>NW_028270140.1:7322561-7649151 GCF_037043375.1 Chiloscyllium plagiosum | reverse complement strand
CCCTCTCCAGTGTAATCACCCCCTTCAATAGTGTGGTGAACAGAACTGCACACAGTATTCCACCTGTGTCTTAACTAATGTTTTATAATGTTGCAACAAGCAACAATTTGATTTCAGATAGTCAACATGGTTTTTTTCAAGGGCAGGTCATGTCTGACAAACCTCATTGAGTTTTTTGAGAAGGTGACCAAGCATGTAGATGAGGGTAGGACAGTTGACGTGGTGTACATGGACTTCAGTAAAGCCTTTGATAAGGTTCCACATGGTAGGCTAATGGAGAAAATGCAGAGGCATGGGATTGAGGGTGATTTAGCAGCTTGGATTAGAAACTGGCTTTCAGAAAGAAGGCAGCGAGTGGTGGTTGATGGAAAATATTCAGCCTGGAGTCCAGTTACTAGTGGTGTGCCACAAGGATCTGTTTTGGGACCACTGCTGTTTGTCATTTTTATAAATGACTTAGAAGCAGGCATAGGTGAATGGATTAGTAAATTTGCAGATGACACTAAAGTCAGTGGAGTAGTGGATAGTTTGGAAGAATGTTACTGGTCGCAGGGGGATTTGGATAAACTGCAGAATTGGGCTAGAGGTGGCAAATGGAGTTCAATGCAGCTAAATGTGAGGTGATTCACTTTGCGAAGAATAACAGGAAGGCAGAGTACTGGGTCAATGGAAAGATTCTTGGTAGTGTGGATATGCAGAGGGATCTTGGAGTCTATGTGCATAGATCTCTGAAAGTTGACACCCAGGTGGATAATGCTGTTAAGAAGGCATACGGTGTGTTAGGTTTCATTCATAGAGAGATTGAGTTCCGGAGCCGCAATGTCATGCTACAACTATACAAAATGCTGGTGCGGCCAAACTTGGAATATTGTGTACAGTTCTGGTTGCCCCATTACAAGAAGGATGTGGAAGCATTGGAAAAGGTGCACTGGAGATTTACCAGGATGTTGCCTGGTCTGGAGGGAAGGTCTTATGAGGAAAAGTTGAGAGACTTGGGTCTGTTCTCATTGGAAAGAAGAAGGCTAAGGGGGGATTTGATAGAGACATACAAGATAATCAGAGGATTAGACAGTGAAAGACTTTTTCCTAGGATGATGATGTCAGCTTGTAGGAGGGGGCATAACTACAAATTGAGGGGTAATAGGTTTAAGACAGATGTCAGAGGCAGGTTCTTTACTCAGAGAGTGGTAAGGGCGTGGAATGCCCTACCTGCTAATGTAGTTAACTCAGCCACATTAGGGAGATTTAAACAATCCTTAGATAAGCACATAGATGATTTTGGGATCGTGGGGGGGGGACGAGCTGAGAATAGTTCACAGGTCGGTGCAACATCGAGGACCGAAGGACCTGTTCCGTCCTGTATTGTTATATATTCTATGTTCTAAGACTTGCTTGTTGCTATATTCTATGCCCCAGCTAATGAAGGCAATCATCTCATAAGCCCTCTTCACCACCCTATCTGCCTGTGCTGACATCTTCAGGGATCTACAGATTTATACAGTAAGGTTCCTTTGTTCCTCAGTGCTACCTAGGGACCTATTGTTCATTGTGTATGTCTGTGTTTATTCTGCCCAATTAGTCTCCTCACTGAATCCTCTAAAGCAGAATCCATGTGAAACCTCATTGATTGTTGAGCTAATGCCATCACCATCTTTCCTGCTGTCTTGCCTAACCCTATCACAGCGTTTTCCCTAATGTTTTCCCATGTGTTGATCATACTTCTAATTTTAAGATATACACACAAAGTCTCAACAACTGATCTTCTAGTTGTATGCGTGAAATTGCACAACATTGCTGTGCCTGTTCGGATAGAGATGAGGAAACATGTGTTTTTTTCTCTGAGGGTTGTGAATCTTTGGAAATCCCTTTCTTATAAGACAGAATTTTAAAATATTTTTATAGCAGATGTAAATTGATTTATTTGTTTTTGGTACCAAGGAGGTTAAAGATTAGAGGGGATAAGCAGGAACGTAGAAATGAGGTTAAAATCAAATTAACTCTGATCATATTTAATGGTGGAATAAGTTTGAAGGGCCAAGTGGCCTATTATTATTCCTTGGTTCTTGATGTAGGTTTGCTCGCTGAGCTGGATGGTTCATTTTCAGATGTTTCGTCACCATACTAGGTAACATCGTCAATGAGCCTCCGGATGAAGCACTGGTGCTAGTGACCTACTTTCTATTTATGAGTTTAAGTTTCCTTCGGTTGGTGACATCATTTCCTGTGGTGATTTCATTTCCGGTAGTGATGTCATTTGCTTTTTTTTTTCTCAGGGGATGGTAAATGGGGTCCAAGTCAATGTGTTTGTTGATAGATTTCATTTGGAATGCCATGCTTCTAGGAATTCTTGTGCTTGCCTCTGTTTGGCTTATCCTAGGATGGATGTGTTATCCCAGTTGAAGTGGTTTCCTTCCTCATCTGTATGTCATGATACTAGTGAGAGTGGGTCATGCCTTTTTGTGGCTAGTTGATGTTCATGAATCCTGGTGGCTAGATTTCTACTTGGTTGTCCAATGTAGTGTTTGTTACAGTTCTTGCAAGGTATTTTGTAAATGACATTAGTTTTGCATGTTGTCTGTATAGTGTCTTTCAAGTTAATTAGCTGCTGTTTTAGTGTGTTGGTGGGTTTGTGGACTACTATAGTGGCTAGGGTTTCTGGATGCATTTTCTGCTTGTTTGGGTCTGTTACTGAGAAATCAGCGGACTGTGTTCTTTGGGTACCTGTTCATTTTGAATACACTGTACAGGTGATTTTCCTCTGCTCTTCGTAGTTCCTCTCTACTGCAGTGTGTGGCAGCTCATTGAGGTAATGCAGCTTTGTGCATGGGTGTTTGGATGATTGCTTCTATAGTTCAGCATTTGGTCCTTATGTGTTGTTTTCCTGTAGATGCTGGATTGAGTGTTTGCTCTACTGCGACATCTAGGAATGGCAGTTTGTTGTTGTTTTCCATCTCTTTCGTGAATTTTATGTCAGTAATGATATTATTGATGGTCTTGAAGGTTTCCTCTAACTTGTTTCATTTAGTGATGACAAAGATGTCGTCCTCGTAGCGGACACAAAGTTTGGGTTGGATAGTTGTTAGGGCTGTTTGTTCGAGTCTCTGCATTACTGCCTGCACTAAGAACCCCGATGTCGGAGATCCCATGGTTGTTCTGTTGGTTTAGATTAGATTAGATTACTTACAGTGTGGAAACAGGCCCTTCGGCCCAACAAGTCTACACCGACCCGCCGAAGCGCAACCCACCCAGACCCATTCCCCTACACCTAACACTACTGGCAATTTAGCATGGCCAATTCACCTGACCTGCATATTTTTGGACTGTGGGAGGAAACCAGAGCACCCGTCTGTGGGTTTGTCTGCAGGTTTTGTCGTTGAATGTGAGGTAGGTGGTAAGGCATAGGTCCACTAGCCTGATGGTGTTGTCTTTGCTGATGTAGTTGATGGTATTTGGTGGATGTGTCTTTGGTTCTTCTAATAGTGTAGTCAGTGTTTCATTGGCCAGGTTGATGTTGATGGATGTGAACAGGGCTGTTATGTCAAAGGAGACCATTATTTCATCCTCTTCTATCTTGGTGTCTTTGATGGAGTTCAGGAATTCTTGAGGGGAGTAGATGGAGTGGCATTCCAACTGGAACTCTATTAACAAACACATTGACTTGGACCCCATTTACCACCCTCTGAGAAAATGAATGGGAAATGACATCAGCACAGGAAATGACATCACCAACCCAAGGAAACCCAAACCAGAAATAGAAGGCAGGTCACTAATACTAGTGCTTCACCAGAGGCTCACTGATGATGTTCAATGAGCAGGAGAATCAACATTTCAGGTAAAAGCCATTCATTAGGAATGAGGCTGTCAGTGGAGGGGGTGGACAGATAAATCAGAGGGGGCTGGGGCTGGGGGGAGGTAGCTGAGAGTGCAATAGGTAGATGGAGGTGGGAGTAAAGGTGATAGGTCAGAGAGGAAGGTGGAACAGATAGATAGGAAGGAAGGTGGATAGGTAGGTCAGGTCATGAGGGCAGTACCAAATTGGAAGTTTGGAACTGGGGTAAGGTGGGGGGAGGGGAAATGAGGAAACTGGTGAAGTCCACATTGATGCCCTGGGGTTAAAGTGTTCCGAGGTGGAAGATGAGGTGTTCTTCCTCCAGGAGTCAGGTATTTGGGGTGTGGTGATGGAGGAGGTCCCGGACCTGCATGTCCTTGATGGAGTGGGAGGGGGAGTTGAAGTGTTTGGCCACGGGGTGTTGGGGTTGGTTGGTGTGGGCGTCTTGGAGATGTTCCCTGAAGCGGTCTACAATCGGCGTCCTGTCTCCCCAATGTAGAAGAAACTGCATCAGGAGCAACGGAAATGTTAAATGACATGTGTGGAAGTGCAGGTAAAATTCTGATGGAGGTGGAAGGCTCCTTTGAGGCCTTGGACGGAGGTAAGGGGGAAGGGGAATTACAAAACTTGCACCCACTGGGCTTTCTTCATCACCACATCTTAACTACCCAACACCTGGAGGATGAGCACTTCATCTTTCACCGTGGGACCCTCCAACCATATGACATCAATGTGGGTTTCACCAGTTTCTTCATTTCCCCTCCCGCCACCTTATCCCAGTTCCAACCTTTCAATATGGCACAGCCCTCATTGCATGTCCTACCTGTCCATCTTCCTCTCCACCCATCCACTCCACCCTCCTCTCTGACCTATCACCATCACTCCCACCTCCATCCACCTATCACACTCTCAGCTACCTTGTCCCCAGCCCCACCCCCCTCCCATTTATCTCTCCACCTCTCCGGCTCACAGCCTCATTTCTGACATAGGGTTTTTGCCCGAAACATTGATTCTCCTGCTCCTCGGATGCTGCCTGACCTACTTTTCCAGCACCACACTCTCAACTCTAATCTCCAGCATCTGCAGTCCTCACTCTTGCCTCACTGATGATGTTACCTAATATGGTGATGAAAAGTCTGAAAATAAATCTTCCAGCTCAGCAAACAAAATTACATCCAGAACTGCAACCCGAGCTACAAATCTTCTCAAAACTCACTAATTCCTTGTTCACGCATTTATCATTATTTCCCTCTTGATGGTCCCCCACTGTGTGAACAGATTGAGTGTCTTGTGTTTCTGAATGGAGAAGGACACACTGTAGGATTCAGGTGCAGGGCAGTGAATTCATACCCATCTACAGCTTGTCAGTATGAGGACAGTACTGAAAAGAAGGGCGATATATTCCCAAGTCAGAATGGTGAGTGGCTTGGAGGGGAACTTAGAGGGATGGTGTCCCCATGTATCTGCTGCCCTTGCCCTTTGAGATGGTAGTGGTCATGGGTTTGGAGGGTTGTGTAAGAAGTCTTGCTGAATTTATGCAGATCCTGGCAGCCTTTTCCAGACCAGTGCAGGAGGGCAGGTACCCTGAGTAAATGGTTAGCTCAGATGACAAGCAGGGGTCGTGGTATAGGGGGTTGGTGTGAGTGTGAGCAAGTAAGGGAAAGTGCTGCCGGCAATAATGAACATTAGGGCATGAAACTTGATGCGAAGCGAAGATAGAGTGAATGTGAGCGAGGATGATGGTGCTTATGCTGGTGCAGTGATGAAGTGAACTGAACTTCTTCTTCTTCCAGTTCGGTGCGTTCTGCCAGGTAACCATGCTTCAAGCCAGCTGGAAACCTCAGACAAGGAGAGGTTGTGGTCCATTGCTGTGGTCTCCATTGTGGGCCCTGAGCCAAGCTGAAGACCCCCTCTGTCCCATGCCCCCTATCAAGATCACTAGCTCCCTGCCCACAAAGTGAGGCAAGAATTTCTCCTTGCCCACTCTGACCAGGGCAAATGTCAGGAAGCAGACCGGTCAGTTCCTGGCTGGCCGTGCTTGTCCAGGGGTGCACAACAGAGTTTTAAAAGCAGGACATTCTGGTCTGCTGGTCACTATGTAGTGATTTGTTTTGGAAATACTACACGGTAAGGTAGAGTTAGAATTGGGCTTGATGATAGCTCAAGGGTGGAGTATATAGTTAAGGAGCTGCATTCGGTAAGATACGTGAAAATCCTTCCAAAAAACATAATTGCACATCTTGTATCAAATTGTCACTCAAAGAGTGATGCAGTCTTGAGAAATTTTGACAGAGAATTGTTCGTGGATCGATTGCTTTGTCATAGAAGCAATTGAGTGTGAGTCATTGTAATTCTTTAAAGAAAATGTTGATGAACATTTGAAACACCGGTTGTTACTCTAACACTCCTACTCTAAATAACATGTACAGAAGTTGCTAAAGTGAAGAAAGCATTAACTTTATTGAGAAACAGCTTATGATGGCTTCACCTTGTAAGAGCTGTCATGCTGTTCAGAGAAGGTTGGAGTAGGCCATTCGACCCATTTATATTCAATATGATCCTGGCTGATCATTGAGCTCGATACCTTAATCCCACAGCCAGACTGCCAGAAATGACAGCCAGACTACTGCGACCACTAGGACTTATAACAGCACACAAACCAACAGCCACTCTCAGACAACAACTCACCAAAACGAAGGACCCGATACCCAGCATGAGCAAAACTAATGTAGTGTACAAAATCCCATGCAAGGACTGCACAAAACGCTATATAGGACAAACAGGAAGACAGCTAACGATCCGCATCCACGGACATCAACTAGCCACAAAACGACACGACCAGCTTTCCTTAGTAGCCACACACGCAGACGACAAGCAACATGAATTTGACTGGGACAACAGTACCATTATAGGGCAAGCCAAACAAGCCAGGGAATTCCTAGAAGCATGGCACTCATCCACAAACTCCATCAACAAACACATAGACCTGGACCCAATATACCAGCCACTACAGCGGACAGCTGAAACTGACAACCGGAAACGGCAGGGACAGGCCACTATAAATGCTGGAGGAAACACCACAGAAGCGCTTCACAGGAGGCTCCCAAGCACTGAGGATGTCACCTAGACAGGGGACGAAACGTTTGCAACAAAAACTTCCAGCTCGGCGAACAGAACCACAGCAACCTTAATCCCACCACACCATCCCTATAATCCCTTGATCTCTTTAGCCACAAGAGCTATATTTACCTAGTTCTTGAAAATGCATTATGTATTAGCCTCAGCCACTCTCATTCATAGTGAATTGCACAGCTCTCTGGGTGAAGAAATTTCTCCTCATCTCAGTCCTAAAAGGTTTACCCTTATCCTTAAACTATGAGCCCTGATCCTGAACTTGCCCACCATCAGGAAAATCCTTCCTGCATCTGACTTGTCTAGTCCTGTTAGAATGTTATAGATTTCTACGAAGATCCCTTCATTCTTCCAAACTCCAGTGAATACAATCCTAACTGACTCAATCATCCCCCCCCATACATCAGTGTTACCATCCCAAGAATCAGTCCAGTATATCTTTGTTGCACTCCCTGCGTAGCAACAACATCCTTCCTCAGATAAAGAGGTCAGAACCGCACACGGTATTTCAGGTGTGGCCTCATCAATGCCCCTGTATAATTTCAGCATTCAAGAGATTAAAGGTCATTTTTCGTTTTCGCTTGTAGTTTGCTGGCTGGCTAGCATTTATTGACCATCCCTAGTTGCTCTTGTATGACAATGTATCACCTCCTGTATAGATGGCTACTGTTTCATTAGCAAATTACACAGTCAGCCTTAACCACTTGTAACACAATTACAGGGTTAAGAGGAGAAAGTTAAATTACTGTTAAATTTTTCTATTAAAGAACCATCTGTTGGAACTAAATGGCCTTTTGTAGTGTGAAAGCTGCTTGGTCAGTAAGTATTCGATTGTTGCTTCTCTCTATTTCACTATGATACTGTGTGATATACCACCTTTTTGTATCTTAATGAATGGAGAGTAGACCTTAACCAGCCAATGGAATAAAGAAGTAATCATTTAAATGAAAAGTCAACAGCACAAGATGGATTCCCTGATTAAGCCTCTTTAGTTGATGCCAGCTGTTTGCCTTTTAGAAGCAGCACCAAAGGTAACCTTTTATTTTTGTGCAATTGCAATGTGGATGACACTGCAGATCAATTGTTTCCATGCAATGCTCTCCTTTCTAGACCAAGAAGATATTTATTACTGTGCCTTTGTGAATACAACAGGTTATATTACAATCCACTCTTAGCAATTGCACATGTCAGAGATTGCTTCCAACACTTAAGATTCCTTTGTGATCAATAAGAATAATTGTACATAGTGATCAGTCACTCACTGCTCAATCTCTTTTTTTTAACAATGCACACAACGATTTCCCTCACTTGTTTCTCTTCAGTTCCTAACATATGACCTACCATTGTTTCCTTCTATTTGTCCTTGATTGAATTAAAAGTAAAACTCATTGCTGCCCTCTCTTCTGCCTCTTCTGTTAGGAAGGTATAAATAAAGTTAGCTCACACTTTACACTGTATCTCCCGAGATATATGTGACAATAAGTCATCATTCATTCAGTCATACTTCAATGATGACTGTCAAAAATTGAGCATGTTGTTGACATCAAATAGAATTCTTTCATTTATTTTATTTAGCAAGGACTGAAGAATATTGTGACAAACACTTTAGAACTTCAAAGGTTGATTTTGAAGAGGCTGATGAAGTTTGAACGATCTCTTCGTTTACATATCATATGCAGCTACAGAGTCCAGCAGCATTGAACGCATTTGAAAGATGACACAAAGGTATTTCAGAGGACAATAAGGAATCGAACCCTCACAAAGAAGTCTGGTGTAATTACGAATGAATGTTGCACATTTGGCTGAAAGCAACTAAAATGAGAAGTGAGAAATATAAATGTTTTTCTCGACAAGATGGGGCCAGATGCTACTGAAGCAGTGTTTAATCTGTTGTAAGACTGCAGTGCTATGAACCTGTCTGAAGTTAATGACATTCTGGAAGTATATTATGACATGACTAAGTACAATGGTGCACTATTTTGGCAAAGCAAGCAGTAGCCAAATGGAACTGTTGTAGGTTGTATTCTCAAACTAAAGCATCTCTTTCACCACTGTGGACAGGCCACAAACTTAGAAACCAATCTTTAAGAAACGTTGTCAGTGGCCAAATAAACATTAAAATCCAGGGTATATTCAAACAAATACAGCAAGCTGAATTGGAAGCAGACCCGCATCGAGGGCATGGAAATTGCAGAAAGAAAATTTTAAGGAAGGTCTTCTCCTAATCTAGGCGAAGAGGCCAAAAAGAGGGAAAAACTTAAAAAGGACCTGAGGGACAACTTCTTCACACAGAGGGTGGTGTGTATGTTGAATGAACTGCCTGAGGAGTAATAGAGGTGAGTACACTTACAACATGTAAAAGACATTTGGACAGGTACGTGAATAGGAATAGTTTAGAGGGATATTGACCAAAAACCGTCAAAAAGGGCTAGTTTAGGAAATTCGGTCAACATGGACGAGTTGGAGTGAAAGGTCTGTTTCCGTGCTATATAACTCTATGGCTCTAAACCCCATGCCGTGGCAGCCAGGTCAATAGTCTCAGAGTCAGAAGTTTAGATGTTACCATTATCATGGTGGCCATCAACTATTTAAATGCCACCATCTTGAATCAAAGTGGTACAGCTAAGGAAAAGTCTGGACAGTAAGCAGAAGTAGAGGAAACAGCAGTGCTTCAGTTCACAGTTGTTCACCATGTCAAGGTCATGGTAGAATTAATATCCAGTTCAGGAGACTGGAAATGTTTAAATGTGCATTTAGTGGATATAGAAATGGAGCTTGATGCTATTGAGCAGAAAAGTCAAGAATTGTGTTCAGAACAAGAGAAGCGATATGTGGATGATGAGCATCAAAGGGATGAAGGTATAATTCAAAGGTTTGATCATTGATACAGCAGCAGCAGTGTCTGAGGGTTATTACAAGGATTCCAGAAGTCACAATCCCTTACACAAAGCTGATGTTAAATTGTCTTGTGTTTCTTGTAACTGTATTCCAATGTTTGGTGAAGTTAGCACTGGGGAGAGATGTGATGAATCTCACTTACTTGCCATTGGTGGTAGCAGGAGAGAACAAACCCACCTTGATGGAACAGAATTCAGATGAAGATACCATTAGATTCAGCTGAGTAATTCCTACTGGAAATAAATCAGTAAGAGTATTGCAGATATTGGGGAAGTGCCAATAGAACACAAAGTGGTGTTTGAATAAAAAGGAGCAAATGATAAATTTAGCTTTTGGTGCAAGATTAACTATCTTAAGTCAACAGATCACCCTAATGTGGGTGTACTCTGGAGATTTTCTGACAATGTTGATTCAATTAACAGCTGTTACCTGAATAATGTTTGAAGAGAGATGCTTGTTAGAGGTGCATCAGCAAGGTCATACAGGGATAGACTTTATGAAACCTGTAGCTCGAAGTTGTTTTTGATATCAAAAGGTAGATAGGTGAAGGGTTGTGAAGTGTGTCTCAAAATGAAAAAAATGAACCATCCAAGAATCCTTTGATTTCATGGTCAAAGGCATGTTAGTGACGGTCTTTTCATCTGTCTCTCAATCTTACATTCTCTTTGGCTCTGCCTAGTCTTCAATATTAGTCTTTGAGATGTTTGCTGTTTGTTCCATTTGGAGCCATACCTTCTCTGTATGTTAGCGCCTCTTTAAATGCAGAAAGGTTCTTAATGTGCAAGTGCATGCTCAAATATACGTCCACCCATCTCTTCATTATACATGTTCTGCATTTCCAAGGGACAGCGCAGTGATTGCTGCTGGGAGTTAAGCCTTTATCTTGTATGGAAATAGTCTGCTGAAGTTGGGATTTCTGACTGATTTAGAATTGGGACCACTCATCATTCCTAAGGGCAGTATTTCAGGTCAAGCTATGCACTCAAGGGATATAGGAAATAAAATTCAATTCATGCGATGGTGAGGTGATGGTTATTCTTTTGCTTTGAGGTTTTGCGTGCACTTCCATGAGATTGAATTCAAGACAAATTGATTGTGGAGGGGTAAGGTCAAGAACTATCTTCAGGTTTGTGCTTCTTTATATCACCTTACTATACTTGGTAAGATTAAAGATTTAAGACTACTGTATTAATCAGTGATATATCAGGCTCCAATCCTACTGTTGCACTATTGAAAGAATCTTCCATATACACTCCTGTCTTTTGTGAAGACTTGTAGCTCAGGTTGAGGTTCTGGATGTAGGTTTGCTTGCTTAGCTGAAAGCTTCGTTTTCGGATGTTTCATCACCTTACTAGATAACATCTTCAGCGAGCCTCTGGTGAAGCACTGGTGGTATGACCTGCTTTTTATTTATGTGTTTAGGTTTCCTTGGTTGGCGATGTCATTTCCTGTGTTGATGTCATTTCTGGCAGTGATGCCATTTCCTGTTCTTTTTCTCAGGGGATGGTAAATGGGATTCAAGTCAATGTGTTTGTTGATGAAGTTGGAATGCCATGCTTCTAGGAATTCTCGTCTGAGTCTATGTTTGGCTTGTCCTAGGATGGATGTGTTGGCCCAGTCCCACTCTCCTGTCTGATATGAGGCAGTCTTTTTTTTATATATTCATTCATGAGATGAAGGCATCGCTGGCTTGGTCAGCATTTATTGCCCATTCCAGAGGGAAGGTAAGAGTCAATCACATTGCTGTTGGTCTGGAGTCACATGTAGTCCAGACCAGGTGATGATGGCAGTTTCCTTCCCGAAAGGATATTAGTGAACAAGATGGGCTTTTCATGATAAATGACAATGGATTCATGGTCAACACTAGACTCTTAATTCCAGGTTTTTATTAAATTCAATATACACCATCTGCAATGGCAGGATTTGAACCCAGGTCCCCAGAACATTACCTGGGTCTCTGTATTCACATTCTCGAAATAATACTACTAGGCCAATGTCTTCCCATATCCCACATGCTTCTCTCAACTCCGTCCATACTGTGCTATTTATACCCATTAGAGAGCAGCTCCATGAAATCATCAACAAGCTGAGCAACCTGATGATGATGTCGTGGAGCTGTTCTTTAATGGGAATAAAACAGTCACCTGGGCTAAAATATAAAAGAAAATGCCGGTGAAACTCAGGAAACCTGTGGAGAGAAATATAGAGTTAAGGCTTCAAGGCTTTTCTGGCTCTTTTTCAGAAATGTCTTGCATTGACATAACCAAGGAATGTAAGTGGAATTTGATTTGTTCCTCCTTCTCTGTCATTATCATGTGAATGAGGTGATAGTGTTAACTATTCAAGAAATAAGTAATGTTGTCCATCCACTAACAGTCCCCAGAGAAAATAACTTGTCCTTCTGCAGCAACAAATTCAGAAATTGCAGGAAAATCTCAGCAGGTCCGGCAGCATCTGCAAAGAGAAACCAGAGTTAAAGTTTTGGATCCGGTGATCCTTCCTCAGAACTGACTTCTGGTCACTGGACTAGAAATGTTAACTCTGATTTCTCCCCGCTGATGCTGCCAGACTTGCTGAGCTTTTCCCACAATTTCGATTTTTGTTTCTTATTAATAGGATCCACAGTCTTTCAATTTTTGTTCTACTGCTGTATTGACCTGTCCCAAGATATGAATATAAATGTTGGGTTGGAAATGATTTGGTTTAATGTTTAATCTGGTCTTTTGAGTGTAGCACAACTTTGAGAAGTGACCTTTTCTCCTACTATGTTGTACATGTACACTGTTGGTGTAAGCTGGGCAGTTTTATCAACACTGATATGAGTTTTTCGAATCACTCCTTACAAACTTACTGTAGCATTAAATTACTTCAGATTTCTCACTGACATTGTCAGCTATGGTATATTTTTCTGAGAGGTCTGCTTCCTCAGGTTGTTTTAAGTAGTCAATATTCTGTAGACTGTTCTGTATTAAATGGAACTTTTGTATATAATGCTGTTTGAACAATCCTCTTGAATTTATATCCATTGCTATTTGCACTGCTTGTCCTAGACTTAGATCTACTTTTGATTGAAAAAGTTGAATGACTGACATAGCTAATAGATCAGTTACAATTCTGTCACAAATGAACTCTCTATGGTTGCATGGCTCAGATAGTACTTACAGGTCATGCAGCTGTGTACAGACAATCCTCAGAATCGGTATCTCGTATTGAAATGTGAACCTAGCAGTGTCGCATTTGTTCACAAAGTGAAATATTGATCAAAACCTGTTAGGATGATCTCAAACATGATTTGTTTTATACCAAGGTTGGTTATAGAACTCATGATCTAATGTCCTTCCTATATTGTAGAGAAATCTGCCTACCCTCTTTCATCTGCTGTCGGATCTGAAGCAGTTTGAAATTTGGAGTTGTGCTTTTGACATTTGCCAATTTTCTGATTGATCAAATGGATCCAAAAGCTTGAATTTCCTAGTGGAAAGATCAGAATAGATGAATTTTGTTGCATTGGCTAATTGTAACAAGTATTTGCAGTCAATGATTATTTTCTTTGGTTGGACAAACATTGATCTCCTCATATCAGGCTCATTTTGTTGTCTTCTTGTATTCTTAGTTGATTAAGATTGTTTTTGTATATCAGTTACAGTAAAGATTGTTATTGCAGTACTGACTCCGAAAACTGTTAGCATGTGCTGCTATAAATGTGCATCTTCACAGATGAATCAAGGTATTCCTTTTCCAAGATGGCTGAAGTATTTCTAAAATGTTCCGCGGGTAGAACTTTCTCAAAATGGCACCTTTCAGTAAGATTCAATGATTTGTTGACATAATCAAAAATGGCTGCCATGCTGTCATTTGTGCAATTTCTTCTGTTTTCCTTGAAGGGATCAAATCTAGTTTAATTGTCCAGTAATCAGCATCTTTTGCAGGTGCTCACTCAACATTTATCCATTTGTTTGCTAATGTGCTAGTACTGTTCTCATTTTTTTTAATGGACGTTTGTTTACTCTATTACTGGTTGCAAAGATCTTTTATTCTTATTTACAGTTTTTTTATAGTTGCCCTACAGGAGTTATCTTTCTTGTTCTTCACAGAGCTGGTTGCTAGCTTGTCTTAAAACTGTACTGATTTTTCTTTTCTTTTGAAAACTTGACATTTGAGTATTCTCTTCGACAAATGATTTCAGGTCTGTTTCTGACCTTCACCGCTGCCATGACTTTCTTAGCAGTAGATTCCATCACTGCCACCATCTTTTTATCATGTGATTTTCTGCCTACTCTCATGAGTTTGAGTTCAAGAGAAACTGTTGAAGAAAAAGGCTTGCTGGAGCTTTCTGGGCTGCATGTCTCGAGTGTCTTATTTAAAGCCCAGGAATTCCAAGGCAGGATGGAGGAGTCCTCCAAAGTTATCAATGTACTGATTCAAGAATGCTTGTATCAGGCTGCCTCCTTGGACAATGGGCAATCCCACGGAGCCCAAAGTCTAGCACTCTCAGTTTCTGCTGGTAATCCACATGATTGAGAGTATGGTGCTGGAAAGCACATCAAGTCAGGCAGCATCCGAGGAGCAGGAGAATTGATGTTTTGGCCATAAACCCTTCATCAGGAATTTCTGATGAAGGGTTTATGTCTGACCCATTCATTCTCCTGCTCCTCAGATGCTTCCTGACCTGCTGTGCTTTTCCAGCACCACACTCTCGACTCTAATTTCCAACATCTGCAGTCCTTATTTACCCCAGTAATCCACATGGACCTTGACTCCATTGCTTCTGCCATAAGTGCTCAGCATCAATAACAAGGTGAGAGCACAAGGAACCTTGGTCATTATCAGGTGTCCTTCCTCTCAGGGAGACAGAGTAGTGCCAGAAGGCATTGTAAGGAGGAGTCGCCTCGAACAGAAACCCAGAAAAACATTATATCAGGGCATGTGCAAAATATGTTTCCCCAAAACATGCAGCCAGTCAGATCATTACTGGTCATGGTGCAGTATTAGCTTGAGCAGACTTGTGTTTATTTACAATGTGCATTGCATGAAGAAAGTGAGGAAGACATGGTGGTAATGATTGTACAGTGATTTTGAGGATCAGTAATCAGCAGCAAGCCAATCAAGTTACAAACATATTCATACAGTCATCGAGTCATACAGCATGGAAACCGACCCTTCCGTCCAATTAATCTACATTGACTGTGTTCCCAAACTAAACTCTCCCCGCTTGCCTGCTTTTGGCCATATCCGTCCATTTCTGTTCTACTTTCTATTCATCCATTCTTTCCTCTGGTTGTTCATTCCATACACGAACCACTCTCTGTGTAAAAATGTTGCCCCTGATATTCTTTTTAAAACTTTCTCCTCCCACCTTAAAAATATGCCCCCTCGTTTTGAACTCCCCCAACCGTCGGGAAAATACCTTTGCTATTGACCTTGTTAATGCCTCTCTTGATTTTATAAACCTCACATGCTACAGTGAAAAAGGTCACAGCGTGTTTTTGTAACTCAAACCCTCCCTTCCTGGCAAACATCCTGGTAAAGCATTCTGAACCCTCTCCAGTTTAATATTATCTTTCTGACAACAGGGTGGCCAGAGCTGGACACAGTATTCCAGAAGAGTCCTGTGTCCAGAAAATGTCCTGTGCAACTTCAACATGATGTCCCAACTCTAATACTCAAAGGTCTAAGCAATGAAGGCAAGAGTGCTAAATACCTTCTTAACTACCCTGTCCCTGTGACACAAATTTCAAAGCATTATGTATCTGAACCATGAGGTCTCTCTGTTATACAACACTACACCGGACCCTACCATTGATTTGTAAGTCCTGCAGGTGCAGGACCAGCAAATCAGGGTCAATTGTCAAACCTTTTAACCATCACGTTGCAGTTTGACATGTTTGCCTTGTAAACCCTGTTTGTACAATGATTGAATTTACAGCACGTGTCTATGCATCTGTTTACAATAACCTTCTTTCTTTATCTTTAGACATGTTTACCCCTGAATAATGCACCTAACACTACGGGCAATTTAGCATGGCCAATTCACCTGACCTGCACATCTTTGGATTGTGGGAGGAAACTGGAGCACCCGGAGGAAACCCACACAGACACTGGGAGAATGTGCAAACTCCACACAGATAGTCACCTGAGGCGGGGATCAAAGCCAGATCCCTGGTGCTGTGAGGCAGCAGTGCTAACCACTGAGCCACAGTGCCATTCTAATGTCTGCATATAATATCTAGTTGTAAAAGTCATACGTGAGAATCTTTCCACACGACGATGTCCATACCCAGTTTCTCACATTATGAAGGATAACATAAGCACTGCTGCCTCAGGTGAAAGTAGCCTGCTGGAGACAAAATCAGAACCCACCCCTCTATCACAAGCTGCCTGTCTCTCTGTGCTAAAGGGAAATGCAAGCTACAGAGGCTGGAACATTTTAACTGTGTGCTAAGAAATCAATGTAAGCTATACTGAGGCTGGCACGGTGTGGCTAAACCCTAATGAAGCTGTAAACTAAGACAGCAATATGATGCACAGAGACTGACAGCTCATAAGTCAGCTCTGAAGTCAGTGAGCGACATGAAGAAAGCTATATGAAATATGCAGGGGCTGGTCACCTTCAAATAGCTACAAAATGACTGAATGCAAAGAACCTTTTAAAATGCGCAGATGCCCAGTGGACTGTTAATCCAGAGACCCAGATTTTGTTCTGGGGAACCTGAGTTCAAATCCTGCCATGTTAGATGGTGGAATTTGAATTCAATTTTTAAAATCTGGAATTAAGTGTATAATGATGACCATTGCTGATTGTCAGAAAAACCCATCTGATTTGCTAATGTCCTTTAGGGAAGGAAACTGCCATCTTTACCTGGTCTGGCCTATATGTGGCTCCAGTCCCACAGCAATGTGGTTGACTCTAACTGCCCTCTGGGGAAATAAATGCTGACCTAGCCAGTGACCTCTCATCCTATGAATGAATTGATAAAAATAAAATGATTATGTCCCCAATAGACTTGGCAGAAATATACAAAAACGGGTGTCCCTGAGATCTGAATAAAATGTGAAAGGGCTGAGATGGTGTCGGGTTGGTCTGAGAGCAGCAAAAGCTCAGGAAGAGGTATGGCCATGGGATATGCAGGGAGACGGCTGGGTGAAGCAACAATCACATGGTGTCTGGGATAGCCATTTTGATTAACAGCAGCTGCCATTTACCGGCTTTTTCAACTTCCGTGTTGGGAATTTGCACAGCCTAGTTTCATGTTGGAGGAGAGGAATACTTGAAGTAGAGTGTAAATGGGACAAGCTGGGATTCCTGAACCTTGAAAATATGGAAATAGGATAACTGCCATTCAGTGACAAGATTCGGAAGTCACCTCAAAGTGAGAATATTGTTTGACATCAAGGGTCTGATTTTTTCATATTTTCCCATATTGCTTTATTTTTGTTTTCTTGTGGGTTCCGGGTGTCACTGGCCGGGCCAGCATTTATTGCCTGTCCCTAGTTGCACTTGAGAAGGTGATGGTGAGCTGCCCTCTTGAACCACTGCAGTCCATGGA
The DNA here is from genome assembly GCF_037043375.1 of Chiloscyllium plagiosum. Taxonomy (NCBI): domain Eukaryota; kingdom Metazoa; phylum Chordata; class Chondrichthyes; order Orectolobiformes; family Hemiscylliidae; genus Chiloscyllium; species Chiloscyllium plagiosum. The sequence goes on along the minus strand of NW_028270140.1, from coordinate 7,631,745 downwards.
GGTAGACCCACCATGTCTTTACAGAGGGAATCAGTAGAGGAGTTCCCAGATTCTGACCCTGTGACAGAGAAGGAATGGTGATAGATTTCTAAGTCAGGATGGTGAGTAGTTTGGAAGGGAACTTGTAGGTGGTAGCATTTCCATATATCTGCTGCCCTTTTCATTCTAGATGGAAGTGGTTGTGGGTTTGGATGGTCCTGTCTAAGGATCTTTGGTGAATTTCTGCATGGCATCATGTAGGTAGTACACACTGCTGCTACTGTGCCAAAGTGGTGAAGGGAGTGGATAGTTGTGGTTTGGTGCCAATCAAATGGGCTACTCTGTACTGAATGGCGTGAAGTTTCTTGAGTGTTGTGGGAGCCACACTCATCCAGGTAAGTGGGGCGTATTCCATCACACTCCTGACATGTACCTTGTGGATAGTGAGCAGGCTTTGTGGAGTCAGATTCTTCTCATTCCTCATCCCGCACCAGAGGGTGGAAATTTGCACCCTTGCAGATTTTGAAACAGACAGCATTAAAACATTTTATGGGAGGCTGAAAACATGCATGAAACAGAAGGAAATTGAGGGATATCTGCACTGGGGAGAAGAGTTAATTCAATTGAGGAACAGATTGTACTGATAATCAAAGCGAGCACTGTGCATTTGGGATAAATGGTCTGTTTCTGTGCTGCAGATTCTGTAGGAGGGAAATGTGCCTGGGATGGTAACACAAAATAGGCAAATGCAAATTGGCTGACTTTGTACCCTGTATGAATCTTTTCCAATGGATGAAACAGTGCTGGGAGTGAATAGATTGCATATTAGCTGTCACCCATTCTATTCTACCATCCAAGGCAAACGGTGCCCCCTTTTTCTGATGTTGTTAGAGCTAAGCTAGTCATGTTAGTCACGCTGCAGAAATGCCAAACAACAATTTCAGGTAAACCGACAATTTCAGACCAACACAATTATTCTTGCAATCACTGGCTTTTGTAAAGATATGAATATTTTTGCAGAACCAATGATGGAGGCAAAATCAATATTGCTTTGAAACAAGTGGATAAATATTCCTAAAGATTAATTGACATGTTGGAAAAGAGGATGAAAATGATAAACTTGATGAACATTACCACCTGCAAATCCCCTCCATGTCACTCACTATCCTGATCTGGAAATATATTGCCATTACTTCACTATTGCTGGTCAAAATCCTGGAATTCCCTCCTTTTGAAGGGCATGTGGACTGCAGCACTCAAGAAGATGACACACAGCCATCTTCTCGTGGATGACTAGGGATGGGCAATAAACGTTGGCCAACCAGGGCCGCCCATATCTCATGTGTGGATAAAAAAAAAAAATTCTTATGAAGAGCCAGCATAGATACAATGGAATAAAGGTCTACATTGCAGGTGTTAATTTTAAACTTTAGCTGCTGCTGTTAAATGAACAATAGTGTATTGGAATCTTTTTACATTTCCCCCATTTTAGATTTCTTTAACAGAGCTACTGATTTGCTATCCCCTATTTTATACTGTTGCAGACGGTATAAATAAATAATCCACCTTCAGCTGTACTATAAAATTCTAAGTATTTTATGATTTACAGTGTTAGACTTAGCAATCTACAGTGAGGCAAGAGCTTCCTTTATTCAGTTTTGCCTGTCATCCGTTGATGTTTATGATCTTTTCATTGACCTTGCACATTTTGTTTCTGTTATATTAAAATGTGACTTTATATTCATAGATGGTTTCTACTTTTTGTATGAGAGTCCTACATTCATGTTGAAATATGGCTTAATCTTACAGAATTTGTAATCAGACTATAAATATACCTCATGTTCCAAATTGTGACTTTAGTGCAGTTATTGCCACTCGGGTGACCTTAGCTTATAATGCAGTTCATTTTTTCTGCTAACGCAAACCATGTGAAGCACAATTTCTTTAACTTTTACACCAGCAGTCACGTGGTTTGGAGTATGTGAAGAACTATAAGATTAGGCCAGCCACAGTCAATTGTGTAAGAATTGAAAAGCAATACTGCAGGGATTGCAAATTTGCATATCACAAAATGTTGTTTGCAGTGCAGTATCTGGAAATGTAAATTAGCCAGAATGTGTGCCACTTTTATAAGGCCCCACTTCATCCTGGTTCCCTTAAAGATTCTGGAGCAACCGTGGCGTAATGTGGTGAGTCAGTCTGAGCTGTATTGGATACTACGATTATGAACTGGGAGTATTACAAAATTGAGCAACATGATGATAAGTCACGATGTCAGAATATTGCATGTGGGTTCAAGGCAGCAAGTGGAACCTACCTGGTTGTTGAGAACCAGAAAGTATTTGAAAATGATACAAGGACTAGCTTGCATATTATTTGAAACAATGGATTGAATATTATGGATAGAAGGAAGTCATGAAGCCATCGCTAGCTGTTTCAACAAACTCTCCAGTATCCCATTCTCCTACTTATTCTCTTTCTTTTTCAAATACTTACCTACATTTCTTTTTTAAAGTGTATTTTGTTTTATTTGGTTTCTGATAGGTGTGCTCCATATTCTGAACAAATTACTCGATATAAGTTTTCTGAGGCTGTTTTTTTTTGTGTTGACCATAAATTCGTACCTGCTTGACCAGATGATGTAATTTAACAAAATCTGTTGCAAATATAAAAGCAAAGCACTGTGAATGCTGGATACCTGCATTTTAAAGGAAATTGCTGGAGAAACTCAGTGGGTCTGGAGGCATCTGTGAAGAAAGAAACATTAATTTCAAGTCGAGTATGTGAATTCTTTGTTCATATTGGACTCATAATGTTTACTCTGTTTCTCTCATCACACACACGGCGTGTCTTGTAGTTGTAAGTGTATTGCTGAGGTAGTCTGACCAGGTGTAGTTAGGGATTCTGGATGAGATTAGATCCGATTCCCCACAGCGTGGAAACAGGCCCTTCGGGCCAACCAGTCCACACCGACCCATTTCCCCTCTGACTAATGCACCTAAACTTTGGGCAATTTAGCATGGCCAATTCACCTGACCTACACATCTTTGGATTGTGGGAAGAAGCTGGAGCACCCGGAAGAAACCCACGCAGACATGGAGAGAATGTGCAAACTCCACACAGACAGTCGCCTGAGGCTGGAATTGAACCTGGGACCCTGTTGCTGTGAGGCAGCAGTGCTAACCACTGAGTCACCGTGCCACCACAAGGTAATGAAGAAATTGGATGACTTAGGAATCAAAGATAGAGAGGAGTTTCCAACATTGTTCGATAATATCAGTACTTGGTCCTGTTTAAAAATTCCAGGAACTGTATATCAGTGAGCAAATGTCAAGCTTAAAGTAGTAGATGCACTGCTTAATGTAAAAAACAATAAATCAAAGTTCTGATCATAGAGAACAATGTTCAGAACAGCATCATGACACAGGTCAACGTGATATTCCTATAACGAAAGAATGAAATGGATAGCTAGGTAATATGAATGTACTGAGCTAAAGGTACAGCAGAAATACCAACAATGAGATCATAATCAACACATCAAAACTGACAGTATGAGGATTACATAACAGTGCAAGTTATAGAATCCCTACCATGTGGAAGCAGACCTCCCAGCCCATGGAGTCCACACTGATCCTCAAAGAGCATAATTGTCTTTCTCATAGAGTCATACAGTCATAGAGATGTACAGTACAGAAACAGAAGCTTTGGGCCAACTCGTCCACGTCAACCAGATATCCCAAACTAATCTAGTCCCATTTGCCAGGACTTGGCCCATATCCTTCTAAACCCTTCCTATTCATATACCCATCCAGATGCCTTTAAATACTGAAATTGTACCAGCCTCCACCACTTCCACTGGCAGTTCATTCCATACACATACTACCCTCTGCGTGAAAAAGTTGCCCCTTAGGTCTCTTTTATATCTTTCCCCTCTCACCTAAACCTATGCCCTCTAGTTCTGGACTCCCCCCACCCCAGGGAAAAGTCTTTGTCTATTTATTCTATCCATGACCTTCATGGTTTTATAAACCTCTATAAGGTCACCCCTCAGTCACTGACACTCCAGGGATAACAGCCCGAGCCTCTTCAGCCTCTCCCTATAGCTCAAATCCTCCAACCCTGGCAACATCCTTGTAAATCTTTTCTGAACCTATTCCAGTTTCACAACATCCTTCCAATAGGAAGGAGACCAGAATTGCATGCAATATTCCAATGTCCTCTACAGCCGCAACATGACCTCCCAACTCCTGTATTCAATACTGACCAATAAAGGAAAGCATACCAAATACCTTCTTCACTATCCTATCTACCTGGGACTCAACTTTCAAGGAGCTATGAACCTGTACTCCAAGGTCTCTTTCTTCAGCAACACTCCCTAGATCCTTACCATTAAGTGTATAAGTCCTGCTAAGATTTGCTTTCCCAAAATGCAGCACCTCACATTTACCTAAATTAAATTCCACCTCCCACTCCTCAGCCCATTGGCCCATCTGATCAAGATCCTGTTGTAATCTGAGGTAACCTTCTTTGCTGTTCACTACACCTCCAATTTTGGTGTCATCTGCAAACTTACTAACTGTACCTCTTATGTTCAATCCAAATCTTTTATATAAATAACAAACAATAATGAACCCAGCACCAATCCTTGTGGCACTCCACTGGTCACAGTCTGAGAAGCAACCCTTCACCACCACCCTCTGTCTTCTACCTTTGAGTCAGTTCTATATCCAAATGGCTGATTCTCCCTGTATTCCATGAGATCTAATCTTGCTAATCAGTCTCCCATGGGGAACCTTGTCGAACTCATTACTGAAGTCCAGATGGATCATGTCCACCTCTCTGCCCTCATCAATCCTGTTTATTACTTCTTCAAAAACCTCAATCAAGTTTGTGAGACATGATTTCCCTCGTGCAAAGCCATGCTGACTATCCCAAATCAGTCCTTGCCTTTCCAAATATATGGAAATCCTGTCCAGCAGTATTCTCTCCAACAACTTGCCCACCACTGACGCCAGGCTCACCAGTCTATAGTTCTCTGGCTTATCCTTACCTCCCTTCTTAGACAGTGGCACCACATTAGCCAACCTCCAGTCTTCCGGCTCCTCACCTGTGACAATTGATGATACAAATATCTCAGCAAGGGGCCTAGCTTTCCTTACAGTTCCTGATCATGAACTGGTGACTTATCCATTTTCGTGGGTTTCAAGACATCCATCACCTCCTTCTCTGTAATATGGACATTTTTCAAGATGTCACCATCTATTTCTTAATGAATGAAGTTAACTGACGAAACAGCTTTGCTCATCTATAACTATCTTATTTTGAAATAATGACAGAAAAGAGTTATATTCATTCAAGATTACCCATAGGGACCAATTCAAAGACCTTTCAGTTCACAGATAAATGCATTTATCATTGTGTAGAACATTGAAACAGAGGAACCTAGGGACTAGAGGAAGTACAATTTTGAAAGAAACATTTAACAAATTAAATTAAATATCACAAATAGTTCCCAAACTTAATGAAAGGATGTGCAGAAATTATAGATAGTATTTTGTTTGGATAGAGTTTGTCCATATTTCCACTCTTGATATTAGGTAACTTGCAAGTATTGAATTGAATTACACTCTGTGAACTGGTTGAGTAACAATTGCAAGGTTTGAAACAGTTTTACATAGCCATCAAGGGTTCTGCTGAGGGAAAGAAAGAGTACACATATAGAAATGAAGTTAGACAGAATTGATATTGACAATAAGATTTGCTGAACCCATAAATTTGTCAATTTTGCAAGTGTCTAAGATCCTTGATGGAAGTGTTGCAGTAGAGAAGAGGACTAACTAATGGAAGTGATCAGTGGCTGATGGTACAACAGGAATTTGGCAAATGGAAAGCTCAAAACGTTTAGGGATTTAAGAGGTTACCTAGGTGGGAAGGCTCAAATATAAAGATGAGAATATTAATTTTAGGGCATTAAGGATTTGGAATTAATTTATGTGAACAAAGATGATGGTTGAACAAGGATTGTTACAACATAAGAACCTATGGCAGAGTTTTGGATTATCTAAATTTTGTAGAGGAAAGAGAAAGGATGATCCTAAAAGCTTTCCTTGAACATATTTAAGGTCAAGATTGATTCTCGATCAAGAGGGGAATCCAGTGTTCTGGGTAAAATGCAGCAAAGTGGACATGAATGACGTTGGATCAGCCATTGAATGGAAGACTATGCTCAAAGTGCTGAATGGTTTACTCCTGTTCATATTTCTCATGGTCTAGATTAGAGTGGTGCTGGAAAAGCACAACAGGATAGGCAGCATCCACGGAGTAGGAAAATCGATGTTTCGGGCAAAAGCCCTTCATCAGGACTTTTGCCCGAAATGTCGATTCTCCTGCTCCTCGGATGCAGCCTGACCTGCTGTGCTTTTCCAGCACCACTCTAATCTAGACTCTGATTTCCAGCATCTGCAGTCCTCACTTTTGCCATATTTCTCATGGTCTTACACAGTATGATCCTAGCTGATATTATTGTCGGACAAGTCACATCCAAGACAGGTCCAAGACAAAATCCTCACTTAATTGATCATCTTTGGTTTTAGCAAAGTGGCCCATTGCTGAAACACAGACACATTGCAATAAAACAGAAGATTACTATTAAAAAAATGCAGATAAAATTGAACACATCAAGAAATTTACTAATAATATTTACAAAGATTTTTAAACACACTGTAAAACTATTTCCTATTAATCCTAAAGCACTCCTCCATTAATTGAAAAGATACAAAATAGCTTTTGTAAATACACGAAACACACTGCCTGTTGAATAAAGAAAAAATCTATTAGTAGTGCACAAAAGCTATTTCCTTGATTTTTCTCTGGCCTCAAAAGCTGTTTCAAAATAAATCACCATGGCTACAGAAATACTTAATTAGGTATTTAATAAAGTATTATTAACTTCAGATAGGCAGAAAACCCACAGTTGTTAGCTCAAAAACCGGAAAGTTCAACTTAAATGATATTAAAAATATATATTTAATCATACAATTAATATCACATGGAAATGGCAGAGAAGAGATTGGAAGCAGACCAGCTGAGGTAGGGTTCAAAAAGATATTATTGCCAGGGTAAGCTGTTCTTAGTGTTAGATGTAATAAAGATTTGAAGACTTACCTGAAATTCAGGCAGGGTATCATGGCTGTGGACAATGTTTCAGCATAAAGTAGTTGTGGTGAGGTCTGGAATCAATGGTAAAAATTTCTAATTTTGTGTTGGAAACTAAAGGTGATTTCTTTATTCTTCTGAATGGTTAGATGGTGTAAATTACACCATATCTCGGAGGACATATTGATCAATGGGTTTGGCAGCAGTGGAGGGGTTGGGAGGTAAAGATTCCACCCCCAGGATGAAACCCTGTGTTCTGCCTGGCCAAGTATCCAACAGAAGGCAGACAAGCAGGAGACTGGAAGAACACAGCAAGCCAGGCAGCATCAGGAGGTGGAGAAGTCAACATTTCGGGTATTAATCCTTCTTCAGGACTGAAACTTTCATTTCTCCACCTGTGCTCTTCCAACCTTCTACTTGTCTACCTTAGATTCCAGCATCACCGTCTTTTTTTGTCTCTAAGTAAATAACAGAAACCAGAGAATGGGTGTCATTAACTCAGATGTACTAGCTGAGCCCATATCAGCAGGTGATGTTGCCAAAGCAACGTTTTCTGTTTGATATTTCCAACTGCGAATGAGGACTGTACAAACCATTGTGAGACAAAATGAGATAGTCACCCAGTGTGGGAAGAAACAGCTGCAACAATGGGCATGCTCATGAAGTCACCCTGCAGTATGATCAGATGTTTTAAAACAGGAGATGCGTCTTTAGATATTTTGACCTGGATTTGAGCTCCGTCTCTGGGAGTACATGAGGTGCTGTTTTACATTCAGCTCACTGAAATGCCTTAGGAATTGACTCAACTACCAGCACAAATTAATTATGCAACATTAACATTAAGCTGTGATACTTATTCCCAGCAGTGAAGCAATGAAGCAAATATTTGCTACCTTCGAGTCTGATTCTGTATTCATGACGTCAGTATTATAATTACCTCATGCTCCAGAGCACAAAGCTACATGCTATTTGATGATGATATGTGGTAGTGAATGATGTTGGATAAATGTATGAATCATAAATCATATATATTTCAAGCAAATTATTTTGCATTACAACTCAGGAGAGGAGAAAATAAAACACGAACCTATTGGTTTTTAGACAGACAGTTCCAACAGCCCTGAGGTGCAAAATGGATTGCTAAATGCTATTCAAACAGGCACATATATGAAATGGGAGTAAGAAGATGTCATTTGGTCCCTTGAACCCACTATGCCACTCACTAGATCAAAGGTGATCTGATTCTCCTGTTAACTGCACATTCCTACCCATCCTTGATAATCTATGAAGTTAAAAATCATACAACACCAGGTTATAGTCCAACAGGTTTAATTGGAAGCACACTAGCTTTCAGAGCAATGCTCCTTCATCACCTGAGCATCATTCTGAAAGCTAGTGTGCTTCCAATTAAACCTGTTGGACTATAACCTGGTGTTGTGTGATTTTTAACTTTGTACACCCCAGTCCAACACCGGCATCTCCAAATCTTGATAATCTATGACTTCCTTCTAAGTCAAAAGTCCATCTATTTCTCTGTTAACTATTCACAATTGTGTAGCCAAATTCTAAATGAATGCCATCTGCAAGTTTGCTGATGATATCACAATGGTAGTCTAGATATCAAACAATCATGAGTCAGAATACAGGAAGGAGATGGAGGGGTTGGTGCAATGATAACAATGTCTCTCTCTCTCAATGTCGGCAAAACAAAATAACTGATCATTGACTTCAGGAAGAAAGAGGAGGACACGCCCCCATCTACATCAACGGCGCAGAAGTTCAGAGGGTTGAGGGCATCAAGTTTGTCAGAGTGACAATAACCAACAACCTGTCCTGGACCTCTGACGTAGATGTGACGGTCAAGAAGGCACAACAACGCCACTTCTTCCTCAGTCAGCTCAGGAAATTTGGCATGTCCATAAGGACCTTCACCAACTTTTACAAATGCACATTGAAACCATTCTGTCTAGGGGCATGACAGCCTGGTGCGGCAAATGCTCTGGATAGGACCGTAAGAAACTGTAGAAGGTTGTGTGCACAGACCAGACCATCACGGAAGCCAACCTGCCATCCATGGACTCCATTGCCACAGAGGGGCTTCCAAAATCATCCAAATCCCCTCCCAGCGCAGTAATGCTCTCCTACAATCTCTTCTGTCTGTCACCTTCCCAATCACTTGCTGTACCTGCATACTAATTTTACGTGAATTCAGGTACCAGGACATCCAGATACCTCTGTATCTTAGAGTTCTGCAATCTGTTTCCATTTAAATAATATGCTGTCTTTCTGTTCTTTCTGCCAAAAGTAAATAAGTTTGCATTTTCCTACATTGTACACCATTCACCGAATGGATGCCTACCCGCTAATCCTGTTGGTGCCTCTTTGCAAACTTCAATGTTCATTTCACAACCTATCTCTCATTGTGTTATATTTGGAAATTTTGACACATTACAGACAATTTCTAGATGACATTCTTAATTTATTCTTAACATGGAAATATCAGGACACATCTGTTAGTATCACTGTTCAATAACTTCAGTTCATTTAAGGTTGTTTTCCTGGCATTACTGGTACACAATAGTTTCTCCTGAAGCAACATGTGCTGCCTATTACCAGCAATGGTGCCAACTTTCCCAGCTGTACAATATTACCTTCATATCAATGTAGAATGGAGCAGGAATTTGGATAATTTGAGCAGACATTTGTTTGCATTCAACCATAATCATTCCAGTAGAACCAATTTTATTGCTTGTCCTCTGCTTGTCTGGGACCCTTCCACCTGTCCAGTGAAGAACACATGCACATATTAAAGATTTCTCTCAACAACTGAAATTTAACTCTTCAAGAAGATGATGGAGAAGGGTGCCCACTCTCTGATTATTCATATTTGCATTTGATAGGTATAAAGGGTTATTAATTGAACAGAAAATGCTGGAGAAACTCAGTAGGCCATGCAACATCTCTGGAGAGAAATAGAGTTAATGTCTTGCATGACTCTTCTCCAGAACTCCAAGAAAGGGATGTTCTGTTGCTCTATTTTTGAATTGGCTTGTACCCTGATATCTGACAAGGTAACTTGTTCTACAAGGTCAATATTGGTCTAAGATGGAAACTGATTTGCAATAAACCTAAACTGGGGAGTGAAATGTAAAATTGCCATAGTCCTATTGGACTGCTTTCTCATTAGAAAGGGGTGACTCTAATGGTCACCATGCCTTAGGCGAGGGGAGATATTGAGAAGCAAAGTCCTTCATGGTAACTTCAGGACATGAGGGAATTGAACCTATGCTGTTGGCATCACAAACCAACCATCTAGCCAACTGAGCTACAGACTCCAAAAGTGCTCTGGACTATTGCTGTAGATATTAGCTAGAAAATATAATATTGGGGTTAATTCTGATGTAAATACAGCTTTTTTGCCTGGAGTGTCAGAGGCTGAGGGGTCACCAAATAGAGTTTTGTAAAATCATGAGGGGCATCTTAGGTGAATAGTCAAGATAGTTTTTCCCAGGTGTGTGAAGTCTAAAACTAGAGGTCAGAGGTTTAAAATGAGAGGGGAAGAATTTGAAAAGGGGTAACATTTTCATTGCAGAGGGTGGTATGGAATGAGCTGCCAGAGGGAGTGGTGGAGGCTGGCACAATCACAACACTTAAAAGGCAGCTGGATGGGTATATGAATATGAAGGGTTTAAAGGGATATGGGCCAAATGCTGGCAAATGGGATGAGGTTAGTTTAGGATATCTGGTCAGCATGGGTCTGTTTCTGTACTGTATAACTCGATGATTCTATAATTCTATGTAATGCAAATGACTGTAGGCCATGCCAAGGCCTATGAGACCCATAGGAGTGGGTGTTGTGAAGTCTCATCGATTTAAGCCCCTTCACAAAATGGGACACACCCCGGTTTAACAGAGGACAAAAAGTCCACAGTTCTCAGTACTATGGTAGGATGCATGAGAAACATCTTGGAACTGCCATTGTGGCCTTCTTTGCAAGGGGCAGTACAACTGGGTATAATTATAGCCATGGTCAGAGAGGTCTGTTTGGTGTGACCCACCCTGTGATTCAATAGTCATTCACTGAGTCTCATTAGACTCAGGTGTGTGAAACCATGTCCTCAGCTCCAACACTCTTATGACAATAACAGCAAAAAAATCGGAACGAACTCATTACCTTCAGTAAAGCAGCCCAAGGCATGGTAAGAAAGAAAATAATGCTAAACCACATATAGACATGGTGGGACAACTGACTAAAAGCTTCGTAAAGATGGAGATCCTTAAGGTGATAATAAAGGAAGAAAGGATGGGGAGAGGGTGGAGGTAGGAATTCCAGAGCTTAGGCCCAAAGGCAAACTTTCAAAAGGTGGAGGTAGGGTGGGTGGGTAGGTAGAAGGTGAACACACATCCACAGGAGCTCAGAGCTGGAGGATCACAGAGTTCTCAATGTGCTGTAGGGTTTGTACACATTGCAGGGAGAGGAAGAAATGAGCATTTAGATCAGACTCTGCCGCAGTTTGTTATTGAGAATTCTTTGGCAGTAAGGTCAAGATCTTATTTGCTAGCTGTGTTGCCAACCAATGGTGGGGGTCAATCAGAACAGTTGCTTTTGTGAGCAGCCACACACCATCATTCAGGAATTAGATTTCTATATCCCTTGTTTGTTTACCTTCTTTTTACTCGTTTCCTAATTGCAAGGTGATTGCTCAGACAGAAACGCTGATGCCATGATGCCGTTGATTGGAAAGGGAATTTTTTTTTTCCAATTTGGAAGATTTTCACACACTACAAGTATTGGATTCAATCTTTATGAGCTGTGGGAATAGCTCTTCAATATGCATTTAAAATCAAGCCATTAATGCATCACTACAGAAGTTTATTTTTAGCTTCATCTGTTTTCTATCACAACGCAATTAGTTTGTTCCCATTGAAACATCTAACGTTATTTTTGCTCTTGTATATAGAAATTCAATGGAACTGAAACTCTGTGGACATCAGTTAAAAACAAAACTGCACCACTCTTGACATCATGTTTAGGCCTACAATAATTTTGCCTGACAAAACACAACTTTGTTACCGTCAAGTAGAAATGTCATTAGGAAGAGAAGGAACATACATTTCAAGCGATGTGCTGAACTTAAAAATGAGGGATAGGTTTAGTGTTACTGGAAAAGTGCTGATGTGATTTGAAGATGCCAGTGTTGGGCTTGGGAATACAAAGTTAAAAACCACACAACACCAGGTTATAGTCCAACAGATTTAATTGGAAGCACTAGCTTTCGGAGCGCCGCCCCTTCATCAGGTGGTTATGGCTGATGAAGGAGTGCCGCTCCAAAAGATAGGGCTTCCAATTAAACCTGTTGGACTATAACCTGGTGTTGTGTGGTTTTTAACTTCAAAAAGTGCATTTAACATCATGTTGGTGAAATAGATGGTAAATGTTTTCCGTTCAGATTAAATCAACAAATTCTGTTGGAACTCCTTAGTGATCTCACCAGAAATGTCAGTTGCTGAAGTAGCAAGCACTTGCCATTTACCCATAGCCTGCACATGGTGTAGGAGCTGTTCACTACACACCTAATGCCATTGTGCAACGCTAGGGATGGCTTCAATTTTGTAATTGCAGCTGGGCAGACATTTATAGACACACAGCTGATGGTGAAGAGAGAACGTGTATTTCTAAAACTGACAACGTATTTATGATAAAGTGTCATCCATGCAACCTTTGCAACTTCTTCTTTCTTTCCCTTTCATAATATCTCAGTGCAGTGCCAGGTTCTATAGCTGGCATGCCTTACACTGGAACCCATTGGCCTTGAAGATTTCATCACAGGTCCCTGTGAATGTTATTGTCTAGGGAGTTCGGGAATGCTGAGTGTGTCCGACCCAGAGATGAATGCACTGTCCTCAGCATCTCTGACACCACTGGGTCATCTCTTGCATGGCGCTGATCAGGTGCTTGGTCTCCAACATTTTCTGAAGTGCCAGGAAACTCGGGCATTTATTCCTCTTAATGAGGTATCCGAAACAACTGAGTAGGTATTGTAAGGTTGGTAGTGTGGGTTAGGGTTAGGTTGAGGGAATGGGACTTGGTGTGAGGTATGTGCAGTACCAGATACAGACTGTCCATGAGATGGCCGAAACAAGGTGATGACACGTAGCCTGGCAGTATGATGAAGGTCATTGACCTTCTTGTGGACATTTCTCTAGACTGTTCAGACAGCACTGACCCAAGTGGCAACCTTGAACCAGGCTGGCAGATTCTGGTGTCCTGGCCTCATCTGCCTGTCCACCACATCCTCCAGGACCCTGTTCTTAAAAGTGGGGTACCCTTTGTTTGCTATGTCTGGGACAAACATCTCCAGCATTGCAGGGCATCTCTGAGATGGCAGCATCTCACTGAGTGCACATTGACCTTTTAACAATACCATCAGGGCCAGGAATGCCAGCCATGGCCGAATATCTATGCCTGTGGTGAGATGGAGAATCGGGCTTATATTAGCTGAGTGGAATGCTGTAGGGGAGTGGTCTATAGTTAATGAGGCAGGTTTGGTATGGTGGTCTGAGAAAACACACTAGACTTCACAGAAAGAGAAACCTCCCCAATGAACCTCAACAAAAACATTATTAGCCAATTTCTGATAAGCTCAGTCCATGGTAACCACTGGTCTTTGGGAGAGTAGACCTAATAGAATCTGAACACAGTCAATTAAATATTCTCAATTCCATCTGAGGTGATGCATGGTTAAAGTTAACTTCAAAATATTCCCAAATCCTTCAGTCCCTGCACAGTAAGTTGACTGATTTTCTCTGGGTTTCTCTTAAAGGTGAGAGGTTTTGTTTCAAAGGTTCACTGCGATGAGTTGAATATTTCTCAGGAGCAAGATGGCACCAGAGCATAACAGATTTTTACGTACTGTCGGCAATAGATCATCTCCTTACTTCATATATAATCATTCTATTTTTTCAAATCTCTGTCTTTCTCTGCACCTTCTCTGTAGCTGTAACTCTGTGTTCCATTATATTACGCTGATGTACTTATGTAATGCAAGTAAGTTAACTCATTGAGTTGGAAAGTTTGTTTTCAGATGTTTCGTCACCATGACTAGGTAACATCATCAGTGAGAGTCTCTGGTGAAGTGCTGATGTGCCCTACTTCTCTATTTTTAGGTCTTGGTTTATTAAGGTGGGTGATGTCATTTCTGTTTTTTTTTCAAGGGAAGGTAGATAGGGTCAACATCGATGTGTTTATTGATGGAAGTCATGATTTGGAGATGCCCGTGTTGGACTGGGATGTACAAAGTTAAAAATCACACAACACCAGGTTATAGTCCAACTGGTTTAATTTGAAGCACTAGCTTTCAGAGCCCTGCTTCTTCATCAGGTGGTTGTGACCTAGTCATGGTGACAAAACATCTGAAAGCAAACCCTCTAGTTCAGTGATCTAACTTAAATCCATATCATCAATCTTCTCAGCAATCACTAGTACTTATTTAAAGTATGATTTGCCTGGACAGCACACAGAACAATACTTTTCATGGTATCTCAGGACATGTGGCAATAATAAATCAAATCAAATCAGTTGTGAATGCATAGTTGGACAGTGGATTCAATTGCCATCCATCCATTTGATTTTTAGCTTAATACATACCCCATGGTACTACTGTGTATGTGCTTGATTATCTATCAGCGTTTTTCTTTTTTACTTGTTTCTAATTAATCTGTTGGAGATGTTATTACCCATGTCTAGACCAGGTGTAGTTGGGCTTCCTGGCTCATTTAGTTTTAATCCTGGGTCTCTGAAATATTCACCTTTTCACTCAAAGATCAGCAATTGAGATGTTTAACATCTACATGAGGCTTCATTTTCACAAGTACCTCTTTTGCCGAGCTTGTGTTCCTTGTGACACCCACAAGCATGACTTCTAGTAGGCACACGTGGATTATTGAAGATAGAGCAGGAGTTAATAACAGACAATGTCAATTTACTTCAATTCCCGGAATTAGAGGGATCTGGGGAAGGATACTTTAGCTATTTTCCCAGCTGCATGCTGGTTTGCAGCTTCCAGAGGGAATGAAAAATCCGTACTGATAGCATTTACCTGCTTGAGCAGCATTCAGATATTTTGAGAGCCGTATTTGAGAAAGGTGATTGTTGACACAGTGACAACAGCAGGCATAGAGAAAGCAAATAAGAAAAGTTGAGAAAAGACTCAGAGACTCCTAGATCTTGCTTCTTCACCTACCAGCTCAGAGTGTTTTGTTCAGTGCTAATCTCGCTTCATGTGCTATTGAATGATAGATCTTCCCACAGCCCGTGGCATGGTGTTCCTTGGCACTGTGTGCTTCCTCTCCTTCAAGAGTCATATATTATGTGATTTGGCTGCTGCAGTCTATGTATCCCGCAGTCACAATCTGTTAGGACTCTGGAAATGGATGGTAGCAATGGCAATTATGAGTGAGGAAGCATGAAAACTGAGATTTTGCTGTAGCAGTATGCATTCCATGATATGAGAAAATTAACAGAACTTCTGTTCAATGACCTTACTTGAGGGACAAGGAGCAGGACGTAAAACAATATCTAAAGTGTATTTTTGACTTCTGGGGAAGGGAATATCCATTGTTTCTGAAGGTCTAGCAGCACCTGTGGAGAGAAAGCACAGTTAAGGTTTCGAGTCCAATGACCTTCTTCATAACAGTTCTGAAGGAAGGTAACTGGATCAGAAGCATTAACTCTTCTTTTTACAGCCTTGTTGAGTTTTTCCAGAAGTTTCTGTTTCTATTTCAGATTTCCAGCACCCACAGATCTATGGTTTTGTTTCCAATTTGATTCAGCTGTCTTCTGTTATATTCATACAAAGATACTGATACATTTTCTGACCTTATTAATTCATTAACCTTCTTCCAACACTACAATAGTGACCTTAGGATTGCTGATTCTGTACTGACACACACAACCTCCGTAGAATCATAGAATCACTACATGTAGAAATGGTCGTTCTTCCCATGTTTCTACATGTAATGGCTTTTTTCCCCTGATATTCCAACAATAGCACTCCTCTGGTCTCTAATTTGGGATGGCTGCATTTCTATATGAATCTGAGTGAGTTTGACTTTTGCCTTTCTCCAGAAATAAACCAAACATCTAAGATCCTCCTTAAGCTTTTAATGTCTCCTTACCCATTAAAACTTTCATAAAGTTGCATCTCTGTTTTCCAACCACAGCAGCTCCCATGTCTTCACAGAATACCTTCAGTGTGGGAACAGGCCATTTGGTCCAACAAGTCCACACCGACCCTCTGAAGAATATCCCACCCATTCCCCTGCCCTATTACTCAACATTTCTCCTGACTCATGCACCTAACCTACACATCCCTGAACACTATGGGCAATTTAGCATGGCTAATCCACCTTAACCTGCACATCTTTGGATAGTGGGAGAAAACCAGAGCACCCAAAGGGGACCCACACAAACACGGGAACACGGGGAGAATGTGCAAACTACACACAGATCATCACCCAAGGCTGGAATTGAACCTAGGTCCCTGGTACTGTGAGGCAGCAGGGCTAACCACTGAGCCACCATGCAATCCCATGCCTTTTAGTGAAGATTTACTGTCATATTTTCTTACACCACCAACAGCAGCAACCTGTGGTATTCTGGTTTGAGTAGCTCACTGCCACCAGTCTTCCTTTCTCTAAGCTGAATCAAATTAACAAGAGTTAAAGTTTCAGGTCCAATGGTCCTTCTTCAGAACTGTTCTGAACACACGTCACTGAACTTGAATTATTAAACCTGCTTTCTCTTCTGAGAAACTGCCAGACTTTCAAAAGCAAACGGGTACCCCTTTTCCTTGCTGTAACTGAATCATTGGTGAAGGATAGTGTTGTATGAAATAATTGTTCTCAATTGTTCACATTACACTGGGGCTCGACCCATTCTACCAATGACACACTCTCTGTGTGATTGAAAGCAGGAATTCTACTCTCACTATCAGAGGGAACAGATTTATCTGTATCAGCTCCCTAAAGTTCCAGTTATTATGCCTTATCAAATGTTTTTACTTTTTATTGTTGTGCAATAAACCTTTTTGTTATCTAAGAACTATGCCTCTTTTATAGATCCCTACAATGGTGTATCATCTACCACTAATCAGCAGACAGACCCAAGACAAGGCAGCTTTGGCAGCAGCCAACTAACTCAAACAGCCTTTGTCATATAACATATACTGTTAGAGGGATCATATATCGAAGGTAAGGTCTTCGAAAAAAATATCACAGACTGTTGTTGAGTTTAAACAGAAGAGAGACTTATCTTGGACAACAAGATGCTTTATTGTATCATAGCAATAGGTACAGTTTACAATAACACTTATGAGGTATCATTGCTCAGGACACTCAGGAGCTCTACATAATACATCCTCCATGATAGAATTAAGCAGGAATAAATGCAGGAAGGAGGTTTACATTAGACAGGAAACCCAGAACTAGGGATTCCAGTTTAAGGATATAGTGCAGGCCATTGAAGACTAAAATGAGGAGGAAATTATTCACTGAGAGAGTGGTAAGCCTGTGGAATTCTCTGCCGCAGAGAGTGCTTGAGGACAAAATATTGAATGCTTTCATGATGGAGTTTGATATAGTTCTCAGAGCTAAAGGGATCAAAGGGTACAGGGAGAAAGCAGGAACAAGGTATTGAGTTGGATGTTCAGCCATGATCATGTTGAATGGTGGATCAGGCTTGAAGGGCTGAACAGCCTCCACATGCTCCTATGTTTCTACGTTCCTTTCTGGAACAAGAGCAGAACTCAACTGATTGTACCCGAAGTTTGTGAGGCATCCTCAGATTGGATGGAAGTCAATTTAACACAGACATTAATCCCTTCAGGACCATGACATTATACATCCTTGTGACACCAGCACTGTTAAAGCATTCTTGCTTAGAACGATACAATCCAGCAAAGATCAAGATCATAAAGGGTATTATATACAGACTTACACCAGATTGTCACTTTTACCATTTGGACATTGAGTGAGTCATGACTGAGAGACCAAATGTTCATGAAAATCACACTGGAGTGAAGAACCTAACAGCTTTCCATTTTTGCCTCTCTGCACGGCCAACACTCATCACCCGAATTATAAAAATGATAATTTATCTCTGCAAGCTCCATCAGAAATATGTCATAAATTGAGTACTTGATATGTGTTTACTACAAACCACAGAATGCCTTCCTGAATGGGAGCCTCAGTTAAAAAGTAATCGAGGCTGAGAAATTCTTAATTTAGTGTCACTACCTCTAACGTGAGAGCATCAGCATTTCTTTTCTTAATGTATAATCAAGGAACATAACTTCCTATTATTATTGATTTCCTAAACTAGATGCAAATGATTTAATTGGGTAAACAGTCCTGGAATTGATTTCTTTTTCAGTATTGCATTTATGTCATTCACAAACCTCCTCGAGATTTGAAATTTAATGTGAACTTCACCCACAGAGTCTGTGATGCACTGAATGGGTGAGATTTTCTGAGGAATGCTAATCTTGCATTTATCTTGGCTTCATTTTTTTTTCCCAATCAGTGTGTATGTGTGAATGATTATTTCTCCTTGCATTTAGTAACCAATAAATTCACTCTGTATTTAATGCAAGAATTCTTGGTTCAGTCAACACCTTTTAAAACAGAAACTCATTTGATCTGGGAGAAACCTACCCACAAGGGATGGAATCCTTTGTAAATTAAAGTGTTGTGAACAACTGAAGGAGCAGGTTAATAAAGGGGAACCAATTCATCCCTTCTCACCTCAGAGCTTAACAATTTGAACTATCCTGTCCTTATGTGTAATAAATTGAGGAACTGCACTTAGGGATTCCTTGTAATAATCTGCATTGTGCTCATGTCTTTGCCAATGTTGTTAATGTATTGTGTGTGATCTGTAACTTTTAAATGGAGATTTTTAAATGAGTCTCAATATTGTAACCACCTTTTAGTTGTGCTCAGGGTCTAAGATACTGGAGGCTCTGCTGAAGGTGCCACTTTGGGAATTCCAGTCCCTTTTATATTGTAGGCTGTTCTCTCCAGAAGATTTCCTGTTATAGACATGGCTGATTAATTGCATTACAATTCTAATCAAAGTCCTCAAATTCTGGACAGATTCATGGTTCAGAATTCAATGTTCGCAGCAGGGGACCTGACCAGGGAATCAGAGAATCATAGATGTCTTCTGAAATAGGCCCTTCGGCCCATCCAATCTGAGTTGGTCAAAAACAAGAACCAAACTATCCTAGTCCCATTTTCCAGCACTTAGCCAATAGCCTTGTGTGCCCTGGCATAACAAGTACATATCTAAATATTTCTTTAATGTTATGAGGGTTTCTACTCTACCACCCTTACAGTCAGCAGGTAGACTTTCGAAGAATTATAAATATGTTACAAGCTGTTTGAAATTTTAATGAACAAAGAAACAGAAATCTGCTTCTGAGTCATTGCAAGGTGGTTCAGCGGTTAGCACTGCTATCTCATAGTGTCAGGTTGATTCCACCCTTGGATGACTGTCTGTGTGGAGTTTGCACATTCTCCCCAATGTTTCCTCTTACAAACCAAAGTTGTGCAGGATAGGTGGATTGGCCATGTTAAATTGCCCATAGTGTCTGGGGATGCGCTGGCTTGGTGGATCAGCCATGGGATATGCAGGGATAGGGTGGGTCTATGTGGGATGCTATTCAGAAGATTGGTGTGGACCCAATGGGCCCAATGACCTGCTTCCATACTGTAAGGATTCTATAATTTACGCAAGTATTTTAGTTTGTAGGTCTAGAAATAGGATTCCAAATTAAATGTAAAGAATAAACCTTTATTACTGAATGCAACTTAGAATAAATTAACCATTCAAATAATTTGTGCTCCTTGCAATTTGGTCATTGTGACACAAACCATTCTTTAAAGCTCTCAGTAATGCAATCCAATGCAATCCAATCTAATCCAATCCAATCCAATCCATGCCCTACCCCCACAACCCTACATTTTTATTTCATTCAAGTGTCCATCCAATTTCCTCTCAAAATCATTGACCCACTTTGACCATTCTCAAATGTGGACTTCTAGGTCAATGCCATTACATAAGTTTTCCTTCCAACATCTGTTTCCCAAAACGTTAAATCTGTATCCCTCAATCATTGTCCAGTCAGCCAGTGGGAGCATTTTTTGGTGGCCTCACCGAACCCTGTCACAACCTTTTACAATTCTCTCCTCAACCTTCTTTGCACTGACAAGAAGAGTTCCCAGCTTCCCCAATCTGACCTTGTACCTAAAGCTCCTCATCCACCATTCTGGTCAATCTGTTCTCCACCATCAACGTTTCAGACTAGAAAACTGAGTGCAACTTTAAATCCATCATCATCTGTCAGCCAAACAAAATGTCAGAACAATTCATCAGGACTCTCTCAGATATTGAATTAGGGACCAACCCACCCCCACTTCCCCAGCCCCACCCCTATACACCCATCCCACCCCAGGGAGCTGCTGGTCATTCTAGGCTGCCAGGGCATACCAGGCCTGCCAATGTTGCACTGGGTGCCATCAGCAGGGATTGATGATGGAACTCTGGAAAGAATTAAATGGAGGCAGGAGGAGATAACAAATATTTGGAAGCTGGTGAATCCGAATGAGGTAGGGGGAGAGGTGGAAGATTCATTGAAAAGAAGGGGCTAGCTTCACACAGGATCGTCTCTTTCAAATGACCACAAGACCATAAGAATTAGAAACATGAGTAGGTCAATCGGCCCCTACTTTACTATTCAGTTGGATCACGGCTGATCCGACATTCCTCATGTCCACTTGCCTGCTCTTCCCCATTGCCCTTGAATCCCTGAATTATCAAAAATCAGTCCATCTCTGCCTTAAATATACACATGGACTCTGCCCCACAGCTCTCTGTAGATAGGCAGGAGGCTAGAAGAGCTGAAAATGTGTTGCTGGAAAAGCGCAGCAGGTCAGGCAGCATCCAGGGAACAGGAGAATCGACGTTTCGGGCACAAGCCCTTCTTCAGGATGCCCGAAACGTCGATTCTCCTGTTCCCTGGATGCTGCCTGACCTGCTGCGCTTTTCCAGCAACACATTTTCAGCTCTGATCTCCAGCATCTGCAGTCCTCACTTTCTCCTCCAGGAGGCTAGAAGAAGACAGCTAACCAGGAGGTGGACTCACAACCCTTTTAAAGAAGAAATTCCTCCCCATCTCAGTCTTAAATTGGTGCAACTTTATCCTGAGACTATACCCTCCAGTCCCAGACTCTCCCATGAGGGGAAACGTCCTCTCAGCATTTACCCTGTCAAGCCCATTAAGTATCTGATATGTTTCAATAAGATCACCTCTCATTTTGCTAAACTCCTGTTGGTAGAGTCCTAACCTGTTCAGCCTCCCTATCCCTGGGATCATCCTAGTGAACCTTCTCTTAACTGTCTCCACTGAAATAATATCTTAAAGACTCAAAACTGCTCACAGAACATCAGATTTGACCTCACTAGCACCTTACACAGTTGCAGTAAGAATCCCCTACTCTTATATTCCAACCTTCCTGAAGTAAGGGCCAACATTCCATTAGCCTTCCTGTTTACCTGGTGCACCAGTTCCTTTCCCATTGATTGGGTACATAGCAGCGGAGTAAAAGTAATCCTCCCATTGCACCTCTCCTCTGGCATGCCTCAGCCAAGCTTAATAAGAATTTCTTTGTAATTATTTCTCCTGGTGGTTTGTTCACCAGCTTCTTGTTGTGTTCTAGTGACAATGGGATGAAGCCCTTAAGTGATTGGCTACTTAAGCTCTACAATTGAACTCTAGGCTAGAATCTCATCTTCTGGATGGCACGACGGCTCAGTGGTTAGCACTGCTGCCTCACAACGTCAGGCAACCAGGTTTGATCCCATCTTCAGGCAACTGTCTGTGTGAAGTTTGCACATTCTCTCCATGTCTGTGTGGTCTTCCTCCGGGTACTCCAGATTCCTCACACAGTCCAATAGACAATAGGTGCAGGAGTAGGCCATTCTGCCCTTCGAGCCTGCACCACCATTCATTATGATCATGGCTGATCATCCTCAATCAGTATACTGTTCCTGCCTTATCTCCATAACACTTGATTCCACAATCCTTGAGAGCTCTATCCAACTTTTTCTTAAATGAATCCAGAGACTGGGCCTTCTCTGCCGTCTGGGCAGAGCATTCCACACACCCACCACTCTCTGGGTGAAGAAGTTTCTCCTCATCTCTGTTCTAATGGCCTACCCCTTATTTTTAAGCTGTGTCCTTTGGTTGGGGACTCACCCATCAGCAGAAACATGTTTCCTGCCTCCAGAGTGTCCAATCCTTTAATAATCTTATGCGTCTCAATCAGATCCCCTCTCAGTCTTCTAAATTCAAGGGTATACAAGCCCAGTCGCTCCAATCCTTCAACATAAGATAGTCCCGCCATTCCAGGAATTGACCTCGTGAACCTACCCTGCACTCCCTCAATAGCCAGAATGTCTTTCCTCAAATTTGGAGACCAGAACTGCACACAATATTCCAGGTGCGGTCTCACCAGGACCCTGTACAGCTGCAGAAGAACCTCTTTGCTTCTATACTCAATCCCTCTTGTTATGAAGGCCAGCATGCTATTAGCTTTCTTCACTACCTGCTGTACCTGCATGCTTGCCTTCATTGACTGGTGTACAAGAACACCCAGATCTCTTTGTACTGCCCCTTTACCAAACTTGACTCCATTTAGGTAGTAATCTGCCTTCCTGTTCTTGCCACCAAAGTGGATAACCATACATTTATCCACATTAAACTGCATCTGCCATGCATCTGTCCACTCACCTAACCTGTCCAGGTCACCCTGTAATCTCCTAACATCCTCCTCACATTTCACCCTGCCACCCAGCTTTATATCATCAGCAAATTTGCGAATATTACTATTAATACCATCTTCTATATCATTAATATATATTGTAAAAAGCTGCAGTTCCAGCACTGATCCCTGCGGTACACCACTGGTCACCGCCTGCCATTCTGAAATGGAGCCGTTTATCACTACTCTTTGTTTCCTGTCAGCCAACCAATTTTCAATCCAAGTCAGTACTTTGCCCCCAATACCATGCACCCTAATTTTGCTCACTAACCTCCTATGTGGGACTTTATCAAAGGCTTTCTGAAAGTCCAGGTACATTACATCCATTGGATCTCCCTTG
Organism: Chiloscyllium plagiosum; assembly: GCF_037043375.1. NCBI lineage: Eukaryota > Metazoa > Chordata > Chondrichthyes > Orectolobiformes > Hemiscylliidae > Chiloscyllium > Chiloscyllium plagiosum. Next base: position 7,608,389 of record NW_028270140.1, on the reverse strand, counting down.
TCCATCTTCAGAGTTACCTCCTCAAAAAATTCCAGAAGATTAGTCAAGCATGATCTCCCCTTCATAAATCCATGCTGACTCTGTCCTATCCTGTTACTACTATCCAGATGTGTTGTAATTTCATCCTTTATAATTGACTCCAGCATCTTTCCCACCACTGAGGTCTGACTAACTGGTCTATAATTTCCTGCTTTCTCTCTTGCTCCTTTCTTAAAAAGTAGTACAACATTAGCCATTACAACATTAACATTAGAACTGATCCTGAATCTATCGAACTCTGGAAAATAATCACCAACGCATCCACAATTTCTCGAGCCACCTCCTTCAGTACCCTGGGATGTAGACCATCAGGCCCCAGGGACTTATCAGCCTTCAGACCTAACAGTCTCTCCAACACCAATTCCTGGCAAATATAAATTCCCTTCAAATATGTGCAGGATGGGGTGGATTGGCAGTGCTAATGTCTAGGGATGTGCAGTCTAGGTGCGTTAGCCATGGGAAATGCAGGATTACAGGGATAGGGTAGGGTAGCGGGTCAGGGATGCTCTTTGGAGGGTTTTTTTTTAGATTAGATTCCCTATAGTGTGGAAACAGGCCCTTCGGCCCAACCAGTCCACACTGACCCTCCGAAGAGTAACCCACCCAGACCCATTTCCCTCTGACTAATGCACCTAACACGATGGGCAATTTAGCATGGCCAATTCACCTGACCTGCACGTCTTCAGACTGTGGGAAGAAACCGGCGCACCCAGAGAAAACCCACCAGGCACGAGGAGAATGTGCAAACTCCACACAGACAGTCGCCTGAGGCTAAAATCGAACCTGGGACCCTGGTGCTGTCAGGTAGCAGTGCTAACTACTGTGCCACTGTGCCGCCCCGATGGGCTGATTGGCCTGCTTCCACACTGTAGGGATCCTATGATTCATCTCTTTCTACCTGAAGCGTGAGGGAGGAGGAGTGGAAGAGGTGACAAGGGCTCTGATTTGCTTTCTGGATCAGGGACTGACATTACACTCTACCTGTGAATGAGTAGAGTGGACAGGCATTTCCTTTCTAAATCATGCCTGTGGATTTCAAATCCAGATCTTTGTAGTTGGGAAGGTGGCCCTCCGGGCAGCAAATTCCCACTTTTTTCAGTCTCATAACCGATTGCTTCCGATCACTGTCCACCGTGGCTTAACAGCAGTAGCAGCTTAGTGAGTGTAGTCATTTTCTAGGTCGTGAGAGTGATGCAAGATAATTAAGGTGCTCATTCAGTTGGGTCATGAGTGTAGCTGTTCTGACACGCCAACACACAAAAGACCAAAATATATAGCAGCACTGGCTGTAAAATGTTACTTTCCTGTAAGTTTGAAAGTTTCAAATGCACATCCACTAACTTCCAAATGCTCTTGCTGTAGAAGTGTGTATGTGCATAATTGTATCTTTACCATAGAAATGGAATGTGTTGGAGTGTCAAGAGTCTTCTATGCTGCAGCTTTTGCTGCATGTATCAGTCAGTCAATTGATATGGGGAATTCAAGGAATTGCTAGTGTTCGGTTTATAATTTAGGAGGGAATGTCTTATGAAGTTGCATTAAGGACAGCTACATTATACAAGAAACCATTACAAAGCTTTAACTCATCCAGAGTCTGCCATTTACCTTTATATTTATAGATGACTTTTCCAGCAGACACTTGTTCACTCAGTTCACTATTTTCTGATAGGCATTTTGTCGTTTTATTTATTCTCTCTGGGAAGAGATCCCAGATCCTTTACCACTTCACAAACCAGTGCATGATAAGTTGCTTTCTAGTAAGGCTTGGATTGTACTGTTTGATAGACTGAAGTCTGTGGAGTAGAAAGTGAACCTTGCTGTACACATTTACACTGGCAGAAAACTGCTATCATTGTCCAATTTCAGATTGTTCAAATGTTCGGTTTACCTGTCTCCCGTTGTTAGCTCAAGGACCATTTCCCAGGCTTCCTTTGTGACCCCCTACGCCAGGAATTGTGTCACTTGAATATGCTGATAAGGACAATATCATTTGTTTTCTAAACAAAAATAGAAGTTGCTGGAAAAGCTCAGCAGGTCTGTGAAGAGAAATCGGAGTTAACATTTCAGGCCAAGGATCACTGGAGCCGAAACAGTATCTCTGATTTCTCATCACAGATGCTGCCAGACCTGTCCTTGTTTCTGACTTACAGCATCTGCAGGTTTTGGTTTTCAACAGTTGTTTTGTGCTCATCAATATTGGTATTAAAGGTAAAGCTATTGTGATATTTTAGAAATCATTGTAATGTTGCTTCATTAGTTTCTTTTGTAAACCTATGGAAATTAGTTCTCCATTTTGATTGAAAGTAGTGTATTTATTTTGAAAGGTAAATACATATTCATTATAATTCTATTTTCTGGAACATTAACCTTCTGTTGTATTTTTGGCAGTTGAGAGGAAAATTCAAGACGGATCTGAAACCAAAACAGAACTTGTTGGAGAAACTCAACAGGTCTGGCAGCATCTGTGGAGAGAAAGCAGATTCCATGTTTTGAGTCCAGTGGCCCATCTTCAGAACTGATACTAGCTAGTAGAAGGTGGAATACATGCTAAAGGCAGGGAATGCAGGGGAAATGGAATGAGTGGATAGGTGAAGCCAGAGGCCAGAGAGAGAGAATGAACGTTAGTCAGAAAAAGGGATGGTTGATTATAAGCCAGAGTAGGAAGAAAGCTGATAATCAGACTCTAAGTATGTGAAATGAGTTGGCTTTGCTAGAAACAGCCCACATAATGACCGAGTCTGGTATGTGGGTTTTGGTCTGGGTAAGAGAGTTCAGGCTCTAAAAGTATTGAACTCGCTGTGGAGTCCTGAAGGCTGCAGGGTCCCCAAGTGGAAAATGAGGTTGGACTGAGCTTCACTGGAGCACTGTAGCAAGCCTGAGACAGATATATTGGCCAGGGATCAAGGTGGTGTGTTCAAATGGCAGGCAACCTTAGCTTACGATCATTTTTACAGACAGAACATAGGTATTCTGCAAAACAGGATTTCCTGGTTTCAATACGATATCACCAAATCAATAGATGCCTTTGCATTTCCATCTTAGAGACATTGATTGTCACCTTTAAGATCCAGAAATGAGAAAGATCTGCATTTAAACTCAGCAGACAGTATCTTTGGCTAGGAACTAGTATAGTTTGGACACCATCAGGTTGTGAAAGGTGCTATATGAATGCAAAGTGTTTGTTTCTTTTGGGCCCAATGCCCTGATTCTTCTCCTATATCTTATAATTATATGTTTTTTTATGGTTCCTCCTGAATGGAGAATAGTGTACTTTCACTAGCTGCAGCAGTGCAACAACATTCTGGGTAATTGTGCAAACACACATTGACATTAAAGGCCACATTCTTGATGAAGGGCTTATGCCTGAAATGTTGATTCTCCTGCTTCTCAGATGCTGCCTGACCTGCTGTGCTTTTCCAGCACTACACTCCTAACACACTGACAACCCATTATGTTTGTAATGGTGTGAACTTTTAATGTAAATTGAAAACTTTGCATAGTCACAGACTTGCAGAAAATCTCAACAGGATCTCTTTTTGTCACACTGTGTTCATTGGGATTGTTCTCAAAGAACAGGAATTTTAGAGCCTGCGGGCTTTTTAAAAATGGAGTTCCTTTGGTCTCATAAATATTGTCACTATTTTGATGTTAATAAGTCAGTAAGGCAAATATAAAGATCAATACGATCAAATCAAAGAGAATTAAGCCCTTAATTGAATTGTTTCTAAGTAGATGAAATAACAACTTTGAAATTGCTGATTCAGCTTATAAATTTCAATATTGGCAAAATTATATTATCCTATTGTTTCAGAAATCATGCAATATTTCTTGCATTGGCTTCTTTTATAACTGCATGGAAATTAGTTTTCTATTTTGATTAAAAGCGGTCTACTTAATGTGAAAGGTAAATACGTATTGATAATGATTTTTGTTATTTATGATGCTTTGTTTACTGGATCATTAACCATCTGGTGTATTTCTGATGGCTTCTCCAGTCGATTGAATTCAGCTCACAGGAATAAAAGCAGTACCGGGTCACGGATGACAGGGTAATGATAACGGAAGTTGTGTAGAAATACATCACTGGTTTTTCTAGCACAATCAATGGAGGACAGAATGAAGAGGCAGTATTCTGTCTTTAAACTAGGACGACCAAGCACACTGAGTAATTCTTCTGGTTACCATCATTAATGGAACTGGAGAGATTAGATAATCAAGTGAAGATTGAACTTGAGTCCACACAAACAGGACTAGTACACTCTGCTCCCAGATTCTGGATTAGTGGTGCTGGAAGGTCCTGGGCCTCCTTCACCGCCGCTCCCTCACCACCAGACGCCTGGAGGAAGAACGCCCCATCTTCCGCCTCAGAACACTTCAACCCCAGGGCATCAATATGGACTTCAACAGTTTCCTCATTTCCCCTTCCCCCACCTCACCCTAGTTCCAAACTTCCAGCTCAGCACTGTCCCCATGACTTCTCCTACCTGCCTATCTTCCTTTCCACCTATCCACTCCTCCCTCCTCCCTGACCTATCACCTTCATCCCCTCCCCCATTCATCTATTGTACTCTATGCTACTTTCTCCCCACCCCCACCCCACCCTCCTCTAGCTTATCTCTCCACACTTCAGGCTCTCTGCCTTTATTCCTGATGAAGAGCTTTTGCCTGAAACGTCGATTTCGAAGCTCCTCGGATGCTGCCTGAACTGTTGTGCTCTTCCAGCACCACTAATCCAGAATCTGGTTTCCAGCATCTGCAGTCATTGTTTTTACCACTCTGCTCCCAGAGCCTACTCAACAATTCAGTTTAATTGTCATTGCTCTATCTCCATTCACTTTGGGCATACACCTCTTGAAACCCATTGCTAACAAAGATCGATCAATTTATGAGGTCTTATATGTTTTAATTAACGTTGCACATCTTTGGAGGTGAGTTTCAGATTTGCAATAAATTTTGTGTAATGAAGTGCTTTTTGATTTTCCTGATGACAGAATTGACTTTAATTTGATGATTAAGGCTTCTTGTTTGAGATTCCCTCTCCTTATCTACCCTTTCAATTTCTTCAAATAGTTGACACATTTGAATTAGATTACCCATCCATGTTTTAAATGAGACAGAAAACAAATTGGGTTTATGCAACATGAGACTCAGACTTTAATCTTTGCAGCTTAGTGTTATTTTAGTGAATCTGTATTGCATCACCTTCAGTAAAAATGCATCCGTTCTGAAGTGCTGCTCCTGGAACTTAGCTCAGTCCTCCAGATGGGTTTGATAGATCTTATCAATATTGATTTGTTATTTAGAAGAGAACAAAATGAAGAACAAGGGGAGGTGGTCACACTGCAGCAGAGGTAAAACATCCTACCAGACTTTACCAAGTAAATTCGATATTGCAGGTGGAGGAACAGGGTTTCAATAATTGCCAAAGTTCTCCTTTGTCCTCAGTAGTTCGGTGTGGAACAGGCTGCCAATCCATTATTGTCTGTTTTTCTCATGCACTCAAGGTAGTTATCATTCCCAAAATTTATAAATATTATTTTTTTTTGTTTTGGTTTTCATATCATCCAAATTGAATACATTTAACAGCTGGTGCCAAATTGTTCCCTAATTCTTTTCTTTTTTTCAGATTTATTTTAATCCTCATTTCTTTCTGCACCTAAGTTAGATGGCCAAAAGTAAAATAAAGTTTGCCACTGGCATTTTAACTTAAACAAAGGTGGGAGAGAAACTTCCTTCCTAGGTTCTGATTTACCAGAGAGGCATTGGCAGAGTCAAAAACAGAAATTGCTGCAGAAACTCAGGAGGTAGCATCTGTGGAAAGAAAACAGATTTAATGTTCCAAATCCAACAATTCTTCTTCAGGACCTTCATCAGGGTCACTGGACTTGAAACATTAACTCTGCTTTCTCCGACAAATTCCAGTTTTGTTTCAGATTTCCAGCATCTGCAGTTCTTTGTTTTATTATTCTGGCAGTCATATCTTCGCTCAGAATTTCCACAATGGGAATCGCTGTCCCCATGACTGCAAGTGCATCACAATTCTGAACCTTTATCCATTGGCCCATTCCAGCGTCATGAGGAGGCATCAGGATTATAGGCCAATTTACAGCCCATTAATGCGCCAGGCATTCCTGATGAAGGGCTTCTGTCCAAAACGTCGATTCTCCTGCCCCTTGGATGCTGCCTGACCTGCTGTGCTTTTCCAGCATCACACTCTCGACTCTAATCTCCAGCATCTGCAGTCCTCACTTTCTCCCAGGCAAGTGATGTGTCATTGCTGAGAGCACACAATTTCAATATAATTCTCAAGATCAATCAGCAGTAGACTGGGAAAGTGTGATTTTAGTTTCACACAATAAAATTCCCAAGTCCAGAGCATCATCCATAGCACTTGTGTGAGCCTACAACCCCTTGTCATCATGAACCACAAGGGCTCCGTATCTATCAACAGGCACTGAGTGTATGACAATCAAGTCAAGATAATACAAATGATTGTTTGATTCCCAGTCATCCTTGTTCAAAGGCAGTACTTCAGGCCAGACTTATTTGATAAAGAGAGAAAGCCAAAGCTTGTCTGTCATATTCTCAATTATTAAAAAGAAAACACAGGCCAATGATGAACAATGCAATTGGTGAATTGCCCTAATTGTCCACTCAATTTGGCCCTCTGCAATTATAACCTGGAGCTTCATCAGTTTATTGTTGCATTTCTGACAGGTAAAGAGAGATGGGTCAAGACACTTGACCGGGGATAGCTCCGTGGTAGAGGCCTGAGGTTATAAAATGCCTCACCATGATGGGAAGATTCTGCAGAGTTGTCATTAATGAATGAACAGAAGGGGATGACAGGTTCCTTTCTAGAAGCCCTCAGGTCTTGCAATATGGATACAATGCACTCTAATGACTGAAATGCAGGACTGAATTCTTCCAAATTTTGGCAGTGTCAATTTCGGGGAGTTCCATGAACAGCTTCACTCTGTGAGCCGGACCAACCGTTCTCATGCAACAGATATCTGATATCTGACCCCCACCCTTCCCCATCCAACCCCCTCCCCCCACAACAACAACCTGCACTCCACCCTGTCGTGAAATGTCTTCTGATGCAAAGACACAATAGGGTTAAACGAATATATCACAAGAGAGTGGCCTGACTGTTCTGGCTGATGCTTCGAGAGATAGGTGTTGATGTGTTCCGAGGGAGTGAGGAGGCAGTGCGGAGGTGAAGTGAGGGTTAGTGGTGTGGAAGGATGGCAGGGGGTAATAAGAGTAAAGGAGGGAAAATGCTGCATGTAATAGAGGAGGAGTCAGAGCATAAGCCTTGTGTGTAGTGGCGCAAGGTAAGTGTGAGGCAGTGGAGAGCAGTATATTACACTTAGCCTGGCAGAGGGGGAAAGATCATTGATATTCTTCCTGTACTCCTGCCCGGTCCTCCTCACCTTCCAGATGCCAGTGGCTCAGTTGGCAATCTCCAACTAGATTGGCATAGATCATGGCATGGATTCCTCTGGCAGTCCTCTGGGAAGAGGACTCCTCCCCTTTCAATTACACCGTCTCGCTGCAAGGGTTTTAGGCAAGAATGTTGGGAGATTAATAAGATATGGGAGAAACCTTACTCAGTTTCATGGTATGAATTAATCCACCAAACTCATTATGACTCGCACTTTGCCAAATGGGGGAAGGTTCAGTCGTAAGGATTAAAAAACTGTTCAATTACTAAAGTCAGTGTTACCATTAACCATTACAGCAAGCTGCAGAGTTCAAGTATTCACTCTTTGTGAACAATTCAGAAAACAGATCTATGTAGCTTTATTTTAACTCCAGTGTTTTGGAGCTGCCTCTTCCTTCAAATCTGTGTTGCATTTCTATTTTTCTCTCAAGCAAAAAATACCTGGGTCTGTTAATTCAAGGCATTTTGGTTAAATTAGGTCCTTTTGTAAAATAAGTTCATTTGGGTCTTTGAGAAAGATAGCCATCGGGGAAGGAATCTGTTTTCTAAAATAACCACATTTTAATCACTGCAGGATAAGTGAATAACAAAAGGGGAGATAGTTTGTCCTTCCATACCTGAGAGCTTAACATTTTGACGTATACCGCTTGGAATCATAAAGAACTGAAGAACCTTGTCAAGGGTCTAATTGTAACATTTGATCCGTCTGGATGGGCTTTGCAGTGCTGTCCACTGAGAGAGTGCCAAATAATCTTTGTATGTTGTGCGGTGTATAACTAAAGGAGGGGATGTGATGGAGGCTGAAGAGCTGGGAGAGCAGAAGCTGTCTTCAGAGGAGAAAATGAGGACGTTGAGCAGGAGGTACACCACCTTCACCGTGAAAGAGCAATGCAGCGTCAGGCACAACAAGTCAGACAGGATTTAGTTGACATCCACTGATATAGATGTGAGCTACATGAGCTCAACTTGTGTTAACTGTAAATGGTGTTGTTGCTTGAAAGGCAAGCAGTCCCTGCTTATTCCCAAAAGCAAATCCAGTTTTTTTATTTGTTCATTCTTTGTTTTTCCTGTTTGAATGCAGTTTAACTTTTTGAAGGCTTTACTACATACACTCCCCTCACTTTCAAGACAAGATGTTGTGCTACACTGGGTGAAAGTGAGGACTGCAGGTGCTGGAGATCAGAGCTTAAAATGTGTTGCTGGAAAAACGCAGCAGGTCAGGCAGCATCAAAGGAGAAGGAGAAGGACATAAGCCCTTCTTATGCCCGAAATGTCAATTCTCCTTTCTCCTTTGATGCTGCCTGACCTGCTGCGTTTTTCCAGCAACACATTTTAAGTGCTACACTGGGTGTTAAGGAAAGAGTCATGATGCTTATGGTGGGGAGGATCTGTAGTTTCATTCTTGGAAACATAGCTCAAATGACAGTCAATCAAAAAGGTGTTGATTAAAGAGCCAATATATTTATGAATATCTTATGCTGATTACAATGAAGTGTCATCTGTGCTTCCTATGCCATAGAGTCATACAGCACAGAAACGGCACGGTGGGCGGCACGGTGGCACAGTGGTTAGCACTGCTGCCTCACAGCGCCAGAGACCCGGGTTCAATTCCCGTCTCAGGCGACTGACTGTGTGGAGTTTGCACGTTCTCCCCGTGTCTGCGTGGGTTTCTTCCGGGTGCTCCGGTTTCCTCCCACAGTCCAAAGATGTGCAGGTCAGGTGAATTGGCCATGCTAAATTGCCCGTAGTGTTAGGTAAGGGGTAAATGTAGGGGTATGGGTGGGTTGCGCTTCGGCGGGGCGGTGAGGACTTGTTGGGCCGAAGGGCCTGTTTCCACACTGTAAGTAATCTAATCTAAAAAAAAAGAAACAGAGCTTTCAGTCCATATAGTCCATGCCAGCTTTGTTCGCAAACTTAACGAACCTCACTTGCCTGCATTTGGCCCGTATCCCTCCAATTCGTGTACTTCTCCAAAGATCTTTTAATGAGGCTTGAAATAGTTCAGAAAAGATTTACAACGATGTTTCCAGGGTTGGGGGTTTTGAGCTATAGGGGGAGGATGAATAGGCTGGGGCTGTTTTCCCTGGAGTGTCAGAGGCTGAGGGGTAAACTTATAGAGGTTTATAAAATCCATGAGTGGCATGAATAGGATAAGCAGACAAGGTCTTTTTCCTGGGGTGGGGGAGTCCAGACCTGGAGGGCATAGAGTTAGGGTGAGACGGGAAAGATTTAAAAGGGCCCCGAGGGCAACTTTTTCATGCAGAGGGTGGTACGTGTATGGAATGAGCTGCCAGAGGGAGTGGTGGAGGCTGGTACAATTACATTTAGAAGACATCTGGATGGGTAGGAAGGGTTTAGAGAGATATGGGCCAAGTGCAGACAAATAGGACTAGATTAGTTTAAGGGTCTGTTTCCGTGCTGTACATTTCGATGACGCTATGACTCTATAAATGTTGTAACTACACTCCGAAGCACTTCATTTCCGTCTCCCTCCTGTCATGTTTACTGTGGAGTGCTATCCTGTGTGGCAGCATTTGATTTTGTGCACAGCTGGGATTTAAATCTGGTGCAGAGAGTGGGAAACCCCAATGGTCCCAGAGTCAGTGAGCACTCTTGTCACAAATAACCCTCAAAGGTGTGCTCCAGACACAATGAGGTGAGCAGTGGAGCCTTGCTAGAGCTCACAGGGTGAAGCTGTAGTGTCATACAGCACGGAAGCAGATCCAACCAGTCTATGCCCACCAGATTTCCCAAACTCAACTATTTCCCTCTGCCTGTGTTTGGCTGATATCCTTCTACACTTTTCCTATCCATGTACTTGTCCAAATGTCTTTTAAATGTTACAACTTTACTTGCATCTACCACTTCTTCTGGCAGTTCATTCCATATATGCACAACCCTCTATGTGAAAGAGTTACCCCTCAGGCCCCTTCTAAATCTTTCCCCTCTCACCTTAAATCTATGCCCTTCAGTTTTGAACTCCCCCCAACTGAGGAAAAGACCTTATCTACGCCTAAAACCCCAAAATTGATACTTAGACGATATCTGGGAAAATTCAGTACTGCAAGTTCATCCCAGATGCTCCTTGATGATGTGTTGAGGCTGGGGCTTTGCCAATGTCTGTGGATGGAGGGGGCCAGGTAGTCACTACCCCTGAGGATGTTGGGAAATAGTAGCCAAGATGGAGACATGGGGGAAGGACTCTGGCTAACTGTCTGATCTTCAGATTGAGAAGAGGCCCCCGTGTAGTTTCTCATTTGAATCTAAATGAGTTGAGAAAAACTAACAATGAGACCTTAATCTATGCAGCTAGGCTGATCCACTCACTAACGTGATTCTCATTTAGCTGTTGAAACCTTAGTTGAACACTAGACGTTTTCTCTTGACATCTAGTACAAAACCAGGAAACCTTTTTATTATGCTTGTCATTCACTAGAGCCATAAATAGAGGTAGATGGAGGGTAAACTTGAGCAGGGAATATGTTTTTTGTGGGACCTCTCGTCTCCATTGTTGGCTTAGACTTCCTCCTCTAGCCCCGCCTCCTGGTCACCTGCTCTGCTCTTTAAAGGGCTAATATTAACACATCTATACACATAACATTATCTTGGTAGAACTTCTGAAGTTAAACCCTTCCCAACGTACCTCCTAATATTTGTGATTGGATTCCATCTGGCAGCCAGTAATTGCCACAAAGTAACACAGAATTCTTCCCTTGTAGCATTTCTGCAACAGAAAATCCAGGGGATCCAGGTCTTTTCTTCAGTTGTGTATCCTTTAGTACCTCAAAAAAAATCAAAACATGTGAAAGATGTGCCCAATTTATGATGATGTGACACCAGGGCCTGAAATGTCTCCAAATAAGAAGGTCAAACACAGCATGGATCTTCCTTCTTAAACAGTCACTAAGCCTTCTGATAATACTGTTCCAACCATGTAGTCATCAACCCTTAATGTTGTTATTCCCTGCTCCTCTGAAATGATATTCCCCCTTTCACTTCTATGACATATTAAAGAAGCCAGCACAGTATACAATTCACAGCATGACATGACCGCACATACAACATAAACATTTTAAGCGATACGATATGTTGTTAGGTTCAATGAGTGTGCTCCTTACTTAACAAATCTAAATCTAACCTACTTGCTTTTTCATGTTCTCCTGGTGCAATGACTTTCTATGGCAGAATTTCCTCTGTTTTTCAGGCCAGGATAGGATCAATTCTTGAGTATGAATCAGATAAGAATCAAATGTTACCAACAGTCCCAGTCTCCTTTACCCTACCCAGGAGCCCTGTGGGGAGCCTTTAAGCAAATGCTCAGTAGTAGCAGGTACAAAAAGAATCAACATGTGTGACAACGCTATGGCTTTAAGAAGTTATTTTACCTTTTTTTGAGGAGAGGTTGTAAGGCAGAGGTACAATGTAGTCTACCAAAACCACTAGAGTAAACAGTTTAGGGTGTTTATTTTTAAGTTGGAACAATAGAAGCAGCCTGAATGGGTGTGACCAAGTCTCACAGACCAGGGTTTCGAGTTTTTTTTAGATTTTAGGTTTAGCTTTAATCAATTGCTTCTTTGAGCTTGAAGAAGTGGAAGATCTTGTCTCCCCTTTCGATTACAGCCAGAACCTGGCGGGAGTGGTGGGGGGTTCTCCTCCTGGACAGTTGAATTGCATGCGAGAAAATAATTGTTTTCTGAATTTGACTGTTTGCCAAAAGATGTGTTTGTGAAGTGTAACTATATTGAAACAGTTAATTAGTAGTAGTTACTGTATATATTATTCTACTAAGTTATTTTATATTCCTCTTTCTTTGGTGGTATTTTAACTATTGTGTTTAAATAAATTGTTTTGCTTAATGTCGAGTAGTTAAACCAAGCAAATTATATCTGGAATATATAACGTTCCCTTAAAATAAGAAAATGTTGGGGTCTAGGCTACCTTCTTAAAATATATGAGGGGTTCTGGTCCATAACACATAGAAATTCCAATGAAATGAACTGGTGGTAATGGACTATACTACATTATTTGCCTACTTGTAGATGCTCAGTTGCCCACTGGATCATTAACTTTAAGTCTTGGAACTAAACTACATCAAGCAAACAAGTTCTCAGCAGGGTCTGGATGTTAAGAGTTGGAACCATGCAGAAGGTAAGTAGACCATAAGACATAGGAGCAGAAATTAGACCATTCAGCCCATCAGGTCTGCTCCACTATCTAATTGTGGCTGATAAGTTTCTCAGCTCCATTCTCCCACCTACTCCCCATAACTCTTGATTCCTTGACAATCAAGATCCTATCTACTTCAATCTTAAATATACTCAATGACTTGGCCTCCACAACCTTCTGTGGCAATGAATTCCATAGATTCCCCACTGTCTGGCTGAAGAAGTTTCTCCTTAGCTCCGTCCCTTTACTTTAAGGCTGTGCCCTTGGGTCCTGGTCTCTCTTACCAATGGAAACATCTTCCCAACATCCACTCTGTCCAGGCCATTCAGTATTCTGCACATTTCAATTAGATTCCACTCCCCTCCCGTTGATTCTTCTATATTCCAGCAAGTGTAGACCCAGAGTCCTCAAGCCTTCCACATATGTTGAGCTTTTCATTCCTGGGACCATTCTTGTGAGCCTCCTTTGAACATGCTCCATGGTGTGTACATCCTTTCTGAGATATGGGGCCCAAAACTGCTCACAATACTCCAAATATGATCTAACCAGAGCCTTATAGAACCTCAGAAGTACATCCTTGCTTTTATATTCAAGTACACTCAAAATAAATGCCATCATTGCATTTGCCTTCCTAACCACTGACTCAACCTGCAAGTTCACCTTGAGACTGAACTAGAACTGCCAAGTCTCTTTGCACTTCAGACTTCTGAATTTTCTCCCCATTTAGAAGATAGTCCAAACCTCTACTCTTTCCTACCAAAGTGCACGACCTCATATTTTCCCACATTGTAAGCCGTCTTTGCCCACTCTCCTAACCTGTCCAAATCCTTCTGCAGCCTCCCCATCTCCTCAATACTACCTGTCCCTTTACCTATCTTTGTATCATCTGCAAACTTAGACAGAATGCCCTCAGTTCCTTCAGCTAGATTGATAATGTATAAAGTGAAAAGTTGTGGTCCTAACACTGAGCCTTGCAGAAACCCCTTGTTACCAGCTACCATTCTGAGAAGGACCCTTTTATCCCCACTCTCTGCCAGACAGCCAAGCTTCTATCCATACTCGCACCTTGCCTCTAACACCATGGGCCCTTTTCTTACTCAGTAGCCTCCTATGTAGCACCTTGTCAAAGGCTTTCTTGAAGTCCAGGTAGGTAACATCCATTGGCTCTTCTTGGTCTAACCTGCTCATTACTTCCTCAAAGAATTCTAGCAGATTTGTCAGGCATGACCTCTCTTTGATGAAACCTTGCTGATGCTGCCTTATTTTATCATACACTTCCAAGTATTCCGAAATCTCATCCTTCACTTTGTCATCTGCTGTAAGAAAAAAATCAACCCTTGCTAACTGTTTTAATGGGCATGATAACCATTTTGCATTCTCCATTGTTTTGTTTGTTTCTCATATACGCTGTAAGGCCCAGGAACCAATATTATTGCATAACAAACTCTTGAAAGTGTTGATATTTTTCTCATTTATCAATGAGGTATTTCAAGAATGACACAGACTCATCATAATTTAACTCCCCTCATTAGCAAACCCATTATAGCTATTGGGTATTGATCTATTGGCCTCCATGGGGAACCTATGCATTCTTCCAGAGGACAGCCATGTTGGCCAATGGAGACAGCTTGCACAGTAACAGATGTTGGTGCATGAATGTAAAGACTTCTGTGCAATGTTATAAACATTTTTGTGGTGATCTTCCTTTGAATTATTTCTCTTCCAACATTGAAAATCTTAACTCTTGCCAAATGAGTTTTAAAGGCTATAGCTTTCTGGTACTATAATAAGTAGACATCCTTTTGTGCAAGCCTGGAGCTTAAATCAAAGGTCCTAACATAGCATCCAGACACACAAGCAATCAGACACTGCAACGTGAAAATTTAATTCATCATAGAGCTATTTTTTAAAAAAACTTTTCTTGTCCAAATCAAAACTTAGCTTGGAACAGCATTTTAAGCCTGAGAATTCTGTTAGTGTTGTTTAGTGTACATTGAGAAGTGCCTTTCGGGACTGAATGGTCCCTTAAGCCACTAAGGAAGTGAAATTACTAATGCCCATATATCCATTAACGTATTCTTCTTAGTTAAATTAGCTTGCAACAGAAATTGCCAGATCACATCATCCCTTTAACTAAGAACCGTGAAAGAAGCCAAATTTAAAAAAAATGTGTTTCCAGTCACGCAGGTAGTTCTGATTTCTTTTCGAATCTCTGGAGGAAATTATTTTTAAAGTAATTATTGATAGAAATATCTTGGTAATCTGTTTTCAAAAATATCAAAACTGCATTCTTCAATGCAGTTTCTTGCTTCTTGATTTATTTTAATCTGTTTTACCTGGTGCCATCAATATTTTCAGACTTTTGAACAGTTTCTGGTTCTAACGATTGGTCGGGGTCAGACTCTCTCACTGATTAAGAAGTCTGATATGTATTATAAAGCCAAGTATTATTTGACCTGTTGATTTTACCTTGCTTGTTTGTCCTCGAGCTTTGAACTGATTAATGCCACATGTCAAACAGTTCACATGTCAATGAAATAGGAAACAGTAACACCATCTGCTCCCACCAGTGAACTGCATTCTGTCCATTAGCTGTTTAATGGTCAGAGTAATACAGACAAAAGAAAGATGTTGATGGTAAATTTCATATGATGCAAGCATTTGGGAAAATTTATCAGATGAACTCCTTGTGCCTACACATATTAAGCCAACTATACTTTTATTGATTACAGACAATAATGTTACATTGATTCAGCTCACATTCACTGTCTCTTGTTTCTATGACCGAATGAATACCTGGCTCTTATTTGCCTTCTTCTAAATAATAGCCATACCTGAATGTCTAATTGGACGAGAAGGAAACTCAAAACAAAATTAACTTGGTGAGAAAGTGTTTCTTTTATTTTCCTGGACAGTACTGAAATAATTCGATAAATCACAAGACTTGGTATTAATTTAAAAGGACAATGATTTTATACAGGGTGACTGAGAGCAACATTGGAAGGGAGCGCTACAGTTTATTTGTATTTGTATGCAGGACTATGGACAGTAAATGCTGATCCAGCTTGTGACACCTGCATCCTTTGAATCATCATAGAAACCCTACACTGTGGAAACAGGCCATTCCGCCCAACAGGACCACACGGACCCTGTGAAGACTATCCCACCCAGACCCATTCCGCTGCATTTACCTTTGGGCGGCACGGTGGCTCAGTGGTTAGCACTGCTGCCTCACAGCACCAGGGTCCCAGTGGTAGGTTAATTCTAAAGTGGTAGGTTAATTCTACCACTTTATAAATTCTGTTGTACCACTGAGATTGAAGGCTCTGAATTCAAATTCCACTCTAGAGATTTTACCACAAAACAAATCCAGTTCTAATGAAGAGTCACTAGACTCAAAACGCTAACTCTGCTTTCTTCCCATAGATGTTGCCAAACCTGCTGAGTTTCTGCAGCAGTTTCTGCTTTTCTCCTGACAAATCCAGCACTGCACTCTCCACTCTCCAGTGTGGCTGAAATCTTCTGGCGGCCAACGTCCTGTCGGTGGGACTGGAAGTGTGTGGAACATCTGTTTAGAGGCATAACTACTTTCCATAGCTAACGTCACGGCAGAGCCAAAATGTGTGGAGCTGGGAAAGCACAGTGGGTCAGGCAGGGTCCGAGGAGCAGGAGAGTCGATGTTTTGGGCATAAGCCTTTCTCTTCATGGGGACAGCTGCTACCATCACCCAGTAGTGACCACCACACCCTCCTCCCCCACTATACTATCTACACTAGATCTTTGGAATCACAGGTACCCAGTCACATCTCCCTTCCCAACTCCAAACCCCACTGCTTCAGTGTACACCACCACCTCCCTGCCTCCCAGATCCTTAGAATATTCGCTACTTACAGCTCCAGCTGCACAACCATTCCCCTCCTTCCCTCAGTCAGCCTCGTCTGGACTTCACCTCTTCTATCCACAGCCACCACCCAATCTCAAAGACTAATGCTTCATCTCCTGTCCCACAAAGCTCTCCCCGTGCAAGACTAGCAGCTCCTACTCAGACCAAAACCAGGACAAATCCCTCACCTGCTGCATGCTGCTTTGAAGGAGTTGTGTGAATCTGAAGAACAAAGGTTCTTATTTGCTGCAGAGCCAATTGCAGAGGTGCAATTTATTCTGGTTGGCACTGCTGC
Source organism: Chiloscyllium plagiosum (assembly GCF_037043375.1). Lineage (NCBI taxonomy): Eukaryota > Metazoa > Chordata > Chondrichthyes > Orectolobiformes > Hemiscylliidae > Chiloscyllium > Chiloscyllium plagiosum. The sequence continues at coordinate 7,591,559 of NW_028270140.1, read as the reverse complement.
CTCAAAGCATCAGGGAGCCGATTTCGATTCCAGCCTCGGGGGACTGTCTGTGTGGAGTTTGCACATTCTCTTCATGTCTGCATAGGTTTTGTCTGGGTGCTCCGGTTTCCTCCCTCAGTCCAAAGATATGCAGGTTAGGTGAATTGGCCATGCTAAATTACATCGTGTTCAGGGATATGTGGGTTGGGTGTGTTCTTCAGGGGCAAATGTAGAGAAATAGGGTATGGGAATGGGTCTGGGTGGATTCCTCTTGGGAGGGTCGGTGTGGACTTGTTGGGCCAAATGGCCGAACAATGGCTTATTCCTGATGAAGGGCTTATACCCAAAACGTCGATTCTCCTGCTCCTCAGTTGCTGCTTGACCTCCAGCACCACACTCTCAACTCCGATCTACAGCATCTACAGTCCGCACTTTCTACCAGGTTCATTCAAACATCTGATAAAGCAGTGAAGAAGCTGTTCTTGAGTCTGTTAGTGGGGGTGTTTATGCTTTTGTATCCTCCACTTGAGGGAAGAGGTTGGAAGGGATTATAATCAGGGTGGGAGGGGCCTTTGATAATGTTGGCTGATGCTCCACAGCAACACGAAGTGTAGATGGAGTCAATGGGTGGGAGATTGGCTTGAGTGATTTAAGAGGGGTAAGAGGGGAAAATTATCACTGTGTCCCAAGCAGTATTTGTCCCATAACCAACATTGTAACAACTGATTACACAGCCATCATCACAATACTGGTGCCATTTTGCTGAGGATCAATTTGGCTCCCTGTTTTGTCTGAGTTTTTACTTATTGGAACCATCAGGAGTGGTGAGGTTAGACTGCCGAGTGTTCTCAGAAGTTAGGATATTCCCGTATGTTATGGAGCTTTAACCACCTGGTTCTCTGCTTAGTTTGCAGGCTGTCTGATTGATTGACTTCTGTTTGGGGTCGGGAGTGTGGTGCTGGAAAAGCACAGCAGGTCAGGCAGCATCCAAGGAGCAGGAGAATCAACGTTTCGGGCATGAGACCTTCATCAGGAAGGAACTTCAAGTTGGGGGCCAGGGTGGTGGAGATGGAGGAGCACCAAGACGAATTTGGTCATTGGCTGTAGGAGGAGGGCATTCAGTCTCCAGGGAGGGGTCTTTGATCAGGGTGGGTGGACTTTGGGGCCAAAATCCTGGTATTAGGGTTAGTCAAAGCCTCAAGTATTGGGAGGATCTAAGTCTTGGTGATGAGGTCTTGAGGGGAGGAACAATGTTTGGCCTGGACAGGGAAAGGGCGTGCATGCAAAAAGAGGTTAGAAACCTCAGTGAGGAGGTGATCAGAGGCTTGTCAGGAGAGATCAGTTTGAGTCTTTTATTTGTTCAGATATTTGTTCTGGAGCCAGATCTGTTGGCTGGACAGCCAGTTTACAATGGAATGAGCATAATACAGCAGCTTTATGTTGAACAGTGTAGTGCCTGAAAAGCACAGCCGGTCAGGCAGCATCCAAGGAAGAGGAGAATCGATGTTTCGGGCATACGCCATGATTCCTAGTTCCTGATGAAGGGCTTATGCCAGAAACCTCAATTCTCCTGCTCCTTGGATGCTGCCTGTGCTTTTCCAGCAACACACTCTTCGACTCTGATCTCCAGTATCTGCAGCGCTCACTTTCTCAGTGCAGCCCTATGGTCTGGTATGACTATGGCAACTTTACCTTTACCTTCTACACCAGCTCAGTGATCATTGTGGTCGATGTGTACTTTTGTTTATCATGTCTTTTTTTTCAACCATTTTGTCCAACATCAGTTTTTCTCCTGCCTTACAGACACTTTGATACAACGTAGCACGGAAAAGTAATTAAGAAGAAGGAAATAATGCAGCTCTGAATCCCGAAGAAATATCATAATTCTCATTACCACATAATTTATTACAATTCATATGCACAAATGTGTAATAAACAAATCAAGATTACAATATGGTACTCATACGCAGCTGTGAATTATTTATCCATGATTGTGCACATGTTCTCACTTGGGTATGTTTAAAAGACGGCTTGCAAATATTGTTGGAATACTTACAGCTAGACGGAGTCTGAGCAGACCTTTTTATAGTGTGGTCTTTTGTGAATGCTGCCAACACAATAAAAGGTTTTGTAATCTGTATGAATGACTAAAATTACATTCCTAAGGAAGTGTTTTCAAAAGTAAATGTAAAAAGATATTTTAATAAATGTTGAGTGTATGCATGGAAAAAACATTGTGTTCTTTAATCTATTAAATATTCCACCCAGAAGCCAAATTGTGACAGCATCTTACTCTGCTTTTGGGCATTAACATGGGAAGAAGATACAACAGGTAATCTCCATGACATTACTAAAGTGCTAAATCTGTTAATTAGTGACATATTTCATTTTCCCAGCTCATTTCAATTTGATTGAAAGAACAGCATAATAAAGAAGGATGAAGGTTAGTTATGGCACTCTTAACGATCACTGAGCATGCACCTTTACAATACGGTAAGGAACCTTGGTACCAGAATGGTTACTACAGGTTGTGATGGGATTTTTGACAAGGACAAGCTTAAATTCTGAGGATTGTTTACTTTTAATGAAAGGATTGGGGTTTTTTCCATAGTCTACTTGCCAAGCCTACTGTGTAGAATGTTGAAATCGATGTATGTGACGATAGCAATTTCTTTTTGAAAATAAAGGGTTTGGCTCACTCAGAATGAATAGATTTACAATTAAGATAGTGGAAGGAGGAATTTCAGTGTCTACCTAGTTATTTATTTATTTTACTGTTATTTGTTGGACTTTACTGCACAAATTGGTTTCTAAACCTCCTGCATTGCAATAGCCACGATACTTAAGACATTCATTTAATTAGTTTCCAATAAAGTGCTTTCTGTCGTTCTAAGGTCACGAGAAATGTTATATAAATACGAATCCTATCTTTCTTCAAAATGTACTGATTGAAGAGCTACAGAGAAATTAATTCCTTAAACAGAAATGTAACAATGGGATACAGTCTTGCAATTTAAGCTAGTACATTAAGGAGGAAAATCAGAAACCATATTTTAACAGAAGGTATGAGAGCAAAATTAGACCATTTGGCCCATTGAGTTTGATCATGATTGATATGTTTTTCAAACCCATTCTTGTGCCTTTTCTGTGTAACCCTTCATCCCCTTACTAATCAAGAACCCAAAAGCACTCCATGGTTACTTGCCCATAGCCTTCTGCGATAATGAGTTCTACAAATTCACCACCTTTTGGTTGAAGAAAATCCCCCTGGTCTCAGTTCTAACTGGTCGTTCCTTCACTCTGACATTGTGCCCTTGCGTCCTAATCATGGAAACATCTTCTCAATATCCACTCGATTCAGGCTTCTCAATATTCAATAAGTTTCAATCAGAGAACCACAGTGCCCCCCCCCCCTCCACCTCATCCTAAACTCCATCGAATACAGGTCCAGAGTTCTTAACTGCCCCTAAAATGACAAGCCCTTCATCCTCGGGATCATTCTTGGAAACCTCCTCAAACATGTTGCTAGATGTCCACATTATTGGATAAGGTAATGTTCCTGAAGGAGCTAATATTGATGTTTTATTGGGTTACACACAGCCTGATGATGTCACACAGTCTCTTGGCAGAGAATCTGTTGGAATCTCCTGCCACAACCTCCTAATGGGGGTTCATAAGTCATCTCTATTTCTTGGTAATAATAGTTAATATTCTGAAGGGTTAATGTACTCTCTATACAGTGGGATACACTAGACCTGGTTACCAAAGACACATGTTTCTTCTGCTAACACTAATGATCCATCCTCCACTACAAACAACAGAACCTCACCTTTGGGTTGAGAAAAGTATCAGCCATGTTCCAATGGCAGATCAAACTGATGGGCTGAGTAGCCTAATTCTGCTCCTGTATCTTATGGTTTTGATGAACATTGGAAGGAGCATTGGTGACAGTGCTGTATCCTAATTACAGACCGATAGTACTTGGGAATCAGGCACCAGGTTGATGTGGTTGCTGGTCATCACATCATGTTAGAATGCAAATAAACATCTCAAGTAAACAGGATTTATAAATCTTGAAACCTCTGTCCCAAAAGATTGGGGATACTGGAAAAATGGCAATTTTGTGACAGAATTACATAAGTGTCGTGGCACCGAAGGAAGCTATTCAGTTCATTGAGTCTACCTGCTCTGCAATGAGCATTATGGCTCAACACCATTTATTTGACCTTTCCCCATACCCTCACACCGTGTTCCTACAGGGCGTCCCCAATTTATGAAGGCCCAACTTATGAACGCTCATACATATTAACATGATCCCATATATGGCTCTTATTTTAAAGCCCCAACGGACAGACATTTCCTGTACTCACACACAGCTGTTTTCCATTGTTCTGCATTCTGTTACAACTTGAGAACAATTCAACTTACAACCAGACTCCAGAAAGGAAGTCATTTCCAACCCGGGCAAGGCCTGTACTAGCTGAAAATGTGTTGCTGGAAAAGTCCAGCAGGTCAGGCAGCATCCAAGGAGCAGGAGAATCGACATTTCGGGCATGAGCCCTTCTTCAGGACCTGCTGCGCTTTTCCAGCAACACACTTTCAGCTCTGATCTCCAGCATCTGCAGTCCTCACTTTCTCCTAGAAGGCCTGTACTAGAATAATCATCCAATGCTCTTTTGAATGCCTCAACTGACTCAGCCATTCAAAACATTTATAAATGATTACTTTTCTACTCTGGGCTGATGGATTTCAACCTGGAAAAGTGTGAAATGATTAATTTTAAAAGGTCAAATTCTAAATATAGAATACAGGGCTAAAGATAGAATTCCTGGCAGTGTGGTGGAACAGAGGGATCTTGGGGTCCATGTCCATAAATACCTTAAAGTTGCCACACAAGTTGATAGGGTTGTTCAGAAGGCATATGGTGTGTTGGCTTTCATTAGCAGGGGGATTGAGTTTAAGAACTGCAAAGATATGCTTCAGCTCTATAGAGCCCTGGTTAGACCACACTTGGAATATTGTGTTCAGTTATGGTCACCTCATTATAGGAAGGAGGTGGAGCTTTAGAGATGCTGCAGAGGAGATTTACCAGGATGCTGCCTGGACTGGAGGACAGGTCTTATGGAGAAAGGTTGAGGGAGCTAGGGCTTTTCTCATTGGAGTGAAGAAGGATGAGAGGTGGCTTGATTGAGGTGTACAAGATGATGTGAGACATAGGTAGAATGAATAGTCAGAGGCTATTTTCCCAGGGCAAAAATGGCTATCACGAAGGGGCATAATTTTCAGGTGATTGGAGGAAGGTTTAGGGTAGATGTAAGAAGTAGGTTCTTTACGCAGAGAGTGGTGGGTGCATGGAACGCACTGCCAGCAGTGGTAGTTGAGTCAGAGACATTAGCACACTTAAGCGACTCTTGGTTAGGCACATGGATGACAGTAAAATGTAGGGTATGTAAGTTAGTTTAATCTTAGAATAGGATAAAAGGTTGGCACAACATCATGGGCCAAAGGGCCTGTACTGTGCTGTACTGTTCTATGTTCTTCAAGGCAGTGAATTCTGAACTTGAATCACATGTGTGAGAAAGTTTAGTTCTCACATCACAATTGCTTATGGTTGCAGATTCCTGCCCTGTAATTTTCAATCCTTTTGAAAGCCAAAATAGTTTCTTCCTATCTACAATATCCAGACCACTCATAATACTGAAAAATCTATCAGATATCCTTTTAGCCTTCTTCTCTGCAGGCAGAAGAGTCCCATTCCCTCAGATCCACCTCATAATTGAAATTTCCCATCCCTGGAACCATTATTGTAAATGTACTCTGCATCCTCTCCAACACAGTTGCATGTTTCTTATTTAAAAGTCACACAACACTAACTTATTGTCCAACTGGTCTATTTGGAAGCACTAGCTTTCGAGGCACTACTCCTTCATTAGGTAATTGTGGAGTATAAGATCTTAGGACACAGAATTTATAGCAAAAGTTGACGGTGTGATATAAACTAGGAGAAAGTGAGGACTGCAGATGCTGGAGATCAGAGCTGAAAAATGTATTGCTGGAAAAGCACAGCAGGTCAGGCAGCATCCAAGGAGAAGGAGAATCGATGTTTCGGGCATAAGCCCCTCCTCAAGTCCCTCCTCCCTACCTTTTATCTTAGCCTGCTTTGCACACCCTCCTCATTCCTGAAGAAGGGCTTATGCCCGAAACGTTGATTCTCCTGTTCCTTGGATGCTGCCTGACCTGCTGCACTTTTCCAGCAACACATTTTCAGTGTGATCTAAACGTTTGCTATAAAGTTGGTCAGGCTACAGGAGGTCATGGATAAAAGTCACTTACCACAGAACATCTGCTCTCTGACTGCAGTATGCACTGTGGTTGTAATGTGTAATATCAAGTGGGCGGCACGGTGGCACAGTGGTTAGCACTGCTGCCTCGCAGCGCCAGAGACCCGGGTTCAATTCCCGACTCAGGCGACTGACTGTGTGGAGTTTGCACGTTCTCCCCGTGTCTGCGTGGGTTTCCTCCGGGGGCTCAGGTTTCCTCCCACAGTCCAAAGATGTGCAAGTCAGGTGAATTGGCCATGCTAAATTGCCCGTAGTATTAGGTAAAGGGGTAAATGTAGGGGTATGGGTGGGTTACGCTTCGGCGGGTCGGTGTGGACTTGTTGGGCCGAAGGGCCTGTTTCCACACTGTAAGTAATCTAATCTCAAGAGAGGCAGTGTAGTCACTTAATTTCTTTTAATAGTAGCTTCCAAGTTCTTTCATCAACTGAAGGGGCAACAGGATATCTATACATGAATGCTCCCACTTCAGGTTCCACTCCACATTATCATCATCTTGACTTGAAACTATATCACACTTCCTTCATTGTGCTGGGTCAAAATTCTGGAACTCCATGGCTTATGATGTTGACAATGATTTCATCAAATAGGTTGTGGTGATTCACGAAGCCCACTCACTCCCACTCATCTTAAGGGCAATTAGATTTGGACAATAAATGCTTGTTTTTCCAGTGATTTCTATATTCAATGAATGAATAAGGAAAGATCAAATGTCAGCTGGTGTATCTTATCAAAATATCCTCCACCACCTTCTGTATTGAGTAACACTTTGTGACCAGTCTTTCTTCATTCAATTTGCCCTGTATGAACTGAATTCATGTTCTACCTGTCTTCCCTAAACTCCTTCCTACAGTTTCCCAAACTTCTCAGCCTTGCTCTCTTCCACGACCTTGCTGTTCAATGCTTTAACCGTATATAAAGCCAGTGTCAGCCATTTTTTCATCACAAACATTCCTTGACTCATTTTACCCCAATTTATACTTCTTCTGGAAAAATATACTGTTCCAGAAACACTCACAGTTCTACTTTGATGCTGTCAACCTTAGGCCCTTTATTCACCAGACTGCTTCTACATCTATCAACCGACTGAATGCTACCTTTGATGGGCTGATCGTAGCAAAACTTCTAATCCTCTTTTTTCTGGTCTTTCCCATTGGTATTCCACAATTTTGCTCTCTCCATGGAGTAAATGTATTTGCACAGTAACTGATTTGGATAAGTATCACCTATTCTGTATTACCGGGGTGCTCATCATTCTCTCTTCTGAGACCTGTCATATAAATTACATGAACCCCTATGACAAAACACAAGTGTTTTTCTGTATTAAAATTAATTATATTAATATGCATTTTTATTAGTTTTTGCTCTAGTTATTTAATGTACCGAGTACTGAGTAGCAATACTGTTAAGATGCGAAGGTATCTTTGACTAGCACATGCCTTGCCTTGTTTGACTCTGATGCAGTGCTTTGTTTTCATGAATGCCATTGCTGAAAATTCTATGGTATTAACAGTTTGTAATAAATGGGATCAATACTTGCAGTGCTGTAGAAGAACTGGTTCTCAATTAATCTGAGCAATCACGTCCATAGCCCACACCATTTTCAGCTAAATAGAACTATATCAGTGCAAAGTACAGAAGGAAGCTACAATTCAATTAATTCTCATTGTCATACTCCTGATCTTATATTTTCTCCTTGAAGTACTTACTCGAATTCCTTTTGAGCATTGAATCAGATTTTACTGCTCCATCAAGATTTATGAAACTACCTATGATCATTGTAAGAAACAAAATTCAATAAAATTTAGACGAGACCACCAAAGCTGGAAACAAGACAATTTATTCTACGATCGTGCAAGGAAGGACCCCAATTGCAGAAAGCAATTGAAGTGATGATTATTCAAACTACTACACAGTTATACTTTTGAGCTGCATGAGGTCACCTCTCCCGACTCCTGCATTACCCAATCTCTCTTAGTATTTTGCCTCTGCCCATATATGCTCCACGCCCATTGCCCCCTTTCCCAGGTTGGCAACCTTCCTTTCTGTAAGTGCTGACACACACATTATTTTGTCGACAGTACATCAAGATCTGGTTTAACACTTTGTATCAATTCTGCAGGTGCATTCCATCCTCGGACATTTCATTAACTTGTATCATTTTGTATAGCCCAAGAATTTCGGTTATCTCAGCTTTTTGCTGATAACATAATTTTTAAAAAGAACTTATTTGCTATAATAATTACACACCAAAGTTAGTATTTAATTAACCACAATTATACACTGAAAAGTAGAGATACTCTTCCCTAGATACCTGCAGAGTTAGTAGTTCTCTTGCTGTACCCCTTTTCTGTATGCTTTTTCTATATCTGCAAAAACAACACACTTCCCCATTTCTAACATCATTCATCTGTTACCATAACATAAGCTCCAGATCCATGTGATATTATTCAAATAATTTGCAGTTCCATGGAACCACCAATATTCTAAATCTCCCTCCAACACAGTAGTAATTTTGCAACAATTGCTCATTATTTTCCTTTACTTGCTTCACATTCCTCACAGTGTGGAAACAGGCCCTTCGGCCCAACAAGTCCACACCGACCCGCCAAAGCGCAACCCACCCATTCCCCTACATTTACCCCTTTACCTAGCACTATAGGCAATTTAGCATGGCCAATTCACCTAACCTGCACATCTTTGGACTGTGGGAGGAAACCGGAGCACCCGGAGAAAACCCACGCAGACACGGGGAGAATGTGCAAACTCCACACAGTCAGTCGCCTGAGTCGGGAATTGAACCCGGGTCTCTGGCGCTGTGAGGCAGCAGTGCTAACCACTGTACCACCATGCCGCCCACAAATGTTCTATGTTTAAGTAAATCATCTGTGTTTTTTTTCTTGGTAACTGAATTTTTAAACCATCTTTTGTGGGTCATGGTCGGGGTTGGAATTGTTTGCCTGTCCTTTAACTGACCTTGTGAAACTGGTGGTAAGCCACCTTCAGGCATCACTGCAATCTACCACTGCTGTTTTAGAGATTCCACTGTACCTCCAACATAACGCTGCCTTCCAGTTCTGAGGAAGGGTCAATGGACCTGAAATGTTAACTCTGATTTCTCTCCTTAGGTGCTATCAGACTTGCTGAGCTTTCCAGCAATTTCTGTTTTTGTTTCTGATTTTCAGTATTCGCAATTCTTTCAGTTTTTATCTAACATTGTTTTCCTTGTATTCAAATCCCTTATTTTTCTCACCTTTCCTTGACTATGTTTTTGCTCAACTTCACAAATTCTTCTCACATTATTTATTCCTCTAATTTTGCCCTTTCGTGCTAACTCTATGTTTTGTCACAATTGGTAACAATGCTTTACCAAAGCCCATAATAGGATTTCCTGCTTATGTCCCTCAACCTCTCCATCTCCCCTTTCTGCTTAGAATAAAAATCGCTGTACCTTTCTCTTTGAATACTTGGATCCGAAAGTTCACAGGAACGATGAGATTCCAAGACAAAGCCAACATGGTGTTGGAACCTGGAGTTAAGAATTCCTACTCTGAACTAGTAAGGGGTGAGCGGTGTGTAATGGGTGCAGGAACATTCCACTTATCTACAGTTCCCAGAAATAGCAGTTCATTTAAAAGTGCAGAAATCTTCAATTGAAAACATCACCAGGATTTCCAAAACTTGTAGATTTTAAACATTTGAGGAATAGCTTTAAATCTACTGGAGTTCTTTGGATTGGTAAACCTGAAATAAAAGTATAAGTGAATTTGCATAAAAGATTGGCTAAGATCTGTGGAATTGTTAAACTAGGCGAAAGTGATGACTGCAGATGCTGGAGATCAGAGTCAAGATTAGTGGTGCTGGAAAAGCACAGCAAGTCAGGCAGCATCCAAGGAACAGGAACATCGACGTTTCAGTCAAAAGCCCTTCATCAGTAAACGTCATTGTCAAACTGGCAAGCCCTTTAAATCCCCGGCTCTCTGAACTCGGAAAATTGGTGTTGAAAAGAAATTAGTAATTGCAATGGCAATAAGTAATTGTTGATAGACCAGTTAATGCAGCTTGACCTAACATGATCACAGGAGGGGGCAGAATAGGTAGGAGTCATTGTTTGGTTGACAGCTCTATCTGGTCATAAAAGTTGCCTTTGAAGTTGGAAAATGATGCAGGTCCTTGTTTTACAAGAAGTTATATGCTTGAAGAAAATGGTTGTTTTTATAATGGGTTAGTACTTACAGTGAATGAATGATCTTTTATCAATGATATTTTTATATATGAGTGTGGGGAGCAGTGGTCTGGCATGCATTAGTATGGATGGGGCATAGGAAGCATGTGCATAGGGGCTGCAGGATGTGCGGAATGGGGCCAGGGAGTTTTCACTTTGGTTTATTGTTCTTGTTATAACTGGGGCAAAAGCTCAGAGGTGGACCTTTGGAATCAGCGTAATCAGCAGCCTTGAAACTTTTTCCAGAATATTGAGGGAATTGAACTCGTAACACATGATTCACACCCACCACTACCTCAACTGGAACGGAAATTTGGAGAACATTCTCTCATGGCAAATTCAGTAACTTGAGAAATTTCTCAACCTAATCCCAGGCACAAAGATTCGATCCTTGATATTGCCTAATTTCACTGAGCAGACATTTAGTTCCAAATATCCAAATATGAAACATTCAGGGACGTATATGTATAAATATATCAATATGCCATCTAGTTAAGTGTGTGTGGTTGTTATGTTACTGATGAGTCAGTGTTATAAGACCTCTGCATTGTGGGTGTTCCGTCCCTATATCCTGACAGTAACTCTTGTCTTGTAAGTGCCGCTATCTTCTACAAGAGAATCTTGCTTGAATAATGAATTTTTTTTATCTTTGTCTTTTTTTTTACCAATCACTGACGAAATAATTTGTTTCAGTCGACAATCTAATGGCCTTGAGATGCATCCTAGTACATAATTAGTCTTGCAGATAATTACCTTGCATTGATTAAATATTTTTAGTGAATGCTTTTTTTTTGCTTGTCTTTACAAATGAACACCAATCTAATTTGTAAACATGAAGGGAATGAAATTGGCCTTGGCTAGTAAAGCGCAGCAGGCAATGGTGAATCAGCAGTCAATTTTACACCTGCCTGATTGTGTCTTCAAAGAAAAGCAGGCAACATGTGAAACCAACTGACGATTTGCTATTGTGTATTTTCTGTTCTTGGCCACAACCGATTTCACCCCGAATTACGTTGTTTGTTCAAAAAAAAGTATTGACTTGTCTTTCTTCCCTACCTTAGATTCTGCCATTGTTCTCCTTCTTCTTATTCCTTAGCATTCCAACGGTAGCAACTGCAAGCTCTTTTACCATGTATCTCAATTTGGTTTTGCAATAATTACTTGGGATGATAGGTTTAGATAAAATAGGGTAATGTCTGGACACAGACCTAAAGAACTGAATGGCCTGTTTCTCTGCTGCAATTTCTATGTATTTCTACGTTAGAGGACACCTTCCATATCCCTTAATAACAGGGGAAAGAAAACAGATGTCTCTGCTCTCATGACAAACTTTCTATCATATATCACTTTCTACTTCCTATCGCCAAGCCAATTTCCATTTGAACTAACTAATTGGCTATTCATTAAATGTGGCTTTATCTTGCTTAAAATGTTTTGGTACAGGGTATTAACAAAGGTCTTCTGAAAATTCCAGTACATTCTATCCATTAATTTTACTCCACAGAGAAAACCAATGAAATTGTGAGGAATGACTCATTGATATAAAACTGCTGGCTGTTCCTAACAATCTCTTTGTTCTTTAGATTGCTTCACACATTGCACGTTTTCTGAGTTTAATTGTTTGCCTACGTCACTAACTATCTTGTTGAATTGTTACATGGCAGCATACTTAAAATCCTTCTTTAAGTTCGTCTGGACTCGATGGGGCCAAATGGCCTTGTTTCCACTCCTATGTCCAATGTCTTATGGTATTATGGTTTGAGCAGATTGCAACTCATTGACCCAGATACTGTGGTCAGCGGTGAGGAAAAGGCACTCAGTTCAAAGGGTAATGCTCACAAAGGGAGAAAGTGAGGACTGCAGATGCTGGAGATCAGAGTCGAAAAGTGTGGTGCTGGAAAAGCACAGCCAGTCGGGCAGCATCCGAGGAGCAGGAGAGTCGATGTTTTGAGTAAAAGTTCCTGATGAAGAGCTCATGCTTGAAATGTCAATTCTCCTGCTCCTCGGATGCTGCCTGACTGGCCATGACTTGCCAGCACCATACTTTTCAACTAATGCTCACAAAGATATCACAATATCTTCAGTTACAAATCACACAACACCAGGTTATAGTCCAACAGGTTTAATTGGAAGCACACTAGCTTTCGGAGTGACACTCCTTTATCAGGTGATTGTGGAGGGCTCGATCGTAACACAGAATTTATAGCAAAAATTTTTGCTATAAATTCTGTGTTACGATCGAGCCCTCCACAATCACCTGATGAAGGAGTGTAGCTCCGAAAGCTAGTGTGCTTCCAATTAAACCTGTTGGACTATAACCTGGTGTTGTGTGACTTTTAACTTTGTACACCCCAGTCCAACACCGGCATCTCCAAATCATGACAATATCTTCAGTGTGGAATATCTTGTTGCCAAGGGCATTTTAAAATGGCACTAAGTCTAGGGAATCTCTAGGTGTCCAGCAGTCGTAAGCAAATAAGCAGTCTTAGTAGCGAATTACATAGAGGTATTGTCATCGTTAGTAAAACAGAAAGCTAAAAGCACCAAATTTGTTAACCTTTTATTTAAAATTTCAGATAACAAAATAAATTGTTACAAATTAGATAAAGGTAGAAGTGAAATTAAGGGCAGACTTAAAATAATTAATTAATATATATATGGATTTTTTTTGTCATCGTAAAGAAATTTGAAATTCCATTATCATATCTTTAGTCTATCAATTACCATTGACCAGTGACTGAACTGGAAAAGCCAGAGAAATACAATGATTACAAGAGTAGGTTAGAGGTTAGAAAGTCAGCAATGAGCAATTCATCTAGTAATTCTCAACACCTATTCGTGATCTGCCAAGCACAAGTCAGGAGTGGAATGGAATATTCCCCATTTGCAGCTCCAACAACACCTAAGGAACTTGACACCATCCATTAACTTAAGACATAACTAATATAGCCAATAAGAAAGTTAGGAGAGACATCACCCGAGAAAGTGCTATTTGCTAGCACAAGCGGCAATTCAGGCAAAAAGACCTAAGGCAGACAATCATCAAAGAATATATTGGTGATTTTAAATGAAAGAGTTTGAATGGAGGGTTACATCAAGCATGGATCACTCAGGATGGATGGCCTGTTCCATGCTGTAATTACTGTTGAATTGTTTTGAACAAGTAACTCAGGGATTTCAGGGAGGAGCTAAGGCTGTTATTTATGTGGGTTTTAGAAGACACTTGATAAGACGCTGATGACAGAATGGTAACAAAATGGTGACTGCACGAAATGAGTGTTAACATATTGGAATAGGCAAGAAATTGGTTCGGATGTTAGGACAGAGTTTCTCCAATCTGTACTGGGAACTTCACTTTCCATTATACTTATAAATTGTTTAGATAAATAAATCAGTCATAAATGGACCATTCTGACTCACCTGACTGTGCTGTATTCAAATATATAACATCTATTTGTAGTGCATACCTGTACCATGACTTAATGCAAATTTTGAGAATGTATTCACTCATAAATATCATGTGATTTTTGCACACCTTGATGACTCTCCAAATATGATTATCCACTACAGATAACATCTTATATTTGAAAAGAAGCATCATTGATTTGTTAAAAACAAATTGATTGACAAAATGCATTAATGTTTAAACTTGTATCACCGCTTTCTTAGATAAGTCTATCTTGTTTTCATAAACTAAACAATCCCTGCTACAACATCAAGAAAGCCCAGAATATACAAAGCAATGCATTAATACTTCTCTCTGGTTCTCTACCAAGACTGAATATAATGGGTAAATAAAGCCACATCACAGGTAGACAGGGTGGTTAAGAAGGTGTTGACCATGCTTGCCTTCGTTGCTCAGACCACTCAGTATAAGAATTGGGATGTCATTTTGCAGTTGGACAGGACGTTGGTGATGCCACTTTCGGAGTACTGTGTGCTGTTCTGGTCGTCCTGCTGTAGGAAGGATGCTATTAAATTGGGAAGGGTTCAGTAAAAAGTTTTCAAGGATGTTGCCAGGACTGGAGAGTTTGACCGATAAGGGAATGCTACATAGGCTGAGACTTTATCCACTGGAGCATAGGAGATTGAGGGATGACCTTACTGAGGTTTATAAAATAATGACGAGCATAGGTAAGGTGAATAGCAAAGGTCTTTTCCATTGTATAGGGGACGCTAAAACTAGAGGGCATACTTTGAAGGTGAGTGAAGAAAGATTTAAAAGGGACCTCAAAGGCAATGTTTTCACAAAGAGGGTGGTTTGTTTGTAGAATGAACGGCCAGAGAAAGTGGTAGATGCAGATATAGTCACAACATTTAAAAGGCATTTGGACAGGTACATGAATAGGGAAGGTTTAGAGAGATATGGGCCAAATGCAGGCAAATGAGACTAGATTAGTTTGAGAAAGTTGGTTGGCATGGACGAGTTGAATGGAAAGGTCTGTTTCTGTCCTGTATGAGTCCATGACTTTAAATGATGGAGCAGACTTGATGGGCCCAATGGCCTCAGTCTGGTCCTAAGTCTGACAGTCTGTCTTTTTTTACTACAGTGAATGAGCCCCTCATTGTTGTGAAAGACTAAGCCTGCATATCAGTTCAAGCAAAAAGAAAATAGTAAAACACGTGCTGCTCCTAAGTGTTTGCATTGATTGGCAAGAAATAAATATAGCATTTTAAAACTCTTTTGCTTCGCACAATGGTTGAGAATTTGCAAATATGTAATCAACTATTGGAATCTTGATGGAATTGCTTCTTCGAGTCAGCATACACTGTGATTATGCACCATTATTTAATTTACTTTGTTGGTGTACTATTGTACTCAATTAGGAAACATTAGATGGCCAAACATCTATACAAGGACTGAATGTTGGTGTCATTACTGACTGGTTTGTACTGACAGTATGATGGATTTGGACCTGCTGGCCTAACACAGCTGCCCCGTTAATTGGCCTTTATAAATGTTTAATGAAATCAAAATGAAATTCAATCAGCAATTTAAAACTGCTGACTCATAAAAACGAAAAGGACTTTCTGATTTATGTTGTAGTGTGCACGTAGCATTCCTCTGTTAGTTTTATCCAATGTGCAGTTGTTCAAGGTTAACACAGACCTGTGATGAAGAAAGCATGCTTTGAAGATGTTAATTTTAGTTGTTCAATGCATTTTCAAAAAAATACATACTGTATAACTGTATAAGTCCTGCAAAATACATCAAATGAAAATTCAGATGGTGAAGGCTACCTAACCAAAATTTGAACCAAAATTATTACATTTGGTATAAATGTAATGCAATTGTACAATGAAAGTTAACATCAATTTATTTGCATCAGGAGTGTGACGCTGGAAAAGCACAACATGTCAGGCAGCATCCGAGGAGCAGGAGAATCGACATTTTGGGCATAAGCCCTTCATCAGGTATGTGCTCATTCTCGATGAAGGCCTTATGCCCGAAACTTTGATTCTCCTGGTCCTCAGATGCTGCCTGGCTTGCTGTGCTTTTCCAGCACCACACTCTCAACTCTGATCTCCAGCATCTGCAGTCCTCACTTTCTCCTAACCAACTTATTTGCATCAATTCCGAAACCAATAATCAAATCTGTAGGTTTAAGATGCTAATGGCTTCTTATTACTTAATAGCAAATCTTTTAACAGTATATAATCATTATCAAATATTTTACATCAATTATTCTTCTCCCTTCGTTGCCACACATATTCTTTCAGTGGCAGTACTTTGTACAATACAGTTAAGCTATGATGGTCTTCCATGTCAGGCAGAGCATTTTTTGTAGTATATATATTTCCAGTTGGTAATTATTCTTTTTATCCAATGATTAAGTTGCATTAGTCTTTTAGGTGCATCTTGAAATGTGATTTATAAAGTGAAATAATAGTCTACTCAAGGGCAATTAGGAATGGGTAACAGCTGATGGTCATGCCAATGACACCTCCATGTTTGAAGGAATCAAACTAAATCTTTATTCAATGAAATAGATCAACGAACTATGGATGCAGGAAATTGGAAATGAAAATAGAAATTGCTGGAGAAATTCAACAAATCTGGCAGCATCTGTGGAGAGAAAACAGAAATATTTCACGTGCAGTGGACTGCGACTGTCTTAGACTGTGGAGTCTGTGAACTCTCTGTGTTGTCTCTGCAGATGCTGCCAGACCTGCTGAAAATCATTATTTGTTTCGTCACAGTTACCATTACATTATTCAAAGTAGTTAAAATTATCACTCAAAGAACTGTGAGTTTCCCACTATGGCTGCATTTATGATTGTGGAAAATAACTTGCAAATCTCAACAGAGCATTTCACTATAACTGAAAAATACGAATTCTGTTTCTAGCATGATGAGATATTCTCTTTGTTTTAAGTGTTAGTTTTGATCACAAAATTGCAATTTTAAAAAATATATTTGTACAATCTTGTATTTGTTCTTATCTCACGATGAGCTGACTGCTCTTTCTGTGTTTTAATATCGTTTGATTTTCTTCCCCTCACTTTCCAAATATGCAAAATTATTTCTAACCAGTTTTTGATCAGCAAATTGAACATTTTTTTTTCCATTCTGGAATCTGTCAAAACAAATCTGTAATGTAACAGTTACCAGTTGCAATGACTGATCTTCGCATATTTCCCACTCTCCTTGACTGAGTGCCAGGTCTGTATTCAGGGTACCATTGTTAACTCAATAGATGGTTTATCATATGTTTAACATGATTTAATAATAGCTCACTCATTCAGTCCCTCAATTAAACTACCATTATGCACTGTTTTATTTGTTTAAGTCTGGAAAACAAATCAATTAAAGATTATCTTATACTGGCATTGAAAGAAATTATTCACTAACACATTGTCTAACAAATAGAAATAATTAAATTCCACATAGCAAGTGAAGAACTTAAGCTCACTGGACAGAATCCTCGTAGTGTGGAAGCAGGCCATTCAGCCCATCATCTCCACCCTGACGCACTGAAGGGCATCTTACCCCCTTACCCTATCCCTGCACTTTGCATGGCTAATCTACCTAGCCTGCACACCTCTAGACCCTATCAACAACTTAGTATGGCCAATCCACCTGACTCGCATGTCTTTGGACTGTGTGAGGAAACCATCACAGAGAAAGGGAGAATATGCGAGCTCCACATAGAAATCACCCTCGGCTGGAATTGAACTCGGGTCCCTGGCACTAAGAAGCAGCAGTGCTAACTTGGCTACTTACATGTGTCAAAGCTCTGCAAATCAATGATGCACTCCCAGGCCACTTTAGCATTTATAAAATTCTTGGCAGGAAATCATTTTAGTTACATTTTAAAGATAAAATTACTGTAAAGATACATACAATGTCAGGTACACATCCCTATTTGGGTATTGTCTCAAATTCTTTGTGAGGAAGGTGAAACAACTCCGTCATTACTTCCTTTCTGAAGCAAAGCCTCCTGAAAGCCTGCTCCTATCTCTTCTCAACATTGTATCAATATTCTCAAAAAGTCAACTTGAAATAGTTCTGCATTTGCTGAAAAAGCAGAGCAGGCCTGGACAGAAAACAGAGCTATCGTTTCAAGTCTGTTCTGAAGAAGGGTCACCAGACCCAAAACGCTAATTCGGCTTTCTGTCCACAGATGCTCCCTGACCTGCTGAGTTTTTCCAACAATTTCTGTTTTATTTCTGATTTTCAGCAGCTGCAGTTATAGAGTCAAAGAGACGTACAGCATGAAGACAGACCCTTCCATCCAACTCAGCCATGTCGACCAGCTATACTAAATTAATCTAGTCCCATTGCCAGCATTTGGCCCATATCTCTCTAAACCCTTCCTATCCATAGATCCATCCAGACACTCCACACACCCTCCGCATGGTAAAGTTATCCCTTAGGTCTCTTTTAAATCTTTCCCCTCTCATCTTAAACCTATGCTCTCGGTTCTTTGTTTATTTTTTTTAAATAGTTATTATTTAATAGCTTATACGTGACATATTTTCGGTGACTTGTTGGCCAACAAAGATTGTAAAAAACATTGTGGGGAAATACAGAAATCATTTCAAACAAGCTTGCTATGTCTTGCACTCATAACTGATGTAAAGTCAAGTGGGACTTGAAACATTAAGTCTGTTTTTCTCCACAGATGCTGCAGAGTTGCTGAATTTCTTGAACACTTTTTGTTTGTTATTTTAGACCTTCAGCACTTCATTCTTAGCTCTTGTACCATTGCACGGGCACACAGATTTCACTGACTGATTAGATTACTTTTCAGATTACTTACAGTGTGGAAACAGGCCCTTCGGCCCAACAAGTCCACACCGACTCTCCAAAGAGCAACCCACCCAGACCTATTCCCCTCTGTGAGGCAGCAGTGCTAACCACTGTGCCACCATGCCACCCACTGCCACCGTGCCGTCCACTAAGATAAGACTGAGATAAGGAAGAATAAAAGAGAGGCCAGTGAATTGGAATACATTTATAGTGAACACAATAGAATCATGGTGTTATAGAACAATGCAGTAAAAACGTAGGCCATTCCGTCCATTGAGTTTGAACCAGTTTGCTGTTAATAACTGTAAAAGCAGACCCACTCTCTTTTGATTTCCGCAGTACAATATTTTTCCCACTTCAGATACATGCCTGAATCTCTTTTAAAAGGAATATTGAATTTAGTTCCATCATCCTTTCAGATAGCATAGGCCAGATCATGACAATTTCCTGTACAAATCCATTCTTCCTTATCTTGCCTCTGCTGCTTTTGGCAACAAAGGTAACTCTGTGTCCTGGGCTAACCAAACCTGTGCTACTGAAAACCAGGCCTCCTTGCTTCCTTTGATTTGAAATCTTAATTATCTTGAACACTGTTATCACATCTCCATTCAACCTGCCCTACTGTAAGATGCACAATCCTCGCTTCTCCGCCATCCAACCCCACATGCCTGGATAAAGTTAATCCTCACATGCAGTGCTTCTCTATTGCATGTGCTGTCTTCCCCTCATCCCCCTGCTTTTTCTTCCTTTCCTTTTCATGCGATGTCCAATGGATCCCAGGATATTTGGCTGAGATTGTGGAAGATCACAAATTTGAAGATCTTTTCAGGTGCATCCCCAGTGAAACACACCTCTAAAACCCCAATACCAATGTGTCATCATGTTGTAGAGCAGGGTAATAGAACCTTTGGTCCAGCTTGTCCATGCCGACCAGATATCCTAAATATATCCAGTCCCATTTGCCAGCATTTGGCCCTTATCTTTCTAAACCATTCCTATTCATAGACCCATCCAGATGCCTTTAAAATGCTATAATTGTACCAGCCTTCACCACATCCTCTGGCAGCTCATTCCATACACGTACCACCCTCTGTGTGAAAAAGTTGTCCCTTAGGTCCCTCTTAAATCTTTTCTCTTTCACCCAAAACCTATAGCCTCTCATTCTGGACTTTGCTACCTTGGGAAAAAGGTCTCGGCTATTCACCCTATCCATGTCCCTCATGATTTTATAAACCTCGATAAGGTCACCTCTCAGCCTCCAATGCTCCAGGAAAAACAGCCCCAGCCTTTTCAACCTCTCCCTATAGCTCAAACCCTCCAACCCTGGGAGATCTTTTCTGAACCCTTTCAAATTTCACATCTTTCCTATAGCAGGGAGACCAGAACTGCATACAGTATTCCAGAAGTGGCCTAACCAACATCCAGTACAGCTGCAACATACTTCCCAACTCCTATACTCAATGCTCTGACCAATAAAGGAAAGCATACCAAACACTATCTTCACTATCCTATCTACCTGTGACTCACTTTCAAGGAGCTATGAACCTGCACTCCAAGGACTCATTGTTTGGTCACATTCTCCAGGACCTTACAATAAAGAGTGTAAGTCCTGCCCTGATTTGCCTTATCAGAATGTAACACCTCACAATCATCTAACCCAGTACCCTGTTCCTGTTTTCTCCCCACATCCTTGAATCTCTTTAGTTCTAAGAATTCTAACTGCATCTTTTTTGAAAATCTTCATCATTTGACAATTTCCTGTGACTGAGAATGTCACAGCCTTACCATTATCTGGGAGAAGAATTTCCTCCTCATCTCAGTTCTAAAAGGCCTACCCCTTATTCTTAGACTGTGACCCCTGGTTCTGGACTCCCAGGTCATTCAGAATGTTCTTTCTGCATATACCCTGTCTAACCCTGATAGAATTTTACAGGTTTCTAGGAGATCCTCTTTATTCTTTTAAACCTAAGAGAATGCAGTCCAAACCAATCCTTCATATGTCAGTCCTAGCATCCCAGGAATCAGTCTAACAAACCTTCTTTGCACACCCTCGACAGTTAAGGAGACAAAAATGCACTCAAAACTCCAGATGTCATCTCAATACTCCCAGATGTCACTTGCAGCAAGGCCTCCCTGCCCCTCTACGTGAATCCTGTTACCGTGAAGGTCACATGCCATTGGCCTGCTGCCTGGAATAATCCCAAAGTATGAAAACAAAAAGCAATTGCAATCATCTCAGTGACTGGTAAGGTCATACACCTCCTGGTTTGAGGCTTTAGATTGACAAAACCATCATTACCTCCTTTGATGCACAGCTTCCTGAAGCACAGCCCCTAGCTCCTATTTCTTATCAATTATTGGGTGGCATGGTGTCTCAGTGGTTAACACTGCTGCCTCACAGCACTTGGTTCACTTCCAGCCTCAGGTGACTGTCTGTGTGGAGATTACACATTCTCCCCGTGTCTGCGTGGGTTTCCTCCGGGTGCTCCAGTTTCCTCCCACAGTCCGAAGATGTGCAAGTTAGGTGGATTGACCAAGCTAAATTGCCCATAGTATCCAGGGATGTGGAGGCTTGGTGGATTAGCCACAGGAAAAGCATGGCTACAGGGATGGGGCAGGGGTTGAGATGCTCTTGGAGGGTCAGTGTCAGCTTGATGGGCCAAATGACCTGCTTCCATATTTTAAAGATTCTATCTCTTCACAACATTGTACTTGTGCTCCTGGCTCAGGTTATGTCCTTGTCCAAAGATCCCTTCATCTCTTCTTATTAAAGTTGCTTTCTCTGTCTTGTCCTCTACATGTCCTTCTGCTGTTTTGTCATCACTGCAAATACTGCTCCAAAAGCTATTTTTGGCATTGTAATTTTACACCATTCTGTCAACAGAGAAAACATCTAAACTCTGTTGTCGACTTGCCACAGTACTTCCACCAACAATCAAGTCAATAACTCCTCATTTGCAACTTGAATGAACCTTTAAATACCCAGCAATGAAGGTCCTGTTTGTTGTTTCAGGAGTGCATTAGAAAGGTGTTGTATTTGTTGATTAATTCTGAGGTATCCTTTTGTTACATCGACCCATTGCGATAGTGACCTCATTGTTACATGCACTCAGTAGCAGACAGAAAACACATGCTGGTTGATTACCTCCCCCTCCCCACCCTACACCATGTAGAAAGTGAGAAACAATAACTCCCACGATGCAAATTTTCAGCAATACAGAAATTGCTGGAGGAACTCAGCAGGTCTGACAACATCTGTGGAGAGAAAACAGAGTTCACATTTCATGTCCAGTGATGCTTCTCCTAAACTGTCCTGCTTTCTCTCCATTAATTCTATCAGACCTGCTGAGTTTCTCCTGCAATTACTGTTTTTGTTTCACATCTCCAGCAACTGCAGTTCTTGGTTTCAATATAAAAATCTTCAAGTCAGCCTGTGGAGTATCACTAGAATCGATTTTTCACCCAAAATGACTTCTACACGCATAATACACTCCTAGAATACTGAGCGGTCCTGCACATTAGCTTGAGGCAATCTCCAAAGTGCAATTCACTGACACAATATTCAAATTTCTACTAAATTTTTTAAAAATTCTGGTTCTTAAGAAATGCGCTGATAAAATAGACGATACATGCATGTTGTCTTTGTTTTCTGGGCATTCACAATTGTTTGTGTGACACACAAAAAGATAATGAGGATAGGAAGTGGGAAATATTATATATAAATAACAGAAGACAACTGATTTTCTTTCTATCCAAATGAATAAGAATAAAAAGACACATTATAAAATATGTGATTTTCCTTGCTTTGCAATCACCAGGCAGTAAACATGTAAATCTACACAGCAATCCATAAAAGGAAGAGATAAGAAGGTCTTTTATATTTCAAGTTTTCCTTGATTGTTATGTGACTGAAGACATCATACAGAAACTCTTTGCATTGGTTTCCAGAATGCTCTTTGCATACACAGAGTTCCCAGCAAACCCAGGCAATGTTTTTGAGAGCGTTATCAATTTTAAAGAGTGTCGCAAATATTTTTCTTTATTTATTAGAAGGCACATTTCTCAATCACAAAAGCTACACTAAAAATGCATCACTGCACAACTTCTATGGGATCTGAACAAAAAGGTTGTATTGATTTTCCAAGCACTGCTTCCTGGAGACAGCGTTTCTTTCGATATATGATGTGGAGGTGAAGGTGTTGCACTTGTGTGGACAAAGTTAAAACTCCGACAACACCAGGTTATAGTCCAACAGGTTTATTTGGAAGCACTAGCTTTCAGAGCATTGCTCCTTCATCAGGTGGTTGTGGAAGATAGAATCTACACCCATCTGATGAAGGAGCAGTGCTTCGAAAGCTAGTGCTTCCAAATAAACCTTTCTATATAGGAACAATCCTCACAATTTGTAAAACTCAGCTTGACCATATTTAAGAATTGAGCAAGAAGTGCAAAATTGCCAAATTTGATTGTGAATCTTGCTTTCGTAAAGTATCTTTAAGGTTATCTTTCCATGTCGCTTTGTGCTTGAAATCTATCATGAACTTAAAATGAATTTGTCTTGCAAAGAGTCAGTTTGCTGCTGCTGTCAGTTTGTATTTATTGGTGATACTGCACTGGGCAAATAGCTGAGTAAAACTGCTGGATAAAACATACTTTCTTCCCAAAAAACTAATGACACCATGCTGCCTTTCATGAATACTGATTGGATGGCTCTGATTAAATAATATGCAAATAAAATATCCCACGATAGTTTGGAAACTGCATTGAGCTTTGACTCAATTCAGACTTAAGCATGTGTCAAATTTATAAGCTCAGTTTTCCACTATTAATTTTACATGTATCATACATTGGATTATTGGCTCAGATTTGCAGGCAGTCATGAGTCAAGGGCACTTACGGTTGACCTTGAAGCAAGTGTCCACAAAGGTTTTGGGATCTCGGTAAGCTTAGCTGCAACTTAAAGTGGCACCAAGTTAAAGTCATGGCTTAGCATGAAACTGCAATGTTGTTCCAGCACAAGCAAAGACCAATTCACTTTAAGGTATACTGGCAGGTAGCAATCCAGAAATCCACAGTATAGAGTACCTCTGGTTTTAACTGTGAACAAATGTTAATTTTCTTAAGTTCATTTAAGGGATATGGGCATCACTGGCTGGGCCAGCATTTACTGTCCATCCCTAATTGCCAAGAGGGCAGTTAAGACTCAACACATTGTTGTGGGGCTGGAGTCACATTTAGGCCAGACCAGCAGTTCCATTCCCTAACAGGCATTCATGAACCAGATGGACTTTTTCTGGCAATTGACAATGGTCAACATTAGACTTTTCAATTCCAGATTCAAATGAATTCAAATTCCACCATTTGCCTTGGCAAAGTTTGAACCCAGCTCATTAGATCAGTCTCTGAATGATAGTACCACTAGACCAACACCTCTCCTGAGAAGATAGCAGGTTCAGATAATATTCAAATTATTGTTTACAGAGTGTTTTATATTGAGACCAGAAGCTAGAAGTGGAAGTTTGTGTCACATCTTGATCAGAATGAGTTTGCAGTTCAACAGAATCTCTACAACACACCCAATTAGAGAGCGTAGACTCATGGGGTAGCAACTTCTGAATTTTCACATTATCTATGAGTGCACCAGTACCAACATTGCTGCTGGTTTCAATGGAATAAGGACAGTGAAGGCTAACTGTCTCACTATCATTACCACAGTAAAGTTCCAGTGATTCTGAGAAGCATTAGATACCTTTCAGTGTTGGGATGTTATCTTAGTTAGCCATCTTTATGACAAGGAAGGGGAACAGACTGGCCTTTCTACACGACTCCAGGATAGTGCATGGCTTCACCTGGTGCCAGGGTCAAGAATGTCATTGAATGACTGCAGGGCATCCTGTAAGGGGAGGGTGATGAGTCAGATGTCATGGTGCATACTGGTGTCAAAGGGTGTGGTGCTGGAAAAGCACAGCTGGTCAGGCAGCATCCGAGGAGTAGGACAGTCGACATTTTGAACATAAGCACTTCATCAGGAATGTGGGTGGGGATGCCAAGGGGACTGAAAGATAAATGGGAGGGTTTTGGCACTGGGGAGAATGTAGCTAGGAATATGATAGGTAGATGGTGGGGTGGGGGGGGGCATGATGGTGATAGATTGGAGCTGAGGGTGGAGTGGATAGTTGGGAAGGAAGATGGACAGGTAGGACAGTTCAAGAGGATGCAACCGAGTTGGAGGGTTGGATCTGGGATAGCGTAGGGGGAGGAGAGTTGAGGAAACTGATGAAATTGACATTGATTCCATGTGGTTAGAGGGTCCCAAGGCAGAAGATGAGGCATTCTTCCTCCAGTCGTCATGTGGCGGAGGAGGTTCAGGTGTTGCATGTCATTGGCAGAGTGAGAGGAGGTGTTGAAGTGTTTGGCCATGGGATGGCAGGGTTGTTTGGTGCATGGATCCTGGAGATGTTCCCTGAAATGTCCAACAAGTTGGCGTTCTGTCTCCCCAATGTAGTTGGGTCCACATTGAGAGTAACGACATGGTAGATGAGGTGTTTGGATGTGCAGGAAAATCTTTGACGGATGTGGAAGGGGCTTTGGATGGAGGTGAGCGGGTGTTCTGAGTGCAGATTTTACACCTCTTGTGGTGGCAAGAGTGGGAGGGTGGTCGTGGACCTCCGAGGTAGTGGCGGAGGGAATGGTTTCTGTGCAATGCTGATAGGACTGTGAGAAAAATATATCAGTGGTGATGGGGTCTGACTGTAGGTGGCAGAGGATGATCTGTTGTATTCAGAGATTCGTGGCGTGAAAGGTGAGGATCAGGGCAGTTCTATCCTTTTTGGGAGTAGAAAGGATTCTACTTTCTTGTTGGGTTGATCAGATGGACGGACCCATGGCAGATGGTATTAACCCTGATAAGTGCGAGGTGATGGACTTTGCAAGAAACAACAAAATGAGGGAGTGTGCCCATGCAACATAACCTGTATTCCTCTGTCTAAGCATTTTTTCATCCAATGATCTGTGTGCACTTGCTTAATACGATCTTCCTGTACTGCTCAGAAACAAAGCGTTTCACTGTACTTTGGTATATGTGACAATAAATAAGTCAAATCAAATCAAATGGGTAGCTTTGAGGAATAGAAGAATCTTGAGCTAACTATTCACAGATCCCTAAAGTCAGCAGAGCATATGAGTAGGATAGTTAAGACTAGGACACTTGCAGTTATGTCATAGTGTATGGGAGCAAGGAGGTAATTTTGGAGTTGTAGAGACCATTGGTTAGGCCACAGCTGGAGTACTGTGTGCAGTTCTGGTCACCTCACTACAGGAAGGATATGATAGCACTGGAGGGAATACAGAAGAAGTTCATCAGGATATTGTGTGTGATGGAGAAACTGAACTATGAGGAAATAGTAAATGGGCTCGGATTGTTCTCTTTAGAGCAGAAAATGTTGAAGGGGGGACCATGATTGAGGTGAATTAGGGTTATGAGGGGTATGCACAGGGTCAATAGAGAGCAGCTGTTCCCCTTGGATGACGGGTCAATCACAAAGGGGCACAGTTTTAGGGTAAGGGGCAGGAGATTCAGAGGGGATTTTTCACTCCAAGGCTGTTGGGATGCACTGCCTGTGAAGGTAGTGAAGGCTAGAAACCTTACAATCTTTCAAAAATATTTGGATGCATGCTTGAACTGTCATAAACATTCAAAGATATGGGACACATGCAGAAAATTGGGAATAGTACACTTTTCGTGGTAGTTATGTCAGTGCAGACCCAATGGCCAAATGAACTTTTCTGGACTGTCTGAATCTATGACTATGACTAATAACAAAAAATCAAATAATAAATATTCTTAAGAATACAGTGCTTTGCAAGAATTTAATGTTCAAAATTTTTACTTTAATTGTCAGTGAAACTGACATGCTGTTAAGAGCAAAGGTGAGGGTTATTAAATATTTCTGCTTGGAAACAGGCCTGTATGATCTTGGTGCTATGAGGGATGAAATATATATGTGAGTTTATTAAGATTATCAAGTGATTGTTATCATGTCTTTACACAAAAGCTAAAAGTAGAGGGGCAAGCTCTTTTTGATGGAGAGACAAAGCAGATAGATTAGATTAGATTACTTACAGTGTGGAAACAGGCCCTTCGGCCCAACAAGTCCACACTGACCCGCAACCCACCCAGACCCATTCTCCTACATTTACCCCTTCACCTAATACTACGGGCAATTTAGAACCCAGGTCTCTGGCACTGCGAAGCAGCAGTGCTAACCATTGTGCCACTGTGCCACCATGCCGCCCAGGTACGGTTGTGGAAAAGCAGAAGGGCAGTTATCTGGTGATAAACATATGTAAAGCTAGTGAGAATTTGTTTTTAACTGAAAAAGAGTAAATAACAAATGGAATGTTTAGAGATTTCGGAAATAAGGGATCCCAAGGTATGCCTTTATGTGTGGAGTTTTTATCTAGATGGCTTGTGCAGGGTGGATAGATTTTTGTAGGAGTCTTATAGTGTTTCTGCTGAGCATGGCAGGGAGGAGGAAGGCTGATGGAGAGACAGGAACGATGGAGGAGCTGTTTCGGTGAGGCCACACCTCTACTCAAAGTTAAGCACACAGCTAAAGGAGTTTTTTTTTAGATTAGATTACTTACAGTGTGGAAACAGGCCCTTCGGCCCAATAAGTCCACACCGACCCGCCGATGCGCACCCACCCTGACCCATTCCCCTACATTTACCCCTGCACCTAACACTACGGGCAATTTAGCATGGCCAATTCACCTAACCTGCACATTTTTGGACTGTGGGAGGAAACCGGAGCACCCGGAGGAAACCCACGCAGACACGGGGAGAATGTGCAAACTCCACACAGTCAGTCGCCTGAGGCGGGAATTGAACCCGGGTCTCTGGCGCTGTGAGGCAGCAGTGCTAACCACTGTACCACCGTGTCGCCCATAAGTGCTGGTAGATTGCTTTTAAAATGGTCAGCAATTCTTTCCACAATACAATATGTTGTAAAACATATATTAATTGAGTGAATTATTTAATGTGAGAAGTCAACATGAAGGATGTGTCTTCCCAGCTGAGGCATGGTGAACCTTAGGGTAAATCCCCACCAGCCCTCTCTCTCCTTCTCTATATGACAGAGCTGCCTATGGTCCTCTGAGGCTATGGTGACTTTTACTTCTCATTTAATGATTGAAACAAAACGTGACATGAAATCTCAGCAGATCTGGCATCACCTGTATAGGTCGAAGCTGCATTAAAACTTTGAGGTAATATGACTTTTGCTGAGAAATGAAGAAAAATAAAAATGTGGTGGGTGCTATGATATTGATAAAGGGACAAGAATCAAATAGCACTAAAAAGGTCAGGGATGAGTTAAAAGATGGAAGAGGTTAAATAACAAAGATGTTATGGAACAAATAAATATGGGAGTGGTAAAAGTTCTATTAACAAAATTAAGCATTTGTTAGTATTGTATATGAGTTGTTTGTTCTGTACTTAACTACTTGTAACATTTGATCAATGTTAATTTCAGTTTGCTTCTGATAGTAAAAATCTTAAAATGGGAAAACTTGCCCAGTGATTTATTTCCATTGGCTGCTGGGACATTTTTTGAATCTTTAAAATATTATCCCTCTCTGCAGGCACCTTAACAATATTAAAAAGGGAGATGTAGTTCACTTTAGTTATAGTTATTGCTACATCACAGCTCAATTACAGGAGGAGAAATCAAACTCCACCAACATGGAAATTTAAGGGCATTATTTTATATAATATACATAGCTACTTCAATTCCTACATATTTTCAGACAGCTCTATTTTAGTTAGATTCCATGACATGGTACATGCTCAATATACGTACAAATGCTTTAGCAGGATGTGTTGTGGTAGAATTTGTTTCCTAACATCAACACTTTCCAAATATTGACGCTATTATTAAAACTTTGTCAATTTTGAATTGAAGCATATATTTTGTAAGGACTTCGTTAAAAACGTTGCTGTATTTTCGCTTGTGGACTGAAATGCCCAAATAATTGCTTTTAAATTCAAGAGTTGTGGAAAGAATTGCTGATCATTTTAAAAGCAATCTACCAGCACTTATTATAATGTGTTGCTTGTGGACTGAAATACCCAAATAATTGCTTTTAAATTCAAGGATTGTGGAAAGAATTGCTGACCATTTTAAAAGCAATCTACCAGCACTTATTGTAAGTGTTGTTTACACTGTTGCTTGCTCAAGCACTGAGGGAAGTTCAGTTGCAGATGAGCTGGAGTCATGGAGTGTGTATGAAGGCAGGGTCACTTGGCAATAAGCAGCTGACTGGTCTGTTGAGTGATGGTCTGTTGTCAGTGGCAAAGGCCTCCTGTCTGACAGCAACGATATAATTGGCTTCCAGGTAGCCTGATCAGCTTGTGGGAGTGAATGAGATAGGCAGAAGCCATCAAATTTCCAGAAAGGAAAATGCTGATTTTGCCTCTCGAGTAAAAGTACACCTAAAACTAGTTTATATTCTGTCACAGGTAGCTGCGTGCTATTGTGGTTGATCAATAAGTCAGAGATTTTATAAGTTGTGAACGAATCACTCTGTGCCTCTTACAAGTGAAAGTACCTGGAGGAAAGGGAGATTCTGGAGAAGCAAATCTGAACAAGGTAAAAGAAGCATTTCAGAGAACTCTAGAGACAGGAACTATTGAACAGCCTTCCCAAATTCTCCCTCCCCTCATATTACTAATTTATTCCAATCTATTTGTATGTGTGTAAAGAGGGAGTTTAAAGAGAGTTAGAGGTTTAACAGCAGAGTTCTATGTTGGTCAGTCACTATTGTTTACCTGAAAATAAAACAGAAACCTGGGCCATATTTTATGTCAACCTGAGAATGAAGGATAGATAAATTGGGAAATTTTAACCCTGACATCTATAAAATAAAATTGAGATGACTGGGAATAATGGAACTTGGTCTCCAGTGCACTGTACCAAGTGAGGTATGACAATTTAAATCACACTGCTGCAGAAAGTACGAGACAGCTTGGAAATCAGACTACCTGAGTAAGCTATGGCTAGATGTCCTGGATAAAGATACATGGAACTATATTCATACCAGTAACTGTCCAAATAAATGTCCACCACACACATGGTCAGCCATAGAGAAAATAATCAAGTTTATTCAAAGTCTGTCTGTTCAAAGGTCTGTATCCATATTCTGGCCATAGAACATATAAAAGTACAGCACAGAACAGGCGCTTTGGCCCACGATGTTGTGCCGAGGTTTAATCCTAATGTAAAATATAATAACATAACCTATGCATCCCTAAACTCACTGCTATCCATGTGCATGTCCAGCAGTCAGTGTCCCTAATAACTCTGCTTCTACCACCACCGCTGGCATTCCATGCATTGACAACTGTCTGCATTAAGAACCTACCTCTGACATCTCCTCTATACCTTTCTCCTAATATCTTAAAACTATGACCCCTCGTACCAGTCAATCCTGTCCTGGGGAAAAGTCTATGGCTATTGACTCTATCTATTCCTCTCATTATCTTGTATACCTCAATCAGGTCACCTCTCTACCTCCTTCTCTCCAGAGAGAAACGCCCGAGCTTATTCAACCTATTTTCAGAAGGCAAGCCCTCCAGTCCAGGCAGCATCCTGGTAAACCTTCTTTGCACCCTCTCCAAAGCCTCTGTATCTTTCCTATAGTAGAATGACCAGAACTAGGCACAATATTCCAAGTGTGGTCTCACCAGGGACTAGTAGAGCTGTAGCAAAACCTCACGGCTCTTAAGCTTGATCTCCCTGTTAATGAAAGCTAAAACACCATATGCTTTCTTAACAACCCTATCCACTTGGGTGGCAACTTTGAGGGATCTATGCACTTGAACACCAAGATCCCTCTGTTCCTCCACACTGCCAAGAATTCTGTCTTTAATCCTATATTCAGCATTCAACTTCAACCTTCCAAAATGCACAACTTTGCATTTATCCAGGTTGAACTCCATCTGCCATTTCTCAGCCCAGCTCTGCATCCTGTCTATGTCATGCTGCAGTCTGCAGCAGCCCTCTATACTATCGATGACACCTCCAACCTTTGTGTCATCTGCCAATTTACTAACCCACCCCTCAACCTCCTCATCCAAGTCATTTATAAAAACTACAAAGAGCAGAGGCCCAAGAACAGAGCCCTGCAGGACCCCACTCAACACTGACCTCCAGGCAGAATACTTTCCATCTACAACCACTCTCTGCCTTCTGTCAGCCAACCAATTCTTAATCTAGATAGCCAAATCTCCCTGTATCCCATACTTCCTGACTTTAAGAATGAACCTACCATGGGGAACCTTATCAAATGCTTTGCTGAAGTCCATATACACCACATCCACTGCTCGGCCTTTGTCAACCTGTCTTGTCACCTCCTCAAAGAACTAGACCAGTTTTTCTTCAAATTATGATTTCAAATCCAATGGGATAATAAAAGAAAAATCCCCATCAATGGAAAGTCCATGGAAAATTGGTCTTGTTTTGTTATGAAAGGTTCTGAGGAAGAGTCACTGGACTTGAAACATTAGCTCTGATCTCTCTCCATAGATGCTACCAGACCTGCTGAGCTTTTCTGTTGAGCTTTGGTGTGTCCTGGAGCATAGATTCATAAATAGACATTTACTGCGTATGAAAATAACTTTTCTATTTTAAAAAACTGTGGCATAATAATAATAAATGCAATTTTTTTAGAAATAAATTTATGTTTAAAGTATTTTGTTTCCATTTGTGTTTGCCTTTGCCAATCAAAGGTCTTTCAAAACATTTCCTTCATGATGTCTGACTAGATGCCAATTATTTTCATATTGGATAGAGGTGAATAAACTGCTCATACAACTAATGAACAACATCAAATCAGCCTACATAATGGACACATAAGATAATACTTATTTCAATATTTGTTTTTGCTGTGAAGCCCCATTGGCTCAAGCATTTATTGCTGAGATTAAGTTGGCATAGTGCACACCTAACAACATGTGCTGCTGAGAACAAAATAACTTCATTTGTGTTCACGTTGTGTTATAAAGGCAAACGGATTTTCAAGAACATTTGAGCTCTTTGCAATTTGTTAATAAATTGTGTTGTTTTGCAGAATCTTGCTTCCTATAGGATACAGAGCAAATCTTCTCTCTCATTACAATCTCATTCACAACAGAGTCACCTCTAATCATTGATACTCTTTTTCAGGGAGAAAACTTAAATCTTTAACTCATCCATCCTCTAGGAACATTTTACTTTAAACAGCGTGGATTTGAAGGAAGTTTTCTTTTAAAAAATGAGGAAATTTTACCCCTGCACTACTTTAGTATAATAAATTATAAGTTAAAATGGAGTATAAGATCTTATATTCCATAACCACCTGATGAAAGAGCAGCGCTCCGAAAGCTAGTGCTTCCGAATAAATCTGTTGGACGATAACTTGGTGTTGTGTGATTTTTAACCTTGTCCACCCCAGTCCAACACCGGCATCTCCAAATCTCAGCATAATAAATGTCTATAGACAAAGATGTTTTATGCTTGCTCGTGGGAAACTTTGTTTGATATCTGAATTTAGGAGCTGAGTGCTGGGCATGCTGAGGCATATGTATATTTCAAGGTTTGACTTTTAAACAATGTTTTAATCATGTTTCCAATCTTTTTTTAATGGGAAAAGAATTTGTGTCTGATCGTGTTCAGAGTGCCTGCTAGGACATAATACTCCATTGGGTTTTAATAGTTCTCAGCACTGAGGATGACATTACCATACTTAGCTTCAAAACTTTCATTTATATCTCCCGGAGACACATTGTAAAATAAATTAGTAATATCAATGTTTCTGGCAATTGGAGCTGAGTTACACAAAACTTGTCCATCACAATGGCATCAGCCCCATGCCATATGTTTTCTGTTGTCTGTTGCTGCATCCGACTGACTAAATTTGTGCTTACTCAAAACCTTATATCCCTTTTCCAATATTCTGGACAGTAGCTCAATGGTGCGCACTGCTGCCTCACAGCATGAGGGTCCCAGGTTTGATTCTAGCCTCAGGTGACTGTCTGTGTGGAGTTTGCACGTTCTCCGCATGACTGTGTGGGTTTCCTCCCACAGTCCAAAGATGTGCAGGTCAGGTCAATTGGCAATGTTAAATTGCCTTTAATGTTAGGTGCATTAGTCAGAGGGAAATGGGTCTGGGTGGGATACTCTTCAGAGAGTTGGTGTGGACTGGTTGGGCTGAAGGGCCTGTTTCCACACTGTAGGGAATCTAATCTAATAAATTTGCCAGTAGGGGATTATCCCTGATGTGGCAAAGCTTTTGTTATTCTTCACAATATAAGAAACTAGGCATGGATATTGTGGTATTGAAGAGTCCAACAGATTTTTATTGCAACTATGGATTATGTGCAAATATTACATTCCTGGGGTATAAAAGTGTTTGGGTTAACATTATGTTGCTAAATTAAAACAAAATAACATGCTTCCAGTACTACATCTCACTTCAAGTAACCCAAGGTAAGAGGAAGTATGAGCAGACACAGAGAATACTGGAGAAACATAGTAGGATTGGCATAATTTGTGGAAGGGAAACAGAGTTAACATTTTGAGCCCAGTATGAACATTCTTCAAACAAAGCTCTGAAGAGAGGTCATACAGGACTCAAAATGTTAACGCTGTTTTTCTGTCTACAGATGCTGTCAGTCCTGCTGAGTGTCTCCAGTATTATCTGGTTTTGGTTCAGATTTCCAATGTCTCTGCAGTATGTTGTTTTTGTTCTCAGATGGAGCAGGAGATTTTTATACTCTCAGGTCAGATGCCCTGATACAGCAATGGTGTCATTAGTGTGTCTCAACACCAATGTACTGACAGGGAGATGGACCAAGCCCATATTTGATATCAGTGTGACCTCCTTGGCCATCTTTCCACATGTGACCTCTTAATTGCCCACCTTTTGGCCTGTCCAATGACAGATGGCAAGGAAGTGCTGAAACCTCAGTAGCGCCACCAGGAGGGGTGGTCAGCTCTGAGAAATACAGGAGACCATGTGCCTCCAGCAATTAAAAAGTCAAGGAACTGGTGGTATTGTCACTGGAATGTTAATGCAGAGACCCAGGAAAGGTTCTGGGTTTGAATCCCACCATGGCAGACAATGGGATTTAAATTCAGTGAAAAATCTGCAATTAAGAGTCTAATATTGAATATTGTTGATTCTCGAAAAAAAAACCTCTGGTTCATTAGTGTCCTTCAGGGAAGGAAACTGTTAACCTTCCATGGTCTAGTCTACATGTGACTCCAGACCCATGGTAATGTGGTTAACTCTCAACTGGGACAAGCAATCAGGGGCGGGCAGTAAATGTTGGTCTAGCCAAAGATGCCCTCATGCCATGAACGAATGAAAAATATAAACCGAAAGAATATAAATCAGAGTCAAAATTAGAAATTGCTGGAAAAGCTCAGCAGGTCTGGCAGCATCTATGGAGAGAAATTAGAGTTAATGTTTCATGTTGAATTCTGAAGAAGGGTCACTTGACTCTGATTTCTTTCCACAGATGCTGCCAGATCTGCTGAGCTCTTCCAATGAATGAAAGGTAGTGAGCATAAAACAGCGATCCTCTGTGTCAGCAGGTCATGGGGACTAACACCAGGGACTGCAAAGAGACGTGTCCTCCAGTCAGCTGGCCAGTATCCCAGGCACTGTGACCCCCCCACCCCCCAACACTGCCAAAATGGCAGAGTCCCCTTATTGTTACAACCAGCGAGAGGTCCCCAGTTCAAGGCAGGATAACCAAAACTGCTACGTTCCTGGGTGGGGAAGAGATGAATTGGCTCCCCTTCTTTACTCTGCCACTTTCGCAGCTCATTTCCGCAAAGTTAATTTAAAAATGATCCTTTTCATTATTGATACCTTTATCCCAGACCCAAATTAAATTTTGTTTGAACAGGAGCCAATTTTACTAGATTTTCTTAAATTTACAAAAGAAAATGCAATTATAAATAAGTACACATGAAAAGAAATACTGAGAGACACAATTCGCACATATTTTAATAAGATCCAGGCCCAAAAATAAGTAAAAAGCAAGGTTATGGATCAGTCTTTGAATTGTTCATGGAGAGCTGTTGTAGGCATCATTATATTGCATTGATAGTGTTGATGTTGAACGGTGATTTTCGAGTTTCTTTATGAAGTTCCTTTGTCTGCCTACCTTTTTTAACTAGTTTTCAGCAGTCTGAGTGAAAGATTATTTTCCTCTCTTTATCTGAAGTACAATGGTGCTTACTGATTGATCTCTGACTTTCACAGTATATTAAACGCACTCTAATTCACAGTACCTAATAATAACACACAGACTAGTGTTGAAGCTCTATTATTCCCTCTTCTGCATTTTGCTGGAAGATGACAGAAGGAAAATATCTGCAACATCCTGGTGTTAGCAGCCAGAAATTGAACAGGACTAGCCCTATAACTGTTCTGGATACAAGCGCAGGTTAGAGGTCAGGGGTCCTGAGGTGATTAACTCACCTCCTGACTCCCAAAGCCTATCCACCATCAACACAGCACAAGTCCAGAGTGTGATGGAATAGAACATAGAACAATACAGCGCAGAGCAGGCCCTTCCACCCTCAATGTTGCACTGACCTGTGAACTATTCTCAGCTCATCCCCCTATACTATCACAAAATCATCCATGTGCTTATCTAAGGATTGTTTAAATCTCCCTAATGTGGCTGAGTTGACTACA
Source organism: Chiloscyllium plagiosum (assembly GCF_037043375.1). Classification (NCBI taxonomy): domain Eukaryota; kingdom Metazoa; phylum Chordata; class Chondrichthyes; order Orectolobiformes; family Hemiscylliidae; genus Chiloscyllium; species Chiloscyllium plagiosum. Next base: position 7,556,014 of record NW_028270140.1, on the reverse strand, counting down.
TTAGCAGGTAGGGCGTTCCACACCCTTATCACTCTCTGCATAAAGAACCTGCCTCTGACGTCTGTCTTAAACCTATCACCCCTTAATTTATAGTTACGCCCCCTCCTACAAGCTAATGTCAATCATCCTAGGAAAAAGTTTTTCACTGTCTACCCTATCTAATCCTCTGATCATTTTGTATGTCTCTATCAAATCCTCCCTTAGCCTTCTTCTTTCAAATGAGAACAGACCCAAGTCTCTCAGCCTTTCCTCAGAAGACCTTCCCTTCAGACCAGGCAACATCCTGGTAAATCTCCTGTGCACCTTTTCCAATGCTTCCACATCCTTCCTGTAATGGGGCGACCAGAACTGTACACAATATTCCAAGAGTGGCCGCACCTGCGTTTTGTATAGTTGCAGCCATGATATTGCGGTTCCGGGACTCAATCCCTCTATGAATGAAACCTAACACACTGTATGCCTTCTTAACAGCACTGTCCACCTGGGTGGCAACTTTCAGAGATCTATGTACATGGACTCCAAGATCCCTCTGCACATCCACACTACCAAGAATCTTTCCATTGACCCAGTACTCTGCCTTCCTGTTATTCTTCCCACAGTGCATCGCCTCACATTTAGCTGCATTGAACACCATTTGCCACCTTTCAGCCCAATTCTGCAGTTTATCCAAGGCCCCCAGCGACCTGTAACATTCTTCCAAATTGTCCACTACTCCACCAACTTTAGTGTCGTCTGCAAATTTACTAATCCATCCACCTGTGCCTGCGTCTAAGTCATTTATAAAAATGACAAACAGCAGTGGTCCCAATACAGACCCTTGCGGCACACCACTAGTAACTGTTTCCCACTTCCTGGTAGATGAAAATCCAACAACCCTGAAGAAGCTGGATGCCATCTGAGAAAAGCAGCCCATTTGATTGACACCAAATTCACAAGATTCACTCTTTCCACCATCACTTGCATCCCTGAAATAACTCCACAGAGACCAGTATCCTGTCACCAAGTCACCCTTTATTTGCATGTGGAGAGCTCTTGACACTGATCCACCTCTCCCAGAGCCAGCTCTCAGAGGGAACAGAACCTTTGACACTCCTGTTTATATCTGTCAGCCAGACTCCTTGATTGGACTAGGTTAACAGCCCGATCAGGAAACTCATCTCTACGAGGTCCACCTGGCTGATGTCACTACAATTACTACAGTATAATTTACAAGATGCACTACAGTAATTCATCAAGGATCCTCAAACAGCACTTTCCAGACCTCACGCACGAGCATCTAGAAGGACAAATCTTGCACAAACAAGGGAACAACTTCTGTCATGATTTAGAAATGTATGGCTATTCCTTCAGTGTCATGGGTGAAATTCCTAATGGCATTTAAGGTGTATCCACACCATTGTGACGCAGTGGTTCAAGAGGGCAAGCCAGCACCACTTTAAAAGGGCAGCTTTTGACATACAAGTAATAAATGTTGGCACAGCCAGCAATGTCCACATCCCATGAATGAATTTATGAAAAAGGCAGATGGTCTGATGGTCTGGGGTCTGAGATTCTCTTCTGACATGATCTTTGAGCTTCTGTGTTTCCTTTTTGGAAAGTCTCTTCCTTGCTACACCAAATGCCAGTTTCTTTGCAAGTAGTTTTAGTCTTTAGGCTCTATCTCTTCTTCGTGTTTTTTTTATTCATTCATTGGATGAGGGCGGCGCTAGCTAGGCAGCATCTATTGCCCATCCCTAATTGCCCACAGGGCAATTAAGAGTCAACCATGTTGCTGTGAGTCTGGAGTCACATGTAGGCCAGACCAGATAAGGATGGCAGATTTCCTTCCCCGAAGGACATTAATGAACCAATTTCCTGACAATTGACAATGGATTTATAGTAGTCATCAGATTCTTCATTCCAGATATTTATTGAATGCACATTCCACCACCTACCATGACAGAATTTGAAGCCAGGTCCCCAGAATGTTATCTGGGTCTCTGGATTAACAGTCCAGTGATAATACCACAAGGCCATTGCCTCTCCCTATCTTCAATGTCTTCAACCTGTGTCAGTGGATTTTTGTACTCGGTCCACCTGACAATCTGTGCCAACGAAGGTAGATTTTTTAACTTTGATTTGCTGATTAGTTTGGATTCAATTGTTCAATATCTGTGTAATGGAGTGTCTCAAAAAAAGAAACAAATTCTGTATAAGACCAACATTGCTCACTTCTTTAATTTGCCCCACACTTACCTGATTACATCACTGAGGTCATAATTTGTCCTGCTCTCCAGTCCCAAATTATACAAGTTTCCCTCTTGCGTTCCCCATTTCTGTATTTTTCCTGGTTATACCTCATCATATCGACATGCTATAGCAGATACCAGGTAGGAGCTGTAACTGACTTTTATAAATTCCTGTCATTTTAACCAGATTTGCCGTGGCGTTTAAGATTTCCTCTTTGGTATCACGGTGCTTTGGGGATTTTTAGTTTTGACTGTTATCATCTCCAATATCTGTTTACTAAACAGCAGGAATCAGACTTAGGGACTGTTCCCACAGACAAAGACTTTGAGGTGGAGTCTGTACCTTCCCCATGGCGTTGTGGATTTCTTCTGTTCCAATATATCTTTGACAAAATGGCTGCATTTCTCACATTGGCAGGCAAGTAGACAAACTGTTTCCAAGATGTTGCTTGATTAGTTTGATGTGGACGCCCAGATTTTCTCTGAGTGAAACAGCTAGCTAAGATGGGCATATCCCTGGTCAACTGTGGCTAGCTTTTATGTGAATGTGAACAAAACAAAAACTTTCGAAGTCTGAAATTTTGTTCCATGAATTCATGTTATTGTCATCATGAAAACCAAATCTCCAATTTGACATTTTTTTTCCCTAATAAGCTGCTGAAACATTGGAGAAGGTTTGGATGCATGAATAGGAAAGATTTGGGGGGGATATGGGCCAAACACTGGCAAGTGGGACTAGTTTAGTTTGAGAAACTCAGTTGGCGTGGATAAGTTGGAGCAAAGGATCTGTTTCCGTGCCATATGACTCTATGACCCTTTGACTCTGTGACTCGAGTGGTGGCATGTCTTCAGTTGCAGAGATTCCAAACTCCCTTCTGTTACCTCTTCACCTTCTTATCTTGCCTTTCTCTTTTAATCTATTTGTTTTAAACTTCTGGTCAGTTGACTTTACATCTCCTTTGTGGTTTGGTGTCATCATTTATTTTTAAATGCTGAAGCCTCTTGAATATTCCAATATCCTAATTAAAAATGCTACTTCAATATTAGCTGTTGTTGTTTCTTATTGTTGTCAATGTCTGAGGGTGGCCCAGAAAAAGGCATAAAGGAAGCAGACGTTTTGATGTTAAATAACTGCCAATCTATCTATAAATTTGTATGTAAATACCTCATTATCAACATAATTACATCTCCCTCAGATATGATTCTGCATCCTGGCCATTTCTGTTTTTCCTCAGCTAATGGAAATAAATTGACTGCTACTGTATCAGGAATTTGAAATTTAATTAATATACTCAATTTCAACCGTATCAACTCTTGTTTGAAATTAGCCACTGCATATCTGGAGTAGGAATTCATTTCATTTTGAAATGAAAGTGTGACATTATGTTGACAATTTAGCTTGCCTGTATTGTTGAGAAGTTCATGCATATAAATACAAACAATTATTGCGCTACCTATCTGAAAACGTCTGAAGATTAAATGTGCCTGTGGAGTACATTTTATATTGTGCTGTCTTTTCTGATTACATGTAATCATCAAACTGATAGGAATTTAATTTCTGGATGTGATTTAAACTCTAATGTAGAACAGCGAGTCAGAACAAGTCTTGAAAGATTCTGTGGAGCGCATTACCCTTTCTGTCAGAATTCATTTTACTGTCGCACTCATGAACATTCTAATATGGAAAAGGTCTTGGCTTTCCAAAGACAATTAAAATTGGATAATGTATTCTTTGTCATGTTTGAGCATTTAGATTTTTAAAACAAAATTAGTGCTCTTAGATTGTTATAGAAGGTTAGTATCAATCGAATGAAAGGAAAAAATGATATAAAAATCAAAAAGGACAGTAGTACGGTTTTTTAGTCTGAATGTAATTTATTGTACAGGTGGTAAATAAGAGAGACTCAGAATTCTACAGAACAATACAAGTCACATCATTTATTGTCCCCATGAAAGAAAATCTTCAATAATGTATACATAATGTATATCTGTCCCATGTTGCCTTTCTGCGATAAACAGAGGCTAGAGAATATATTGCTGATTCTCTATCGAATTTATTGGGTCATTAAATCACTGTAAATTTCCAAAGAAACATGAAAAAGAAACTGTAAATATGATAATAGTGAACTTATCGAAATCTTTGAAGGTCACTGATATATTCAGAGGCTATAAATGCTAATCAACGTATAACACCATTAAAATTCAGAACTATACTACTCTGCCTCAAGGTATTTCTTTTGCATTTTTTTTGCATCACACTTTTTATGGGACCACAATTGATCAAGATTACAAGTTAAAACTCAACAGGTTTAGGAAGCACTCTGCATCTGTGACCAACTCATTGGGCAAGATGTGCTGATTGTCCTCAAATCTTAATGCCTGGATCATATGTGAATCATGAAGTGACATGGCTAGATGTACAGATAATCTTCTGACATGCAGCCAATTGCTATCAGTGCTGCATAGGGACTGAGTGTTAAATTGGCAGGCCAGAGTTCGTGCCAGCAGGGAAATCAAAGGTACCATTTTCAAAGGAGAGTTTGCTGTCTTCATACGAGCTACAAAGAGAGAAAGGTGCAAAAGGGATGTAGAGGAAGCCTCTGATGAAGATAATGGCTTAACTGTGAGAAAGAGTGTTTGCACATTTGAATGATGCCTCCTTGAATATGATCCTGCAGACAGAGAAGGCAAGAACAGGTATAATATTTGTAGCTTGTCTATGATTGGGATGCTAAAAGGAGACAGAGATGTTGTGAGAATGTCACTGAACTTGTAAGCCAGAGAGCCAGGCTAAAGCTGTGGGAACCAAAACAGAAATTGCTGGAAAAGCTCAGCAGGTCAGGTAGCATCTGTGACTAGAAATCAGAGTTAATGTTTCAGGTCTCGTGACCCTTCCTCAGAATGTAGGAAGCTATGGAACTTGAGTTCCAATAGACTGAAATTTAACTGCAATTAAGTCAAAGAAAAATCTGAAATTAAACCCCAGGGTGTGATATTTACTCTCAATTGAGTTGAAGATGGTGGTTGGCGTGATGATCAAAAACCAGATTCCCATCATTGAGGTTAACTTTAGCAATGAAATCCTCCTTCCTCAGAACATGACGTGACCATCAAGTGATGAGAATGTAATAAACGTAAAGTAATTGCACAACTTCTGCCCAGTTGAGCTATTTGATGTTTCAGAAATACTCAGTTCCATTTTGCAGACATGCAGCTAGCAACATATTTAGAATCGTAGAATCTCTACAGCATGGAAGCAGGATATTCAGCCCATCAAAACCACACTAGCCTTCCGAAGAGCATCTCACCCTGACCCAACTCTCCTACCCTATCACTGCATTTCCCATGACCAATTCACCTAACCTATACATCCCTGAACACTATGGGCAATTTAGCATAGCCAATTAACCTAACCTGCATATGTTTGGACTGTAGGTGGAAACCAGAGCACCAAGAGGAAATCCATGCAGACATGGGGAGAATGTGCAAACTCTGCACAGACAATCATTTGACGCTGGAATCGAACCAGAGTCCCCAGTGCTGTGAGGCATCAGCGATAACCACTGAGCCACCGTCTGTTTTTTTGGGCTTCTGTCCAGGTAAGTTCTTCGCCTTTGTATTGTTTAGTGAAAAGGTGAAAATGTTCATGGTTTTCACTTTTGCAGTAAGCTGGACAACTGCAATAGAGGGATTGAAGGGATCCAAGGCAGGGTGTGTTCCTGGGTTATCATAGGATCCATCTGGAGATTGGCAGTGTCTCAGAACAGAAACCTTGTACAGTAAGTCAACCTAGCAGCTTGCTCCTGGAGTGACAGATCAGTGTGGCACATAAGGTAGCAGGCTGTACCTTCATAAATGGTTGGATACGTGAGCTGTATCATTGTGAGAGGTGGTGCATGTGCATGGAGCTAATCTGTCAAACAGACCACATGTGGATGAAGTATATGACAAATGCATGAATTGGAAAGGGTGAGGAGGGGTGTGGCATGGTTGTCAGGGTGAGTGTGAATTCCCATCGGTCAGAGAGTAGCTCAATTAGTTGGCAATGGTCAGTCAGGCAGTTGATCCAATTCAATTCTGAGGATCAAATTATCTTTCAATCCAAGCTGTGGTCCACATGCAGTTCTGGAAGTAAAGAAGTACCATTTGGAACCCATCTATTCAATACCTGAGCCACCAATGTTCCCTTCAAAAGCGTATCTTTTCATCTGCATCCATTGGACAGACGATCATCTGCAGCTGGAGTGGAGGGCCCCTGCTAATAGGTATGCCCTCATGACATTGATACAATCACCATCAGGGGCCTTTGGACTGAGAGGGCCAATGCCTGCTGAGGCTATTGAGTATTAGTGCCAGTACAAGCCCTTGGCTTCAGTTAGTAGAGACAATGAGGTCAATGGCAGAGGGAAATGGAAAGGCAAGGCATCACGTAGAAAGATCAAAGGGTTAAGCTGCATATGCAGGCAGGATTGCACCGCAGGTGCTTGTCTCTGCAGCATCAACACATTTGGAGTTAATGGAAGATGGCATCATATGACTCAGGTCCATTCAATGACATTTACATGAAAGACCGTGCATGGTTATTGCTGCAGCTCTGTACAATGCTGTTCTATCCAAAGAATATTATCATCACAATGCTGTGGCAACTGAGTATCTGATCTGTGTCAGCTGCCATGGAGAACCAGATACATTATGCTCACCATGTGCAAGATGTGCACTCAAACCTGTACTCCCAAGACTGCAGCAAGGCGATGGGAGCACAAGGAATATTGACCCCAATCCAGTGCCTTTTCCTCTCAAGCAGCCAATAGCCACCCAGCCAGAGGAGGACACACCAACAGCAGTGCCACCCCCTCTACACCATTACCAAAACATTTCTTCACAGGATGTTCCAGAGCTGCTGGCACTAATTCAATCTGAGGAGCGTGAACCTGCACCTGGACAGTGCACTCTTGGGATGTCTGGACTGTCCAGCCATAAATAGAAAGCCATAGAGTCCAACAGCATGGATACAGGCCCTTCAGCCCAAACAGGTCCATGCCGACCAAATCATCCATCAATACTAACCCCATTTCCCTGCACTTGGCCCATATCCTTCTGAACCTTTCCTATCTATTTGTTTGTCCAAATGCCTTTTATATGTTGTTAATGTATTCACCTCAATCACTTCCACTTGCAGCTCACTCCATATGCGTACCACCCTCTGTATAAAAAGTTGCCCCTCAGGTTCACTTCTAGCTTTTCCCCTCTAACCTTTCACTAATGCCCTTTAGTCCTTGATTCCCCAACCCTAGGAAAAAGACTCAGTGCTTCACCCTACCCAAGCCTTTCATGATCTTTCATAAGATCATCTCCTACGCTCTAAAGAGGAGAGTCCTAGCTTGTCCAACCTGTCCCTATAACTCAGACCATTGAGTCCTGGCAACATCCTTGTAAATTTCTTCTGCTCTCTTTCCAATTTAATAACATCCTTCCTATAACAAGGTGACCAAAACTGAACACAATACTCCAAGTGCGACCTCACCAACGTCCTGTACAACTACAACATAACTTCCCAACTTCAATAATCAGTGTCCTGACTGCCTTGCGACACCCAGTCAAAACCCCAGGACCACCAGGCTTTACTGTAGGGCAGGCTCTCCAGCTGCCAGCTGAGACCCGCAAGATTGGACTTAAAAATAGTAGGAAGGAAAAGAAGAAATCGATCCAAGAATTCATATGTGGCACATGTGATACATCATCGTACAGAAATTATTACATTTGTAAATAGACAGTTATTTTTCATCATGAGCTCTGTGAGCAAATTTCATCTTTCGAATGAGGGTGGAGAGTCTAGCCATCCTCAATGCAACATAATGATCTGACCCTGGCTGAGTGATAGCTATCCTTTCCATGACACTGACAATCACGTAAAACCTTGTTGTGTTTGAATGGGTGGACCAACGGATCTTGGGAATTCATCTGTTACCTTGTCATTCATTAAACAGAGTGAGCTATGTAGGAAGCTCAAAGCATGAATTGGAATTATATAGAGGCACTGGTCTCAGCAGCATCACAATATTTGCAGTGAAAAGTGAATTCACATTAACTCAGCTCCATGGTCACAAGGAGGTCCTGCCTGAATTGCTTTAGCCAAAGCTGCGTTCTGTAAAAAGCTGAAGATGTTGCTTCTGAAGAACGTCCCCATGTTCTTACTTTGCACAATACTGTGGCTCTAACAGATCCACATTGTCCATCCCAGAGCCTCAATGCATCTGCCTCTTGTCTGGAGAAGACATTCCAAGGATGAAGTAGCTTCCTTTCTCTGAGTGTTTTTGGAATGAATTCCTAGGTATGACTTGGATGGGAATCTCATTTTAAGGAGCTATCGAAAGGCTCTCACTGTCCCAGTGGAAGGAAGTGCTGCATTGCAGACCCTGAACAGCAAATTGTACATTTCCAAGTTCCACATCTGGATTGAATATAGCACCATTGGGTTGTCTGCAGTGAACTGGCAAATTTTAACAGCACTTATAACTGGAAGCTCTGCAGTAGGGGTCCTCTACACATTGGCAGCAGGGTGAGGCTGGTCCTGGCCTTCCAGACTCACATCTTCCTCATCCATTCATCTGGCAGCTCTTAGCATAGCCAGTACCAGGACAACCTAGTTCCAGTGAGCATGTATGGGCACTATCAGCAGCCCCTCAGCAATGCGATCAGCAGTTACAGAACACAAAAATAACATCTGAACGGTATCCTACAAACACTCGGACATCAAAATCCATGGACAAGGACCCCAGTGAAAGTGAGAACATGGACCTTGCACATCATTGTCCTGATTCAGACACAGGATGCTCAAGCCTTGTGGGACACATGCAGTAGGAGATCATATGTGCGGAAGCAATGATGAGAACATCTCCCCTCACCCCCAAAACCCACATTACTCCAGCTCCGATGAAGAGTCATCTGGACTCGAAACGTTAGCTTTCTCTCTGTCCTTGAATGCTGAATGACCTGCTGTAATGCCCAGCATGTTTTTGTTTTCAGTATCTGCAGTAATTGACTCTTAGCCCAAGTAAGGTAGCTTTGCCAATAGGATATGAACATTTCATAACCCAGGGTATGAAGTGTGTAGCTTCTGGACCAAAGGCAGACCACAGAACCACAGCAGGGGATTACAACTTTGGCAGCAAATGTGGTTCTTTGCGTGGATGACATTACTTGTGCTTCACAGCCATTGGTAGGATTAATTAGTGGGAGATGCTGAACATTTTGGCAAAGATTGCTCGTGGCCAGAATGTTTAAATGACGCAGTAGCTCCAGCTGTATGGTCCGCATACAGCATTATGTGATAACAGATGTCTCCAACCTATCCTACCTGAGCATCTGTTCAATGCTTTTCCTCTTTGAAGGGCCCAACATTGCAAAAAGGTTGAGATCCCTTCCTCAGAGAAAGAAAACTACTACTGGTGGCAAGATGCAACGTAACTCCACTCTTGTTCTATGAGGTAAGGCACATGCTCAGCCTCTCAGCCTATGTGATCTCCACCCCCACCCCCAAAAAAAAGTCATGTCCCTGTCTGCCTTTCTCTCCCTGTAAATCCCATCAGCTTTGATCTTCCCAACATTCAGAGTGTAATGCTGTGGAGCATGGGAACTGACCCTTTGGTCCAACTCATCCATGCCGACCAGATATCCTAAATTAATCTAGTCCCATTTGTCAACATTGGGCCCCATATCCCTCTAAACCCTTCCTATTCATCTACCCATCTCAGAGCCTTTTAAATGTTGTAATTGTATCAGCCTCCACCATTTCCTCTGGCAACTCATTCCATACACACAACATCCTCTGCATGAAAACATTTCCCCTTCTGTTCCTTTTAAATCTTTCCCCTATCACTTTAAATCTATGGCCTCTAGTTTTGGATCCCCCATCCCAGGGAAAAGACCTTGGCTAATCACCCTATCATACCTCTCAAGGCCATATGAACTTCTACAAGGTCATCCCCCAGTCTCTAATGCTCTACCCAGCATGTTTATTTAACACGCTGATCTTTCCACTTTAGCCTCGGAGGCTATCGGAATAAATTTTAGTCCTGTTAAGTGTTATTATGGTATTGTTCTGCACGCCACCCCTCCTGTTGAAGCCAGGATGGTGATGAGCATTGATACGCCCTCAGAGTAACCTCTGCCGTTTCACACTCTATCAGCTTCCACCCCCAACATGTTGAACATAGAACATAGAACAGTGCAGCACAATATAGGCCCTTCGGCCTTCGATGCTGTGTCGGCCTTTTATTTAGCTCTAAGATCAGACTAACCCACACACCCTTCTTTGTACTAACTGCCATGTGCCTATTCAATAGTTGCTTAATTAACTCTAACGTATCTGTAGAGTTGTCCTCTTCACAATTATTAGACCCTCTGCATCCCAGCATGTTGCCTCCGATCTTAACAATCAACTGTGACAACATGCCCACCACAGCAGTGGTGATGACACCCCCACTCCCACCCTACCCTACCCTTGATTTTCAGTAAACAGACCCCTGGGTTTACGATCGACTAGCTCCTCCCCCAACTAACCTGGAAAGATGGTCTGACTAATGAGTGGCCAGATCCTTGATTGTCCTCCTTATCTGCCTTACCATTAATCCTGGGGTTGGTCTCATTGGACCTTCACCCCTGACATGGCCTACTCACCGTATTGTTGAGGTACACCATTGCCCACATTATTCAGGGGCTGGGAAAATCCAGCACCCAGTGCTTGTATTTCAAGTCCTCCTTGGAACTGATGAGCAGTAGACGTGTGCTGGACTTTATGCTGCTGAGAAAAAAGGGGGAAGGTCAGATAAAATACAAGGAAATGTTGGGAATAGAGGACAGGGAGACTAAATACCAAATGATATTGTCACAGGGATTTGGAAGGTGCTGTGCTTTATAATTCCGTCAAACCCCTCGGAAAACTTCTTAACGATATAACATGCTGATTACCTGCTATCTGCTTCAATGTTATTACACCTAACCAATCCATTCTGAAAACCATCAATGATTCTCTTAATTTAGTGAAGCAGACGTCAAGTCCCAATCTTGAGGAGCAAAAGTGAGCTAGTAATGAAAAAGGATGTTACAGGAAAATAAGTTGTTAACCTTACCTTAATTTGAAACAAGCAGTTTAGCACAAAAAAGTACAAAGTATTTCATAACACGAAAACTATTATAACTCTCAAATCCAAACTGGCAATCCTTCCAAAATGTCTCACTGGGTTATGTTTCAAATTCCCCACAAGGAGACACAAACAGTTTATATTATTATAATGAGGCTTGTAATAGAAGTCAGACACTTAGGCAACTGCACAGATCATGCTCAATTAATTAGAAACATATTAAGAATTACCTTTGCCCCTTGTGACCCCAATCCTAATTTATGACATCTCAACATCACCTGTAATTACTTCATTGTCTGCTAGAAGGCACTGCACGATTTCTTTCGGAGGTCAGCAGGAAGTATCATTTTTATGGTTAATAGCAGGTACTTTTGTGATTAACGAAGACACAATGACAAAATTCAGGACACAAAATTACCTCTGACGGTCCATGTAGTTGTTAGAAAATTGTAGATTGTCTTTCGAGAAGAAAATTTCTTTCACAAAAAAATTAAGAGCTGAACAATTCACTGAGATTCCAAGAATTTTTCTGGAACCATCAGAAGCTGTTATCCAGTGTTTCAGCTCGGAAGTAAATGAGCACTCTGTACTTGGATACATTAATTGAATCAGATGGGAAAATTAATAAAATCACTGGCTTCCTGCCAAATGTGCTTTGTTAGCAGGATCAACAGCGTCCTTTTTGCATGTGCTGTGGCTTTATAAACTGATGTCATTGCCTCCTGTTAAAGTCCTTTTTTGCTGCTTTTTTTTCACTAATTGTAATGGCTGTAATGGGTATAATGAATAAGAAAGGAATACCAGAGAAACAGATGGGTGAAGACTCAGGATAGGTTATTTGCAAGCTTTTTGTAGAATAATTACCTCTGTGTTCTGCAGTTAGTGTGCTTGCATGAAAAGGGAGAGAGAAAAACTCCCTGGTCTGGCAGTGCAAGGCAAATTATCATTCATTCTGAGTGCGTTCGAATTAAACAGGTGTTGGCTGTTGAAAATTGTGAAGGCTTACTGTGAAATTACACAAAAGATAAAAGGTTCCCTTTCACATACCCAATCACTTATTACATTTTACTGTTTATGTAGCTTAAGGAACAAAGTTTAAGCATTTTTTTACTGGGTTAACATGTGTATTCAAAATAAATGTTGCTATAATGGCATCCTCATTGAATTTAATGCTAGACAGTGAGACCGGGTTATTAGTCATTCCCCAGACATTGTTGGATTTTGTTCTTCAGCTGCTGGTTGGACTCAGAGAAGAATAAAAATCATTTCTCTCACTTATACATCTGGTGATCATGATAATCAGCAGGGCTTCCTTTTATTACTTTCTCTGTAAGGCGTCAGTGAATTGTCTTGAATGGAGAAAAGATTTATTGCGCAGTCAGCCATTTTACCTCTCATTCAGCTTGCTCAAATTAATAGCACAAAGATGAACGATAGCAAAATTATTTTGTTGAAACAGTTAACCTTCAGACATAACATGAAGCATTTTTGAGGCAGGCATGGAATAAGCTAACAGCAAAACACTAGGGTGGCCTTCCATTTGGTTTGCAACATATATCAATTTCAGATCCGCCTTACTCACCCCACTGCTGAACTAGAATAATATTTCCACCTTGGTGACCTCTCTGATTGAAAACTGTAAAATCAATGGCAAACCCACTGATTAATGGCTGTAAGGTGCCATATGGACAGCAAGGACCAGATTTAGTCTGCCCAGCATTATTGCTCAGAACCTCATGGGGAATTGCCAGTAGACACCCTTGATACTATCTAGACAGCCTGGCTCCAAGTCCAATGTCAGGCCAGGATGATGTCTGCAGAACACCATAGGTAGAACCCGTCATGTATTTGCCAGTGTTGCGCTGGGGTCTCAATGAGTGCTCTGTGAAATCTTACAAATACATTTCAAATCACCCATTATGCTTCAACATTAGTTAAACAGATTTATTTGTCAGAAATCTCTGAAGTGAGACAGTGATTACATGAAATTAGAGGCCAGCCTGTAAAATTATACTATTCCACAGGAGAATGGCAAAGATTGCAGAGTTCATTATTGCAAGATCGAGGGCAGAATAATACAGGGGTCTAAATGACATGGGTTATGGTGATAGATCAGGGAGAATTATGTGAAATGTCTAGTCAACACTGTCTCAACACCAGGAGCTTTCAGTTGCATTTTCTAATGAGGCTCCAAGTATCGATACAAAATACTTGTTAGTCTGTGGTGAGATACCTATTCATGAGTGTTATGACTTGTTAACAGCCTCATTAAGATGCAACTACCTACTCTACAACCCACTTTGAGGAAATTAGATGTTGACAATTGCTAACATGAAATGTCTGAGGGGTTACACGGTCACTCCAGCCTGTAACTTGTGCCTCCAGGCCATCAGTATGGACACCTGACAACATCTCGGGGCATGCACTAGGGCAGCACTCATCCATGAACATTGGCATCCAACACCTGCTAAAATCCCAGAATGCTCGTGGTACCTCTCCACTCCATGTTCAGGATACTTCAACTTTACATCTTGGAGAACATTGACAACTGGCATTGTAATGTTGTTGGTACGGGGACAGAGATTTAGCTCACATCCAGATCTGAAGAAGGGTCATTTGCCTTGGATACTCTAACTCTACGTTCTCTCCACAGATGCTGCCAGACCTGCTGTGTTCCTCCAGCAATGTCTAGTTTTGTTTCAAATTTCCAACATGCACAGTTCTCTGTTTTATTATATTGGCAGTCATATCTTCACTCAGAATATGATCTTGACTCAACTTCCACAATGAGAATAGCTGTTCCCCTGACTGCCAAATGCAACACAACTCTGATCTGAACTTTTATGTCTTGGTTCATTCTGGCTATATGGGGGCTCATCAGGATTACAGATCAACTTACAGTCCGTTGATGTAACAGGCAAGTGATGTGTATTGGTGATGAGGGCATGTAATTTGAATATAATTCTCAAGGTCAGTTAGCAACTGATTAGGAAAGTATGGTTTTATTTTCATAAAATTCTCAAAGCCAGGGCGAGGGAATTTCACCCATGTAAGCCCCTTATCACCGTGAACCACAAGGGCTTGCGTAGCACTTATTGAGATGACCTGAATGCTGAGAGCATCGTGGCCTTGCCTGTTTGCTCTCCCAGCCAGAGGTGCCAAGCTCTCACTGAATCGGTTTGGCCTAGCTGTTTGGGACAGACACAAAACCAGGAAGCCAGCCCTGGATGCCAACAGTCCTCAGTCACGTCAAAGGAGAGCCAACCTTCAGTCATGGGGGTCATATCATATTAGAGCAGCCATCAGTCCCAGCCCAGGACACAGCCAATTCAGCCACTTTAGTAATCAGAGTCAGGTGTCTCTCCTTGTAAGGGATAAGGAGCTGAGCGCTGGGACAGCCCAATACCCACCTTGCTTTTTCTACCTGACTGTGCATTATTTTTTCTTAGAATGTCGGAAATGGAGGGGTTGAATGAGATGAAAATGGGTGGTTCAGCAGATAGTGCTGGTACAAGTGGGGGAAAGCTGGTCAGTTATTCTGAATGAGTGAGTAGAATTCCTACAGTATGGAAGCAGGACATTCGGCCCATTGAGTCCACACAGATTCTCCAAACAGCATCCCACTCAGACCACCCCCTACCCTATTCCTGTAAACCTGCATTTCCCATGGCCAGTCCCAACCTGACCTGCACATCTTTGGACTGTGGGAAGAAACTGGAGCACCCAATGGAAACCCATGCAGACAACAGGAGTATTTGCAAACTCCCGACAGTCTTCCGAGGGTGGAACTGAACCTGGGTCCCTGGCATTGCAAGGAAGCAGTGCTAACCACTGAGCCACCGTTCCATCTGTAGGCAGCACAAAGGGCAAGCAGGGTTGATCATGTTAATTGTTATAGTGGGTGAGAGCAAGTGAGGGAAGATAATACATGTAATAGTGAGAGAGGTGGAGCGTTAGCCTTGGTGGGAGGTGGGTACAGGAGTAGAGATGGACTGAGTGTGAGGTGACAGAGCTGACATTTTGCCTCACACTCTGGCAGAGTGGAGAAGGTCATTCTGGCTACAGTGCTGGACATTCCTGAAGATGGCCCAGATCAGACTGACCAGGGTGGTAATCCAAACCCAAGCTGGCAGGATCTGGTGTGGTAGCCTTCAGTGCCACTCCTGGGGAAACAGGATGCCCTTCTCTGTATCACCCTATCCACCAGAGCCCCCAGATCTCTGTCCACACAGTGAGGAGCCCAATTTCCTCTTCTCTTCCACGTCCAGGTCAAATGTCAATCACTGTGCTGCACAGCTCTGGATTGACATCGCTTGTTTAGGTGCACAACAATCTTTTAAACAAGGCGCTGGTGGTACAGATGGTGCTAGAGTCTGTTCCGGGATACCCCAATGGTGGTGAGATCCTCTAGATATGACGAGCTAGAGAATCGGACTACTATCAGATGGGAAGGACACTGTCAGCAGTTAACGAGGTGGGTTTAGCAGGGCAAGACAGTGAATCGCATTGGGCCTCTTGAAGAGAAACGTTCTGTGACACTTGATGAGATTGACACTTCGAAGGAATAGAAATAGATTCTCCCCTCTCCTGTTTAGCTAAAACTATTGCAATTGTTCCATGCAACAGTGCTTGGAAGTCGGAGACAGAAAGTAAGGACTGAATAGCAAAGCTTGTTGTCAAACTGGGGTCCTAGAAATAATGTGGAAATGTTTAAAACCTCATTTCTGTTTTATCTATTTTGCAGCAATCCATTGAACAAGCGGTCAAAGGGGGCAAAAAGATAACTTAAATGTATGCCAATTGGACACTGTTGCCAGGTTGGTACTATATATATTCTGCTCAGTTCCAGCTAGGACTCCGAAAGTTAAGCATTTATTACTTTTGCATCTGCTTCGCTGGTTTCATATTTTCGACAGGTTACAGTCTCCCTACTTCACACCCTCAACCTGACTCTACCCCATTCCCCCACAGACTTACTCCCTCTGGCTGAGAGTGCAATGACTTAGACACGCTTCAACATCTTGGACCAGTGGAGTTGTTTGAACTCCACCCAGGATATTGACTAACAGCTTGGTTAATCCCCTGCTTTCAGATTGTTTATTTGATGGATTATTAATAGGATTGAGGGGAGAAACTACTCCTGTGTTTTCACTTTTGGTAAGGCAGGACTGGTGGAAGCCATTTCACAAATACACACAAAGTAACCTTGTCTGGAAAAGCATTACTGTACTGCAATGAAAATAGTAAAACTCTACAGCATTATACTTTCCAATGGAATGACAGAAAAAAAACAATGTCATCCTTTTTGCTGCACCAGCAAGTTGCTGTCTTCTTGCCACTCATACATTTTAGTCTTCAGAAGGTATTGATTTTTACAAACCACAAATGGATTGCAGGAACAGGCTTTCAGGCCATTGTGCGCCAGTTTGCATACAATGTCCATGAGATCTTGCTGCTTGTAGGAATGAAGGAAATTAAATATTGCTACGGTTCAGTAAAATAACATTGTAGGCACCCCCTGCATATGTTATTCAGTCTTGAGCGAGCAAAGCTCCGGTGTGAGCAGCAATTAAATTAAATCCAATTAAAATGTTATATCGGTTAAACTTAATCAGTATCCCAAGCATGAAAAATACATTTGCATTTCTGCTTTAAAATATTTCTGTCCAATTGCAATTAACTGAACCTTATAAAAGTTTTATGCAGACAGCTGTTGCAATGTGTATTGTATTATCTGAAATAACATTGGAAATTTCTATAATAGCAACCTCTAAAAGAGAAAAAAAAAAGAGATTTGCAGAATTGTGGATAGAGATAGGAACAGGAGTCACCCATTCAGTCCCTCGAAAGGTGATCATTGCTGATCTGTGGTTGAATTCCATATCCCTGCCTTGGCCCATTATCCATAACACTTTCGCTGAACAAAAGTTAATCTATCTCATATTTAAAATTAACAGCTGATTCTGCATCCAATACTTCTTGTCAAAACCCTTTGTGTGTAGGAGTGCTTCCTAAAATCTCTGCTGAATGGTTAGACCCCAATATTCAAATTATGCCGGTCACAGTACTCCAAGCGGGATCTAATCAGGATCTTCTATAACTGCAACATAACTTCTGCATCTTTGTACTCCAGTTCTCTGGATATAATGTTCAGCATTCCATAAAACTATAAGAAATAGGAACAGGAGTAGACCATCAGGTTCCTTCTGGGGCAGGATTAGAGTAGTGCTTGAAAAGCATAGCAGATCAGGCAGCATCTGAGGAGCAGGAAGCTGCCTGATCTACTGTGCTTTTCCAGCACCACTCAAATCTTGACTCCAATCTTCAGCATTACGGGTGGCACGGTGGCTCAGTGGTTAGCACTGCAGCCTCACAGCACCAGGGTCCCAGGTTTGGTTCCAGCCTTGGGTGACTGTCTGTGTGGAGTTTGCACGTTCTCCCCGTGTCTGGGTGAGTTTCCTCCGGGTGCTCCGGTTTCCTCCCACAGTCCAATGATGTACAGGTCTGGTGAATTGGCCATGCCAAATTGCCCATAGTGTTAGGTACATTAGTCAGAGGGAAATGGGACTGGGTGGGTTATTCTTCGGAGGGTCGGTGTCTACTTGTTGGGCCGAAGGGCGTGTTTCCACGCTGTAGGGAATCTAATCTGCAGTACCCACTTCTGCCTATTAGGCTACTTCTGTCAGTCAGTAGGATCATGGCTGATCCAAAATTCCTAACGTTCACGTTCCTGCCCTTTCCCTGTAACCTTTGATTCCCTGACTAATCCAGAGTCTATTTTATCTCAGTATTAAATATACATAAGGATTCTGCTCTCACAGACCTCTATGGCAACGAGTCCCAAAGACTCACAATCCTCTGAGAGAAGAAATTCCTCCTCATCTTAGTCTGAAATTGACACCCCTTTGAGTCTTCTGGTCTGAGACTCTCCCATGAGGAGAAATATTCTCTTAAAATTGACCTGATCAAACCTCTTAAGAAATTGACATGTTTCAATGAGATCACCTTTCATTCTTCTAAACCCCAGTGAGTAGAGTTACAACCTGTTTAGATGTTGCTTAGAAAACAATCCCTCCATCCCAGGGATCATCATAATGAACCTTCACTGAACTGCCTCTAATGAAATAATATTTTTCTTGAAATAAGTGGAGCAAAACGGCTTACAGTATTCCAGATGTGGTCTCACCAGCACCTTGTACAGTTGCAGTAAGAATTCCCTATTCTCTGACCCCCTCGAAACATGGGCCAACATTCCATTAGCCTTCCTGATTACCTGCTGCACCTTCATGCTAGTTTTCTGTGTTTTCAGCATAAGTATCCCCAAGTCCCGTTGTGTTGCAGCTTTCTGTAGTTTCCCTCCATTTAAATAACACTGTTCTTTTGTTTGCTCTTCCAGATGAAAAACCTTCACTTTTTCCCACATTGTACTCCATTTGTCTGAATCTTCTTGATTTCTGCTTCCAGCATAATTTGAATAACTTTCTCCAAAGTCAAATCTTCTTTGAAATATAATCGATCTGACAACGATTCACTGATAATTCCAACTACAATTCCCACTGTTTTGACTCGTGATCTTAAAAGTTTTATAGTTTTCTACTAACTTACAGAGATAATTTATGAAGTTATCTATTGATTCCCTGAGAGGCTAAACTCTTCTGATAAGTCTTGTACTTCCAAGAATTTTGTTTTTAGATTTAAGTAATTTTTTAAAAAATTACAACATCTTTAAAAGCATTTGTGCTTTCTTTTATATGTTGGTGATTAATAACATCTGTTGTCAGATCTATTTCATACAATAATTTATTTATGCGTTCAGTTTACTTAAACCTTTTAAACTATATATGATATAAATGTTGCTTTGTATTATTTACTGGGGGCGGCACAGTGGCTCAGTGGTTAGCACAACTGCCTCATAGCGCCAGAGACCCGGCTCGTTTCCAGCCTCAGGTGACTGTCTAGAGGAATTAAGGGCTACGTGGAGAACGCTGGTAAGTGGTGCTGAAATATGCATCAGCCATGATTGAATGGCGGAGTGGACTCGATGGGCCGAATGGCCTTACTTCCACTCCTATGTCTTATGGTCTTATGGTCTGTGTGGAGTTTGCACATTCTCCCCATGTCCGTGTGGGTTTCCTCCAGGTGCTCCGGTTTCCTCCCATAATCCAAAGATGCGCAGGTTAGATGAATTGGCCATGCTAAATTGCCCATAGTGGTGAGTGCATTAGTCACAGGGCAGTGGACCTGAGTGGGTTACTCTTCGGAGGGTCGGTATGGACTTGTTGGGCCAATGGGCTTGTTTCCACACTGTAGGGAATCTAATCTAAACCTCCAAAATATAATAATTCAGCAATAAATAAATGTTAATGGGTCTACAGCTGCTAATCTTCTATTAAGATAACATTATTTTAATTTTCTTGTCTTAAAGTCTCTTGAAAACTTCAAACAACTCCACAATATCAAAGTTGCAGTGTTAAGTTTGTTATGAAAGTTTCCAAGACTTTGGTCCTGACTTCTTTTGTTTTCCATCGTGGTTACCTTGAGGTATTTCTTGAATGAGTCCCACCCGCTGGTCACCATGTCTCATGTGGTGGTACCAAGCAATCGCAGTTGGTGATTGGGGTAGAGTGCTGCCAATGATCCTTCTTTCTACTCTTAGAGGAAACATTCATCAAGTCAAACAGCTTCTTGTGGGGGACTAGAACAGTCAAACAGTAAGAGAAACTTACAGAACTGGAGTGGAAACTTATCAAAATCGTTATTAGATTTAGGTTAGATTCCCTACAGTGTGGAAACGGGCCCTTTGGTCCATCAAGTCCACACCGACCCTCCAAACAGCAACCCACCCAGACCCATTCCCCTACGTTTACCCCTGACTAATGCACCTAACACTACGGCAATTTAGCATGGCCAATTCACCCTGCCCTGCACATCTTTGGACTGTGGGGGGAAACTGGAGCACCCAGAGGAAACCCACGCAGACACACGGGGAGAATGTGCAAACTCCACACAGACAGTTGCCTGCTCCGGGAATTGAACTCGGATCCCTG
The DNA here is from genome assembly GCF_037043375.1 of Chiloscyllium plagiosum. NCBI lineage: Eukaryota > Metazoa > Chordata > Chondrichthyes > Orectolobiformes > Hemiscylliidae > Chiloscyllium > Chiloscyllium plagiosum. The sequence continues at coordinate 7,535,596 of NW_028270140.1, read as the reverse complement.
GCAGTGTGAGGCAACAGTGCTAACCACTGAGCAACTGTGCCGCCCCAGAGTGATGACGCATGCTGTCCCTGACGTGCCCATTAGTTAAATTATAAAATCCCTACAGTGCAGAAAGAGGCCATTCAGCCCACCGAGTCTACACTGATCCTTTGAAGGATGCCACTCAGACCCAGTCCACCCACCCCATCCCCCCATCTAACCCAACAAGGTCGGCATACAACCGACCTGCACATCTTTGGATTGTGGGAATAAACTGGAGCAAATGGACACAGACATGGGGAGAATGTGCAAACTCAACACAGACAGTCATCCGAGGCTGGAATTGAACCTAAGTCCCGAATACTGTGAGGTAGCAGTGCTAACCACTACGCCATCATGTCACCCAGCATTCTTTTTAAACCTTGTCTCAGGCCCTATTGAATTAGCAGTGGTATAGCAGTTGGCAGATTCCCTGCATCTGATCCTAATAACCAATGATGGTTGATGGAACACACACACACACGCGCGCCTATGAAGGCAGACAGGCAGATGGTAAATATGACTGGCTGCACTGCTGCAGCTCCCATGTAAGGAGGTTCATTCTCTCCCACGTACCTGTCTGCTGCTGCTCGTTCCTGTTGATCTGTATGAAGTCCCTTGATTGCCAAAAAACAAAAAGTCATCTCCTGTCTCTGAAAGCCCTCTGAATGCCAATGGCCTGAGGTGTTCCTTCCTCAGCCAGCTGCTTGTGGAATTGATGCGCTCATCAATTCTTATACCCTGACCCTCAGTCAGGAAGATTCCCAATGCTGTGCCAGTATCTTCCCCTCAGAGCTCCAGTCTTCTACTGGATATAAGTATTTTGCTACAGAGGTCAAAGGGTAGCCTTGTAGAACCTGCAAGACCAAGCAGAGAGAATGCATTATGGCTGGTGGTAAGAACTGGTGGACAATGATTGACAGTGATAGTGGGGTTCGGGTGAATGGAACGCAGAGTGCTCATTTGGCAACACATGGATATTTCTGTATCCCCTCGGGTGCAGTTGTTCTCCTTTCCTGCAAGGGCTAACAATCTCTCCTTGCAGTGATGAGGAGCCTGAGGTCAGCTTCACATCTATCCCTACATCCTCTTTCTGCCCTTTTATGGGATGTTTACCCCTGTAACGCCAAAGAACATAGAACATAGAACAGTACAACACAGAACAGGCCTTTGGCCCACGATGTTGTGCCGAGATTTAATCCTAATGTAAAATATAGTCACTTAACTTACGCACCCCTCAACTCACTGCTCTCCATGTGCATGTCGATCAGTCGCTTAAATGTCCCCAGTGACTTCGCTTCCACCACCACAGCTGGCAACACATTCCATGCATTCACAACTCTCTGCATAAACAACCTACCTCTGACGTCTCCTTAATATCTTCAAACTATGACTCCTCGTACCAGTCAATCCTGCCCTGGGGAAAAGTTTCTGGCTATTGACTCTATCTATTCCACTTATTATTTTGTATACCTCAATCAGGTCTCCTCTCTACCTCCTTCTCTCCAGAGAGAAAAGTCCAAACTTATTCAACCTTTCTTCATAAGGCAAGCCTTCCAGTCCAGGCAGCATCCTGGTAAACCTTCTTTGCACCCTCTCCAAAGCATTTGTATCTTTCCTATAGTAGGGCGACCAGAACTGGACACAATATTCCAAGTGTGGCCTCACCAGGGACTTGTAGAACTGCAGCAAAACCTCGCAGCTCTCAAACTCGATCCCCCGGTTAATGAAAGCCAAAACAACATATGCTTTCTTAACAACCCTATCCACTTGGGTGGAAACTTTGAGGGATCTATGCACTTGCACACCCAGATCCCTCTGTTCCTCCACACTGCCAAGAATTCTGTCTTTAATCTTATATTCAGCATTTGAGTTCGACCTTCCAAAATGCACAACTTTGCATTTATCCAGGTTGAACTCCATCTGCCATTTCTCAGCCCAGCTCTGCATCCTGTCTATGTCATGCTGCAACCTGCAGTAGCCCTCTATACTATTGACGACACCTCCAACCTTTGTGTCATCTGCCAATTTACTAACCCACCCCTCAACCTCCTCATCCAAGTCATTTATAAAAACTATAAAGAGCAGAGGCCCAAGAACAGAGCCCTGCGGGACCCCACTCAACACTGACCTCCAGGCAGAATACTTTCCATCTACAACCACTCTCTGCCTTCTGTCAGCCAACCAAAGAGGGGGTGAATGAGTGAGATTATAATGGCTTTTGGGGCTAGTGCGTAGGGAGGAAAGGTAGTGAGGTATTCTGAGCGACTGAGGAGGCTGCACCAAAGACTTGCAGGGGTAGTGTTGTGGGAGGCTAAGGGGTGAGGGAGGCCAACTAATGCAAAATGTTTCAATCATTAGGGCAAGTGTTACAGCTGGCTGTTCCTCTGCACTGTGGAGGTAATACTGACCTGGGTGGGTGACCCTAGACCAGATTGGCAGGTTAAACGGCTTTCTCTGGCTGTCCTCCAGGGAGGGAGGACAATGGCTCTCCTCTGCAGCTCCCCATTCATCCGGAGTTCCAGGTCCAGGAATCATGGAGCCATCTTCCTATTCTTCTACATCTTCCAAACCTAGGCACACCAGGTGCACTGTAGAGTTTTAAAGATGGCGCAAGGGATGCCAATGTCTCAGCTGATGAGCAGCCATTTGTTCTGGAAAGGGCACGTGGCAAAACGTGATAAAAGTTCAACAGAAGAGATGCCATAGGAGTCAGAAGGAACTCACATAGGCACCATCAGGGAGAAACAATTTGCAACCAAGAGATGGGAAAAAGGACTGATGTACTGCACCAGCCTACCATAGGATACAACCTACAGTTCATAAAAAACAAAATAAAGGAGCCTATGGTCCCACTAACAATCAGTTGCGGCCAGTTCACTTGTGGAAAAACTCTTCAACTATTCAACAAATGCCGCCATTGCAGCTTCAGAATTCCAACATCAACATCTTCACCAATGATGGACCATCTGGAGATTACCAATAGGCCATGCTACAATAACAAAAACAGACATTGCTGAAAAAGCTCAGCAGGTCTGCCAGCATCTGTGAAGAGAAATCAGGGTTAGCATTTCAGGTCGAGTGACCTTTCCTTGGAAGAGAACAGAACTGTCTGCAACAATATCGAACTGCCTCTTTATAAACATATTCGATCCATTCCTATTCGTAATCTTTGTATTCATACACTAGTTAATGACCATATCATTTGTTAGTAACTTTTAGAACTAGTTGCGTAATAAAAAGAAGTCGAGAGTGTGGTGCTGGAAAAACACAGCCGGTTAGGCAGCATCCGAGGAGCAGGAGAATCAATGTTTTGGGCAAGAACCCTTCATCAGGAATGAGGTTTATGGGCAAAACGTCAATTCTGCCGCTCCTCGGACGCTGCCTGACCGGCTGTGTTTTTCCAGCACCACACTCTCGACTCTGACCTCCAGAATCTGCAATCCTCACTTTCTCCTTGTGTAATAAACTAACCTTTGTCTTGTTTAAGTCTAACGCTTACTGTTCGTTAGTTTTAAATTAGAACACTCTGAAAAAAAACTAGACAAAAAAAAAGAGGCTGAATAAGCTACAGAAATTCAGGATCCACAGACAACTCTGATGTGCTTGGCATGATCATGATAATAATTACCACACTGACTCCAATGTCAGCTCCTGATTTATACTGTCTGAAATCACATTGACAACTGCATGCATCTGCTTGCTGTTCAAATACTTTGGTGCGTTGTAATGATCTTAAGAGCATAGACAGTATTTGTGAAACAATATTTTAATATTTTAAAAGCTTAAAAAATTTCCAATAGAATCTCAAGTACATTATTAGTTGAGCCACACTTGGAATACAGTTCTGGTCACCACACTACCAGAAGGATGTGGATGCTTTGGAGAGGGTACAGAAAAGGTTTACCAGGATGTTGCCTGATTTTGGGGAGTTTAGCTAAGAAGAGAGGTTGGATAGACTGAGTTTGTTTTCATTTGAAATGCAGGATGTTGAAAGAAGTTTATAGGATTGGCATGGATAAAGCGGAAAAATTAATTACTATGGGCCACAGGGTCTGAGAGATGTGCAAGGTACATTTTTCACACAAAGGATGGTGAGTGCCTGGAATATGCTGCCAGAGGAAGTGGTAGAACCAGAAACAGCAGCAGCATTTGAGAAGCATCTCGACAAATACATAAGGGAATAGAGAGGTACGGATCCTGTAAGTGAAAACAGTTTTAGTATGGAAGGGCAAAAAGTGCCAGCGCAGGGTTTGAGGGCCTGTTCCTGTGCTGTTCTGTTCTTTGTTCTAAACACAGCTCAGCTCCATACTGAAGGTGAGCCCAATAAAGTGCTAAAATTAAGTCTTGAAAGATAACCTCCACATAGAAGTGCACCCCACATTTGTTTGGAGTCTGATCAGCATCTGACATGTCATGACACCAATTAATGGATAAGAATGGTAATCAACCTCATCCCACCACCAACCCACCCTTCCCTCCCGGCACCCTCCCCTCCCGGCACCCTCCCCTCCGGCACCTTTCACTCCCGGCACCTTTCCCTGCCATTGCAAGAAGTGCAAAAGCTGTGCCCAACCTCACTCCTGCCCTCTGTCCAAGGCCACAAAGGATCCTTCCACCTCCATTAGAAATTCACCTGCTCTTCCACACACATCATCTACTGCATCTGTTGCTTCCGATGTTGTCTCCTCTACATCGGGGAGACAGGTCGCCAACTTGTGGATCGTTTCAGAGAACATCTCTGGGGCACCTGCACCATCCAACCCCACCGCCCCGTGGCTGAAAACTTTAACACCCCTTCCCACTCCACCAACAACATGCAAGTCCTGGGCCTCTACCATCGTCAAACCTGAACCACCCGACACCTGGAGGAAGAACGTCTCATCTTCCATCTTGGGGCCCACCAACCTCACAGCATCAATGTGAATTTCACCAGTTTCCCCACTTTCCCTTCCCCCAACTTATCCCAGTCCCCAGCTCCCAACTGTGCACTGCCCTCTTGACCTATTCTACCTCTTCATCTTCCTTCCCATCTATCTGCTCTACCCTCTTCTCCGACCTATCACCTATCACCTTCTCCCTCACCTGCCCCCTTGACCACAAGCCTCGTTCCTGATGAAAAGCTTATGGCCAAAATGTCGACTCTCCTGCTCCTTGGATGCTGCCTGACCAGCTGTGCTTTTCCAGCATCACACTCTTCGACTCTGATCTCCAGCATCTGCATTCCTCACTTTCTCCTCATATCTTCAGTTAACATGTACAAGGTCAAGTGTACACATAAACAACATGAAAACTGAACATCCTTATGTCACAGAAGACTTAACAAATATGTTCCCTTGCTAGACCAATGATTGATGCTTAATACCTCTCAGACCAAAGAGGACTGAAATGAATTTGTCGTCACCTGGAGTATGAAGAGAAACCTTGCTTAGTTTCTGTTGATGCATGAATCTTAAACACATTTGTTGGAACTCTAGGTTCCTCTCGGAATCCATCCTGACTTTGTAGCAACCACTGTCAATCAGTCCTGACTGAGGTTGTATTTTTGTGACTTACTAGTAATTCTTTATTGGGTCTGTGATAAATAAAAGCTACTGTTCGTGTACCATTCTGTGAACAGATGAACAGTTCAGATCGTCAGCTGCCATAACATGGATGATGCCCAGTATAAATAGCATTGTTCCATTTACATTGCTTTTCAAGATTATTATTCTTACTCCTGTACCAACTTAACATGGTCATGGAAATCTTGTTTTTAAATAAATCTATAGTGACTGAATTTCTTTTACCGCTGTATTCGCATACCTGTTATTTAAATAGATATGTCAACCCATTTACTTTAAGTGGTTTGTTACTTCTGTCAAATAATAAAGACAATCATTTCTCGGCTGTTATATCACCAGTGGATAGTCTTCACATAACTCAATGTTGTTGGGAGAAAAATATGATTGTCAGCACAGCTGTGTTGGAAATGCATTGATACTGATCACATTGAGTTATTAATTCCAGCAAGAATATCTGTTCATCTTAAATATGTTTATGAATTAGTGAGCTGCACTGATCAAAGGAATTCATCATAACCATATTTATGCTGTTGCTAAAAATAACTTGCATTTGTGTCACATCTCTTAGAAATATCATTCAGTATTTCACGTACATTTAATGCATAGTTACCATTGTTGTACAAACAATCACGCAGCCATTATACGCACTGCAGGATTTCACATAATTGATGAAATCAATTCTTAATAAAGATGTTTTTGTTGTTATTGCGTGGGAAACAAATATCTCTCAGGACACAAACTCTTTCTACATCTTCAAAATACCACAACAGCTTCCTCAATGCCAGGCACCAATTTAACATTTCTCCAAAAGTAATGGTACTCCACCATAGCAACTTACCACAAGGGGAGCCTAATTAAAACTCAGATGATGAAGCATTTCTTCTCTCACAGGGTTGTGAGCTTTTGGAATTCCTTGCCACAGAGAGCTTTGGGGGCAGAGTCTTTTTGTATATTTAAAGGCTAAGATAAAATAGATTGTTGAGCAGAGAAGGAATCTAAGGTTATAGGGAAAGTGAAGGCAAGTGAACGTGAGGAATGTCAGATCAGCCCTGATCCTATTGAAAGGCAGAACTGGGTCGAGGGGTTGGACATTTTCAAATAACAACTGATTCAAAAGTTCGAGTGCTACCAATTGAGTTAAGCCAACATACAAAAGGTCATCTAATAAAGTTATCATCCAACACAGAACATTACTTGCCAAATGTTTGATATGAGCTCATAGTTGATTCAGGACTTAATGAAATTAAATCATTTTGCTTCTGTTGAGTTCTTTGATTTAGAAAAAAAAGGTTAGGCTGCTTAGTACAACTGAGATAAGAAAATGCTTTAACAATGTTCCACATAAGCTCCTGATTTAAATAAACTTTGTTATTTTCATTTTGCAATTGTGGTGGTGGGGGGGGGAGTGTTTATTAAATCCTTCTCTTGACTGGAGGGTTTTTTTTTATTTTGGCAGATGATGTAGCATCCAGCAGGTGCAACCTTTACCTTTTAATCCATTTTGGGATGTAGCTACCTGCAGAGTTTTCTCAAGTATTTCCAATCAACTGCTCCCTGACAGTTACAGGCAAAAACAAGCTTGAAGCTTTCCTTAAGATAGCGTAGGCGTTGACACTGGGTACCTTAAGCACTCAGAAAGTCCTCTCAGTTTTCAGAAGCTGAGTTCTGATACCCTACAGTGTTCTTCTCATTTTCTACTTACCTCAACTATACTGCACAATAGAATGGGGCAGACAAAATGATACCAATTGGAATGAAGCAATGTGTACTCATGCACTGGTTTAGGTCCCAGTATTCTATGCTGAGAATGCCTTTCTAATTCTTGTGGTAATACTGTTAAATTAGGAGATTTTGGTTGCACACTTCGGTAGTAGGTGAGCACATTTGAAATTGCATTTTAGAGTGCTCTGATATAGCATTTTTATAATCAGCTTTTCTAATTTTCACAAATAAAAAATCCTTTCAATGTCATTGAACAATGGGATCAAACGCTAAAAATTAGATACAAGAACTTAGTTGAGTGTGAGAGAGTTTAGGCAATTTTCAACTCAAGATACCGATCTGGAAGATTAAAGTTGATGTTTCTGATAGGTCAAGAAAATGCATCGCTCTCGAAATTAGTCATGAATCCCTCTCTCTCATTACTATTTTAACAAAAGATTACTTTAAATAAATATAATCAGGATTAGGGCATTCTATGTTCAGTCACATAAATCCATTGATTTCAGTTCTATTTCCAATCCCTTTGAAACAGAAACAGACATGTCAACCTGCAGTTGGATCCCAATTCCTGACAGGCCACACTCATACTCCATAAGCCCCAGGTAATCTCGGCCAAAAGGAAATCCAACCATTCTCCTTGATCTTCAACCAAACAGCCAACACCAATGCTGTTAAAGTCATAAATTATTCAAAGTTTAATTAGAAGTGTCCAATTAATATGGTGGTCATAAGGACAGAGCAGGTTTTGACGACTTCTTTATGAATATTTTATTCCTCAAGTTCACTCCATCAGTTGGTATGAATTAGAATTGTGCAATACTCACCAATTACCAGAATAGAATGCAAGATGCAAAAACACTTACAAAACCTCATATGATCCAGCACATTTTAGTGGATTTAATTAATGCCTCTGTTTCAGAGCTCAATATTCACTCTCTCTTTCACCACTTATCGTGGCTGCAGTAAGCACTGTGTACAAAACATTAAAGTCATGGACCCATTAGAGTGTTTATTCAGTTAGCTAATGTGCCAGAAATAGTAACCCTTTCATTATAAGACAATGCTGAAATGAATTCTGTTTTATTAGTGCACAGAAGATTAGGAGGAAAGTTAATTAAGGGTTTTGGAAGTATGGAATATTTTGATGAAATGGATACAAAAACTCAGGTAGAGAATGAAGTACAGCAGTCAGCATGTTAAAATTATCATGAAGAAATTGAGATCAGTAGATTCTTATTTTCTCAAAGACTTGTTAGAGCATAAGATGTTTTGCTCTGTAGAGTGGTTGAATTACCATTGGATTTTTAATAAAGGAATAACTTGCATTTATACCATGCTTTTCATAACCTCAGATCATCCCACACCAATCCATAGTCACTGAACTCAAGTCAATCTTATAATGGAGAAATAGTGTTTCACAAACCTTATCAAATGAAAGTAGATTTAGATATTATATACCAATGACCACTGGCTATTGATGTATCAACTAAAGATCTAATTCTTGGAAAAATCATTAAAAGAAAGTTATATTCCTGCACTGTATTCTGTTTTGCTCAAGGCAACAACAATGTCGTGAAAGATTCAGAATCTGTGACATATATAATTTCTTCTTGATATTCGACATTCATGGAAACCAAAAATGCACTGTCAACAAAAAAAAATTGTAGATTTTTTTAAAATTTAGATACAATTTTTAAAAATCAGTCTGTCAAAAGTTCTAGCAGACCAGTATTTTCCTGTCAAAATTTGCTACATCAGTAGTTTAATAATGTACACCAACCAGTCAAACTTGAAGCATTGGATTCTGCATACGCTGAGGAATTAAAAGAAAAAGCAAAGCTACACTTGTTCAAATAATGATATTCAGTCAATAAACAGAAAATGCTAATCTTGCCATGCTCTGAAGGTAATGTAGAAACAATCTATTAAACATGTGAGGGTTAATTGATAGTGGGGATAAGCCATTCTTACATACACATCAATTTCTTTTCCCTGTTTCCCATGTGGGCATTTCTTTTTGTTAAAACAGTTCTGAGTGCCTTCTCCATAGTTTGCTGCAAACTTCAATCCCTTGAGGGTCTTTTGATGGGCTCTGTGTTAAACATAAATTATCAAGAGCCAAAGTATTTGACTAATCAGCAGTATAATTCCGCGCAGCTGAACATCTGAATGGCAAATGCCAATATCTACTGCATACCATGTGGATCAACAAACCAATATGGAGAAACTGATCCATCATTCAGTCATTGATTCCTATACAGCAGTTAGGGGCCTGCCAATTAAAACTTCAGATTTAACTTGCACTGCTCAAGAATGATAGCAGATGCATGATAAATAGGGACCCTTGCATCTTATTGCTTAGCTAAATCCAACATTTTTAATGCAGCTGATGGTTACAGAACAGTACAAATTAATGATGGTAGGTCAAGGTGCTAGTGGTGTCAGCACCTTGCAGTGCTCATTGTGTTATAAACAACATAGGATTTGCTGTAAAAGAGAAAAACAATACTCTATTTACTTTATTTGTCAGGGAACTGCAGTGCACTGCATATTGTTAGCTTTGATCTGATAGTTCAAAGGTCAGGATGCGGACTCTGTATTGACAGGTTTTAGGTAAAACAACTGTCAGAGCAGAATTGCTTAATTACTTTTTGATTACATTGCATATTACGAATTTTGGCCAAAAAAGGCTTAAACATGTCTTCTATTCCTTGAGAGTCAATGGAGAATTTAAGTACCTGTCACCAGGTCATAAACATGCTTGAACAGCAACATGTGAATTCAGAAAACTGAATATAGAAAATATTCTTTATTGGTATCATTTTAAGATCTGTAGCAAATTGGAACAAACCTGTTTGAATGGCCTACATATGTTTCTATGGAAATTGCATGGATGTGGTATTATTTCACGGAATAGTCTGACAATTCCGAAACAGTTTGAGCTGACAGTTGTGTGAGAGTCTCAAATATCTACAAAAAAAACCTTGCCATTTGCTACCTCAGCTGCTTATACTTTTCCATCCTGTGTCTTGTCCTATTGAGCTTGACTGTTCACCCAAATTTAATTCAAAAGTGGTCAAGACAGAATTTATACTGTTCACCATGTTCCATGCACTGCGTTATGAAGAGGGAAGCTGACATTAAAGCCAAATTCAGAAAATCATAAAATAGATTGCACGGTAACAATTCACTCCTCTTAACTGCACTAATACATTCTACATTTCACAGTATATTGTTTATGTTGCTACAAAATATGCACATTCAATTTTTCCATGAATTAAATAAAAGGTCTGTATTTCTCCATGTTTACTTCAGGAGAAAACTGCTTAACACAGTTAGGTAATGTTGCAGATGAATTACACAAATAAAATTGTTTCAATTCCTTCAAGAGTTTCATTTATTTCCTGGATCTTGTTTATAAATCCCAACAAACGGGCAATAAATGTAAAGACTTATCCACCATTAGCTGTATAAATATATTGTTCATGTAACTGCTCTTTATTCGTCAACTGGAAATGAGTAAGGAAATCACAATGGTGTCAGAAGTGAATGGTTGTTCACCCCAGTTTCCTGTGCTGAAATATCCATGGAAATCTTTGGAACTACAGATTAAAAATGTGAAGTGGTCAGTATCTTCAACATTTACAGATTGGGCCATTCCCCTGTCAAAATTATGACTGAAGACCTGGGCAGGCTACAAAGAGAAAGTGAGAACTGCAGATGCTGGATATCAGAGTCTAAAGATGTGCATTGGAAAAGCACAGCAAGTCAGGCAGCATCCGAGGAGCAGGAGAGTCAAAGTTTCGAGCATTAGCCCTTCATCAGGAATGTGGGAGTCGGGGGGTGGGCTGAGAAATAAATGGGTGGGGAGTGGGGCTGAGAAATAAATGGGTGGGGAGTGGGGCTGGGAAGAAGGGAACTGGAAATGCGATAGGTAGATGAAAGTGCGGGGGGGGGGGGGTGATGGTAATATGTCAGAGGGGAAGGTGGAGCGGATAGATGGGAAGGAAGTTGGATAGGTAGGACAGTTCAAGAGGGTGGTGCAAGTTGGAGGGTTGGATCTGGGATAAGGTGGGGGAGGGGAGATGAGGAAACTGGTGAAATTGACATTGATTCTATGTGGTTGGAGGTACCTCAAGCAGAAGATGAGGCATTCTTCCTCGAGGCATTGAGTGGCTAGGATTTAGCATTGGAGGTGGCCCAGGACTTGCATGTCCATGGTGGAGTGGGAGGGGACGTTAAAGTGTTCGGCCACAGGGAGGTGGGTTTGTTTGGTGCATGTGTCCCAGAGATGTTCTCTAAAAGTTGGTGTTCTGTCTCCCTAATGCAGAGGAGACCACACCAAAAGCAACGGATCCAGTAGATGAGGTGTTTGGACATGCAGGAAAATCTCTGCCGGATGTAGAAGGATCCTTGGAGCTTTGGATGGACGTCACAGGGGAGGTATGGGTGCAGGTTTTACACCTCTTGCAGTGGCAAGAAGGTGCCAGATGTGGAGGGTGGGGGGTGTGGACCTAACGAGGGAGTCACGGAGGGAATGGTCTCTGCAGAATGCCAAAAGAGGTGCAGAGGGAAATACATCTGTGGTGGTGGGGTCTGATTGTAGGTGGTGGAGGATGATGCTTTGTATCTGGTGGTTGGTGGGGTAGAAGGTGAGGACCAGAGGAGTTCTATCCTTGTTGCTGTTGGAGTGGTAGAGTTCAGGGCAAAAGTGCAAGAAGTGGAGGAGATGTGCTGGAGGATATTGTTGACCATGTGGGATGAGAAATTGCAGTTCTTGAAGTAGGAGGCCATCTGGGACATTCTGGCATGGAATTGATCCTTTTGGGAGCAGATGCTGCAGAGGCGGAGGCACTGGGAGTAAAGGATAGTATTTTCACAGGTGGGGGGGGGGGGAGGGTGGGAGGTGGTGTAGTCCAGATTCTGGATTAGTGATGCTGGAAGAGCACAGCAGTTCAGGCAACATCTGAGGAGCAGTAAAATCGACGTTTCGGGCAAAAGCCCTTCCTGATGAAGGGCTTTGCCCAAAACGTCGATTTTACTGCTCCTCGGATGCAGCCTGAACTGCTGTGCTCTTCCAGCATCACTAATCCAGAACCTGGTTTCCAGTATCTGCAGTCATTGTTTTTACCTGGTTGCGTAGTCCAGACAGCTGTGGGAGTCGGTGGGTTTGAAGTAGATGTCTTTGTTGAGTCTGTCGCCAGACATGGAGAAGGAGAGCTCCAGAAAGGGGAGAGAGGTATTTGAGATGGTCCAGGTAAATTTGACTCCTCACCTCATCCAAGGCCCCAAAGGATCCTTCTACATCTGGCAGAAACTTTCCTGCATCTCCAAGCACCTCATCTACTGGGTCCACTACTTTTCATCATTTATATAAATGACTTGGATGTGAGCATAAGAGGTAGTTAGTAGGTTCACAGATGCCTTTTAAATGTTGTAATTGTACCAGCCTCCACCACTTCCTCTGGCAGCTCATTCCATACAAGTACCACCCTCTGTGTGAAAAGGTTGCCCCTTAGGTCCCTTCTATATCTTTCCCCCTCTCACCCTAAACCTATGCCCTCTAGTTCTGGACTCCCCCATGTCAGGGAAAACACTTTGTCTATTTATCCTATCCATGCCCCTCATAATTTTATAAACCTCTATAAAGGTCACCCTGTCAGCTCCAAGAGGTGTAGTGGACAGCGAAGAGGGTTACCTCAGATTACATTGGGATCTTAATCAGATGGGCCAATGGGCTGGGGAGCGGCAGATGGAGTTTAAGTCAGATAAATGCGAGGTGCTGCATTTTGGGAAAGCAAATCTTAGCAGGACTTATACATTTAACGGTAAGGTCCTAGGGAGTGTTGCTGAACAAAGAGACCTTGGAGTGCAGGTGCATAGCTCCTTGAAAGTTGAGTCCCAGGTAGATAGGATAGTGAAGAAGGCGTTTGGTATGCTTTCCTTTATTGAGTACAGGAGTTGGGAGGTCATGTTGTGGCTGTGCACTTTTAGAATATTCATGCAATTCTGGTCTCCTTCCTATCGGAAAAATGTTGTGAAACTTGAAAAGGTTCAGAAAAGATTACAAGGATGTTGCCAGGGTTTGAGGTTTGGAGCTATAGGGAGAGGTTGAATAGACTAGGGCTGTTTTCCCTGGAGCATCGGAGGCTGAGGGGTGATCTTACAGAGGTTTATAAAATCATGAGGGAATGGATATGGTAAATAGGCAAAGTCTTTTCCCTGGGGTCGGGGAGTCCAGAACTAGAGGGCATAGGTTTAGGGTGAGAGGGGAAAAGTATAAGAGAGACCTAAAGGGCAACTTTTTCACACAGAGAGTGGTATGTGTATGGAATGAGCTGCCAGAGGAAGTGGGAGAGACTAGTACAATTGTAACATTTAAAAGGCATCTGGATGGCTATATGAATAAGAAGGATTTGGAGGGATATGGGCTGGGAGCTGGCAGGTGAGAGTAGATTGGGTTGGGATATCTGGTCGGCATGGATGGGTTGGACCTATGACTCTATGACTCTACTGTGTCCGTTACTCTCGATGTGGTCTCCTTTACATTGGCGAGACAGGATGCCAACTTGTGGAACGTTTCAGAGAACATCTCCATGACACATGCACCAAACAACCCCACCACCCTATAGCCAAACACTTCATCTTCCCCTCACATTCTGCACAGGACATGCAAATCCTGGGCATCCTCCACCTCCAATTTCTAGCCACCTGATGACTGGAGGAAGAACACCTCATATTCTACCAGGAGCCCTCCAATCACACAGAATCAATGGCGATTTCATCAGTTTCCTAATCTCCCCTCCCCCACCTTATCCCAGATCCATTATTCCAACCCAGCACCGCCCTCTTGAACTGTCCTACCTGTCCATCTTCCTTCCCACCTATCCGCTCCACCCTCCACTCTGACCTATCACGATCACTCCCCACCTTCATCTACCTATCTACCTATTCCCAGCTACCTTCCCCACAGCCTCACCCTCCCCCCCCAAATATCTCTCAGCCCATTGGCCCCCTCACCCCTCCCCCACATTCCTGATAAAGAGCTTATGCTCTCGGACACTTTTCCAGCGCCAACCTTTCAGAGACTGGGGAAATTTCATTCTTCAGAAATGAAGTGGAAAGGTACTGTTGGTGCTGCCTTTGGGAAGAACTCTTACGTAACTCTTCAAGTAAAAGGTACACTTGCTTTCTCACTTCCATAACTGCACCTTTTTGCAGCAGCTGAGTCATTGCAGATAAAGTCTAAAGGAACCTTTGGGCATTGATAGGAATTCTGAAAGGTTCCAACCACTGCTCATGCCACCAGTGGAAATTTCTTTGTCACTCTTTTCAAGAAAATAAACCTTCTCATTCCATGCAATGATGGGTGCCGTCACTTTTACTAGTGCTTCCCAAAATGTAGATTATTATTTCTCAAAGCAACAAGATATCTCCGCAGTAGCTTCATTGATCCTGAGCAAGAGGTGACAAAATACCTAGTGATCCTGCTCGTCATCCATCTCCAACTAGCCACCTTGTTCCTATTCATTATCAGTGGGGTTTAGTGAGGCACACATGGACCATAAGACCGTAAGATATAGAAGCTAAGTTAGGCCATTCAGGCCTCCCCTGTCCCCCTCCCCCCCCTCACCTTACCCCAGTTCCAAACTTCCAACTCAGCACCCTCCTCATGACATGTCCCACCTGTCCAACTTCCTTCCCACCTCTCCGCTCCACCCTCCTCTCCGACCTATCAACTTCACCCCCACCTCCATCCACCTATTGCACTTTCAGCTACCTTCTCCCCAGTCGCACCCTCCCTCCCATTTATCTCTCCACCCCAAGGCTCCCAGCCTCATTCCTGGTGAAGGGCTTTTCCCCAAAACGTCGATTCACTTGCTCCTCGGATGCTGCCTGACCTGTTGTGTTTTTCCAGCACCTCTCTAATCTTGACTCTGATCTCCAGCATCTGCAGTTCTCACTTCCGCCAAGGCCATCGAATCTGGTCTACTATTCGATCATGGCTGATATGTTTCTCAACCTCATTCTGCTGCCTTCTCCCTATAACCTTTGATTCCTTTACCCATCAAGAACCTTTCCATCTCTGTGTTAAAGTCACTGATTGACTTGGTCTCCACAGCCTTGTGTGGCAAGAAATTCACCACCCTCTGGCTGAAGAAATTCCTCCTCAAAAATATACAAATGTCAAACAATGGCAGTATTATTCTATATTGTCATGATTATATAATCAATTAAATTAAGTGGAGCACTCACTAGAGTTGGGCCTCCATATTATGCTCAACATTATTATAGCTGCTATCGTTTTTGAGGCCTTTCCCAGCCTGGTCAATGCAATGTAACCACAAAGCTGAGAAAAAGTAAATGTTTTATTAAGGACTTGCATCTCGTTGTGGAGCCTTCAGGCCAATGCACATCTAAAAACCTGCAAGAAGAGATTGCTCACATCTTGGCAGTTGTGACAAATTCCATCACAACAGCTGAAACAATCCACAGCATATAAATCCTATATAAGATTCTAAATAAAGTAACTCACAACATCCTAAACCTAACGACAAATGTTCTAACTCCTAACTTTAACAAATCCTTCCTACAGTTCTGATTCCAGATGTGCAACTTTGCCAAAAACAAATCAGCTCTTCCCCTGGGCATACCCTGTTTGTGTACCAAGTGTCATTGAAATCCATTCATTAATGATTGAGATCGATAGTTTACAAACAAACAGACTAATAAACAGGGGGTGAAAGTATGACCTCTGGCCACATTCAATGGCAGAGGTAATAACCTACTAAGTTTCTGAAGCCTTGCACCACTGGCTGGAATGGAGACTGGTGAGAAATCAATCCGAAAAAAGAACCTACAGATACTTGTTGACACAATTTCTCATCCATTCGCATAAACACTTACACAACCAGATGTCACAAAAGCAGGATGTTCTGGAAGACAACTGTATACAAGCAAGGAGTAAATGTCTTTATTTCTTCCTTTATTTCTTTTGTGTGTCTTTTTTAAAATTCCAGCTTTGTAATTAAGTGTGTATGCAAGATGGTTACGTCGGTGGAGGGGAGATGCTGCTGAAGGCTGGCAACTTTTGCTCCAGCATTGGCATGGCCAAGGGGACTGTGCCTGACCACCAGGCCCATGGCTTATTGTGGAATGCTTAACAAGAAGGACTGGAAAGTTGGACACTTCCTGGATTTCTTCATTTTTTTGCCTTTATATTCTATGTTTTGTTTTATTTTACTTTGTTTTGAGATGGCACCAGAGAGTGGTGAAAGTATACAACACTTTTCACTGTGTTTTGTCACAAGGTACACGTGACAATAAATGAATCAATCAAACTTCCAGGAAAATAAGAGGGGAGAAAGAAACTAAGCATGAAAGAAACTACAAAAATAATTCAAGGACTTAAAAGATCACTTATTTTGCAGTGGATACCTTTATTTGATCTTATTGTTTTGTAGATTCCTGCACGTTACATCTTCCTCACATTCAGGAAGCTCTGCAAATGTTGGTCATCATCAATCACAGTTATACCAGGAATAGCTCAACAGATAAATTCAGAAGTTAACACACAAAACCAATCTAGATACTGATCAGGCAACACTTAAGTGGGTTGAGCTGAACCCCAGCAGGATACTGCCGTCCACAAAGCTGATGCTGCCATTTTCTGGCTCAGTTGACTTTCAATTGACTGAATCCAATTTCTTATGAACTGTTTCCTGACACACATATAACTGCTGTCAGTTCACATAAGTAAGGCAAGTCTCTGATGTACAGGAGCCTCAAAATGGCAGATCATAACAGGGAGATGATAAAATCAATAGAAAAATTAGGATTGTTCATTTTAAGAGAATGATTTTAATATTTTAATGCACACGACATCAGTGTGTCTTTGTTCTAATTGAGCAGAGTGTCTGTTGTAAGTTGTTATGCTGTGAGAGAGTACAGGGCAGCAGGAAAGATCACACCAGGCTGTCTGCTTCACTTTCTGGCCAGTGTGTCTCTTAAAATAACTTTGTAGTAGTCTCTGTACCTTTTAACTATAAGAGATAGGAGCAGGAGTAGGCAATTCAGCCCCTTGAGCCTCCTCCACTATTTGACAATGATCATAGTTGATCTCACCTTGGCTTCAACTACACTTTGAGGAGAAAGTGAGGTCTGCAGATGCTGGAGATCAGAGCTGAAAATGTGTTGCTGGAAAAGCGCAGCAGGTCAGGCAGCATCCAAGGAACAGGA
Organism: Chiloscyllium plagiosum; assembly: GCF_037043375.1. Lineage (NCBI taxonomy): Eukaryota > Metazoa > Chordata > Chondrichthyes > Orectolobiformes > Hemiscylliidae > Chiloscyllium > Chiloscyllium plagiosum. Next base: position 7,518,053 of record NW_028270140.1, on the reverse strand, counting down.
GAATCGACGTTTCGGGCTTCCTGAAGAAGGGCTTATGCCCAAAACGTCGATTCTCCTGTTCCTTGGATGCTGCCTGACCTGCTGCGCTTTTCCAGCAACACATTTTCAGCTTCAACTACACTTTCCCTTTTTGCTTTCCATAACCTTTCAACTCACTAGAAACTAAAAATTTGCTCCTTAAATTTGTTCAGTTTCCAGCTTTGTAATTAAGTGTGTATGCAAGATGGTTACGTCAGTGAGGTGAGATGCTGCTGAAGGCTGGCAACTTTTGCTCCAGCATTGGCATGGCCAAGGGGACTGTGCCTGACCACCAGGCCCATGGCCTATTGTGGAATGCTTAACAAGAAGGACTGGAAAGTTGGACACTTCCTTGATTTCTTCATTTTTTTGCCTTTATATTCTATGTTTTGTTTTATTTTACTTTGTTTTGAGATGGCACCAGAGAGTGGTGGGAGAGAGAGTTCCACCAGATTCACGACCCTTTGAGAGAAGTAATTTCTCCTTATCTCTGTTTTAAATCTGCTACTCTTGTCCTAAAGCTATGACCTCTCATTCGAGACTGCTGTACATGAGGAAATATCCTCTAGGCAAAAGTCTAGATTAGAGTGGTGCTGGAAAAGCACAGCAGGTCAGGCGGCATCCAAGGAGCAGGAAAATCGATGTTTCAGGCAAAAGCCCTTCATCAGGAATAGAGCCTCCAGGACAGAGAGTTAATGGAGAAGGTAGCAAAGAGTACAATAGGTAAATGGGGGTGGGGCTGGAGGTGATAGGTCATTGGGGAGAGTGGAGCAGATAGGTGGAAAGGGAGATTGGCAGGTGGGACAAGTCATGAGGATGGTGCTGGACTGGAAGTTTGGAACTGAGGTAAGGTGGGGGGAGGGGAAATGAGGAAACTGGTGAAGTCCACCAAAAATATCCTCTCTCTGTTGACTTTGTCAACCCACTTTGGCAATTTTTATGTCTCAATTAGATCTCCTCTCATTTTTCTAAACTCCAGAGAGTAAAGGCTTAAATTGCTCAATCTGTCTTCATAAAACAAAGGGAGGTGATGACCCAGTGGTATTATCTCTCGACTATTAATCGGATGACTCAGGTAATGCTCTGAGGATCTGGGTTTGAATCCTGCCATGGTCGAATTTGAATCAACGTCTGGAATTAACAGTCTGATGATGACAGTGAGTCCATTGTTGGTTGTTGGGAAAAAAGCTATTTGCTTCACTAATGCCCTTTAGGGAAGGAAACTACCATCCTGATCTGGTCTCCAAGTGATTTTAGACCCACAGAAAAGTAGTTGACCCTGTCCTCTCGGCAATTACGGAGAGGCAATAAATGGTCGCCGAGCAAGTCACACCCTCATCCTGTGAATTAATTTAAGGGAAAAAAGAAGGTTACCTCAGATTACAACAGGTTCAATGGGCTGAGGTGTGGCAGATGGAGTTTAATTTAGATAAATGAGAGGTGCTGCATTTTGGAAAAGCAAATCTTAGCAGCACTTATACACTTAATGGTAAGGTCCTGAGGAGTGTTGCTGAACAAAGAGACCTTGGAGTGCAGGTTCATAGCTCCTTTGAAAGTAGAGTCACAGGTAGATAGGATAGTATAGGCGGCGTTTGATATGATTTCCTTTATTGGTCAGAGCATTGAGTATAGGAGTTGGGAGGTCGTGTTTCAGCTGTACTGAGGTCATGTTTGGAACATTGCATGCAATTCTGGCTTCCTTCCTATCGGCAGGATGTTGTGAAACTTGAAAGGATTCAGAAAAGATTTACAAGAATGCTGCCAGGGTTGGAGGATTTGAGCTATCAGGAGAGACTGAAAAAGCTGGGGCTGTTTTCCCTTGAGCGTCAAAGGCTGAAGGGTGACATCATAGAGGTTTATAAAATCATGAGGGGCATGGATAGGGTAAATAGGCAAAGTCTTTTCTTTGAGGAGTCCAGAACTAGAGGGCATAGGTATAGGGTGAGAGGGGGAAGATATAGAAGGGACCTTAAGAGCAACTTTTTCACACAGAGGGTGGTGCGTGTATGGAATGAGCTGCCAAAGGAAGTGATGGAGCTAGTACAATCGCAACATTTAAAAGGCATCTGGATGGGTATATGAATAGGAAGGGTTTAGAAGGATATGGACCAAGTGCTGACAAATGGGATTAGATGGGCTATCTGGTTGGCATGGACGAGTTGGACCAAAGGGTCTGTTTCCGTGCTGTACATCTCTAAGTCTCTTGAATCAATCCAGTGAACTAGTTCGGAGCTGCCTCCAATCAAACTACACCCACAATTAGGGGATCATTCTCCATTCTCTAGGTGCTTTCTCACCATTTGCTTACTGATTATCACCATGTACTGTCATGGATCAACACAAGCTGAGGGTGTCTCTTCCGTGAATTCTCTCTCTTAGTCACATGGAGGCGATAACTGGACCAGATATTACTGATGAGTATGTGGCTCCTAATTACACGAGACTGATCTCGACCCCTGTGTGGCTGACCCTCCTCCAAACCTAGATCCTATTGAAAATACCACTTCAGAGTAGGGGCTGAGTGGTTATCTCAAGCAAATGCTGAATATCATCCCAACCATTATTATTTGCCCAAGTTGGTGATGAATGTTAGAAATACTGTGTGCATTCAAATATGCAAGATTCTGTAGCACAGACAAAAGCAAACCTCTTGATGAAGTGGCTACTCAGTAGACAGTCACCATTTGATATATACAGTCATCGAGACGTACAGCACGGAAACAGACCCTTTGGGTCAACCCGTCCTTGCTGACCAGATATCCTAACCTAATCCAGTTCCCATTTACCAGCAGTTGGCTCAAATCCCTCTAAATTCTTCCTATTCATATACCCATCCAGATGCTTTTTAAATGTTGTAATTGAACCAGCCTCCACCGTTTCCTCTGACAGCTCATTTCACACACACAACACCCTTTGCATGAAAAAGTTTCCCCTTAGGTTCCTTTTAAATCTTTCCCCTCTCACCCTAATTTATGCCCTCTATTTCTGGACTCGCCCAACCCAGGGAAAAGGCTGCCAGTTGAAATTTGTAAGGAGGAAGGAGTCTAGTAAAGTCAGTGCCAGCAGGTGGCAATGGTGGAGGAGAGTGCAGGACAGGGGAGCTGGCCCCTCTGGACTCCTCTGTGCGAGAGAAAGTGTCTTTGGCAGACTGGACTGGGGCAGAGCCAAATGCTATTGAGTAAGGAGAGAGAAAAATAGCAAAGAACAGAAGTTTGAGAGCTGTAGTCTTGTAAGATCGAAGGTCTTTGGCTGAATCCTATGCTTTTTCTGGTTAACTGTGAATTATGTTTGGTTTTTTGGAGCGTTGCTCACTGCAAAGCTGAGTGGGTTTTTCTCACTGTATTTTACCAAACTCACTTCATTAATTACCTACCCTGTCCCTATGGTATCCCTCATGGCTGAGATTAGCCCCCTCTTACCATGAGCCATTCTCGGAAAGATTCGCTACTCACAGGCTATCCATGAAGAGACCAGCATCATTTGTGCCTGCACCATATTTAAATAGTGGTTATGCTCACAGATGAGTACTGGCATTCCAAAGCTGGCCTGTTCCTGACCTTCATTTACAAAATTTCAAAAGCTATGAAAGAGTTTTGCAGCGGTGTCTGGGCCAGGGAAGTGCACAGTGAACAGAAAGGTAATGCATTGGGATGGCCAAGCAATAGGGACCCTGCTAGTCTACGTCTGTACACAGCATGGGTCTGTGAGTAATTATGTTTCCCTTCAAAGGGACTCCCATCTGTGGGTCCCTCAGCCCCTCCGTCACGAGTCAAGACACTGATCCTGCCCCTTACTCCAAGAACGATTGCAGCCCTTTCCCTATCCTTTGTGTACTTTCAACTTCCATCATGATGAAAGGCAACCATCAAAACAAAAGCTGAAATCACTGGAGAAACCCAACAGATCTGACAGCATCTGTGGAGAGAAAGCAGACTTACTATGTGTGGTCCACTGACTCTTCTTCACACCAGTAGTAGCAAAATGTCTTTGTTATAATCTTTCAATACAGGTTGCTAATGCATCCCATAATACAAGCCTACGTTTCCCAAGCGGTCTACACGTGTATCAGGGAGATGCCGTGATTTTCAGGAGGAGTTGGCAAATGTCTGATGGCAAAGTCCTTGGATGGCGATGTGTGTGCAGCTGTCCGTGACGTGCTCTGAGATGCTGCTTGCTGCTGGGCACCATACACACCATCGCTGACTTCCACTTTGAGAATTTGCAATGCCTGGACTGTTGAGCATGTTTGGTGAGATGGTTTGACTGAATATTAATGAGGTGAAAGTGAGGACTGCAGATGCTGGAGGTCAGAGTCAAGATTAGAGTGGTGCTGGAAAAGCACAGCAGGTCAGGATGCTCCTTGGATGCTGCCTGACTTGCTGTGCTTTTCCAGCACTACTCTAATCTTGAATATTAATGAGACAAGTTGTGGCAATAATAAGACATTGAACAAGCTGTAATTCCCCTCAATAGGCAACCAGCCCATGCCTCGAGAGAAACGCACCTCTATGTTTGGCAAATGATTAGGAGATTCAATGAGTCACTGTCAAAGTTGAGATCAGCTTCGCCAAACTTCTCTCATGGTTCTGCCACCAATCTTACCACAGCTCTTGTCACGCAGCCTCCTATAAGGTTTTACTCCATGAACAGAATGGATCATAAGGTGGCACTGTGGTTAGCACTGCTGCCTCACTGTGCATTACCTGTCCTTGAAATGTAAGTAAATCTTACACAACTAAGTGTTGTTCATTTCTTTTAAAGTTGATGGTAATTAGGATTAAAATTGATAGTGACTTAAATTTACTGGTCTCCACCTTTGCAAACCCAAAATAAGCAGAACAGCAAAACCAGGTATTAAACCCTTCAGACTTGCAAATATGCTTTGGGACTTTCTTACAGCTGTTCATGAAATGCCATCAGTGGATATATTAATCTTTCATTTTAAAACAATCTCCAAGTCTGCAGGAGTTATGATCAGCTCCCCATGCCCCCATCTATTCTCCATCCTTAACCCTTCACCTCGCGGTCACATTAACACTGATGTCCTCATTTGGGCAAGTTGGCTATGTGATACTACCAGCATCAAGTAAGACATGCTGCTGTCCATTTTTCATCCAAGCAATCAGATCTGGAGCAAAACCGACCCTAATCTCTCCTTATAAATCTGACTACCCTGCAAGTCGCAGTATTGCCCAAACATGAGTAAGAAAGATGAAGATAATGTCGCCCTTCATCGCTTTAAATAATTCACATTGAAGTGTATAAATCAATGCTATAATGTTCCTGTAATTAATTTCCCATTAGATACAGTTACTGGAGTGAAATGATTATTTGAATATTACAGCTGCAGCTTATTATGGGAAACAACTTTGTGCGAGTAGAGGCAAAGCAACTGATAAAGAATGATAAGTTTCTCAGGAAGAATGATTGCAGCAAAATTGTCGATTATTGAAGCTGTCAGTATTTCTCCATGTCATACTAAAGATTTATTTTTTGAGATTTGCTTTAGAGTATTAACAAGATCAAACACTTGAGATGTCAGCATAGGCTTCAAAACTTGAGCAAATGTTGATCTTTCATCTCGCAATATGCCTGACAACATTGCATTCTAAGAGGAACATAGAACATAGAACATTACAGTGTAGTACAGGCCTTTTGGCCCTCAATGTTGCACTGACCTGTGAAACCATCATCCATGTGTTTATCCAATGACCATTTAAATGGCCTGAAATTTGACGAGTCCACTACTGTTGCAGGCAGGGCATTCCACACTCCTACTGCTCAGAGTAAAGAATTTACCTCTGCCATCTGTTCTATATCTATTACCCCTCAATTTAAAGCTGTGTTCTCTCATGCCAGCCATCACCATCCAAGGAAAAAGGCTCTCATTGTCCACCCTATCTAATTCTCTGATCATCCTGTATGCCTCTATTAAGTCACCTCTCAGCCTTCTTCTCTCTTACGAAAACAGTCCCTCAGCCTTTCCTCTTAAGACCTTTCCTCCATACCAGGTAACATCTTGGTAAATCTCCTCTGCATCTTTTTCAATGTTTCCACATCCTTCCCCAAATGAGGCAACCAGAATTGTACACAATACTCCAAATGCGGCTGCACCAGAGTTTTGTACAGCTGCCGAATGACCTCATGGCCCTGAAACTCAATCCCTCTAACAATAAAAGCTAATACACCATACACCTTCTAAACAACCCTATCAATCTGGGTGGCAACTTTCAGGGATCTATGCACATGGATACTGAGCTCTCTCTGTTCATCCACACTAGTAAGAATCTTACCATTAGCCCAGTACTCTGTATTCCTGTTACTCTTTCTAAAGTGAATCACTTCAACTTTTCCACATTAAACTCCATTTTCCATCTCTCAGCCCAGCTCTGTAGCTTATCAATGTCCTTCAGCAACCTGCAACATCCTTCCACACTGTCTACAACTCTACCAACCTTAGTGTCATCCGCAAATTTACTAAACCATCCTTCTATGCCCTCATCCAGATTATTTATAAAAATGACAACAGTAGTGGCCCCAAAACAGATCCTTGTGGTATACCACTAGTAAGTGAACTCCAGGATGAACATTTCCCATCAACCACCACCCTCTGTCTTCTTACAACTAGCCAATTTCTGATCCAAACTGCTAAATCACCCTCAATACCATGCCTCTGTATTTTCTGCAATACCATGGGGAACATTATCAAATGTTTTACTGAAATCCAAATATGCCACATCAACTGCTTTACCCTCATCCACCTGTTTGGTCTCCTCCTCAAAGAACTCAATAAGGTTTATGAGGCATGACCTATCCTTCACAAAACCGTGTTGACTATCCCTAATCAAAACATTTCTTTTTGATGATTATAAATCCTATCTCTTATAACCCTTTTCAACACTTCACCCACAACTGAAGTAAGGCTCACTGGTCTATAATTATCAGGGTTGTGTTTGCTCCCCTTGAACAAGGGGTCAACATTTGTCATCCTCCAGTCTTCTAGTACTATTCTTATAGACAATGACAACATAAAGATCAAAGCCAAAGGCTGTGCAATCTCCTCCCTAGTTTCCCGGAGAATCTAGGATAAATCCCAGGGGACTTATCTATTTACACATTCTCCAGAATTGTTAACACCTCCTCCTCATGAACCTCAATCCTGTCTAGTCTAATAATCTGTATCTCAGTATTCTCCTCAACAACGTTGTTTTTCATCAGTATTCACACAGGAAAAAGACATTCATTTAGCACCTCTCCTATCTCCACGGACTCCTGGATTCCTGAAGAAGGGCTTATGCCCGAAACATCGATTCTCCTGTTCCTTGGATGCTGCCTGACCTGCTGCGCTTTTCCAGCAACACATTTTCAGGACTCCTGGAACAGACAGGTAACCTAAATGAACACAGTGCAAAATTCACACCATTGAGTGTAGTAGAGTAACAAAACATTCTATTCAGCTTGCAGAACTATGTTGTCAAAAGTCTGGATCGTGACTTCAGCAATTAAATATTTTTCCTGAGCTTGAGACTGTGTTCCAGCAATAAGATGCTGATTTAATGGACTATATGTCCTACTAAAATGCTTTACAATGGTTTCAATAGAAGATTTATCAAGAATCTGCCTTTGCGGTCAAGGACATAATGACCATCATCCAACAGATCAACAATTGTAGCAAATTTTTTCACTTGTGCAGACTCATTGGCTTCTAATCTAGTGGCAGATTTCCAGTGCAAATTTGAATCTATCAAGTACCATTTCTGAGTTCTATTGGTATTACAGCTAAGTCCTGTAATGTGGCTTTGGCTGTGATGCAGTTCTCGGGGAGTTGATACTCTTGTCCTCAACATGAGGAAAACTGTGGGACATCACTCTCTCTTCTGCTCTGTATTGAATAAAGTTCTGAAGGGGCAATTTGAGTAGACTTAAATGAACTGTTAAATGGCTGACAGCAAACATGCATATAAAGTGCAATAATAAACTTAAACATTTAACTTGGCCTTGTCATATCCTTGCTGCAAAAGTAAAGTTGCCATAGACCTATCATTTCATGAGATATAGAGGTGACAGTTTAACCTGAGAGTCACCATGCCTCAGGTGAGGGGTAGGTTGAGAAGGAGAGTCTTTCATGGTAACCTCACTTGGTGTGGGAATTGAACCCACAATGTTAGTGTCACTCTAACATTGCAAACCAGCCATCCGGCTGACTGAGCTCAGAGTGACAATAAGGTAAGCCAGCAAATCTGTCAATAAGCAACTAGAAATGGATTTACCTTCATCATGGTTTGCTGACTACCATTTACAGCAGACCCACACTCACTCCAACTGAAGAACTTTAGTGCTCCCACACCACTTCTGTAACATGGACTTGCATCTTGTTCCTCAGTGAGAAGGTACATGCCAGGGTGAACAGGTCATCTTTCCAAAACAGTTTTCAGAACATCTACGTACACAATCTCCCGTTTGCTCTCAGTGTCTTAAACCACACGCCCATGCACTCACACACACAGATACATGCGCACACAGACACGCGCACACAGACAGACAAACAGACACAGACAAACAGACACAGACAAACAGACACAGACAAACAGACACAGACAAACAGACACAGACAAACAGACACAGACAAACAGACACAGACAAACAGACACAGACACTTGACTCATAGCACTACTCACTGTGCTTTGTGCAATGATACACAACCAAATACTGAGCAATTGAGCACAACAGCTCAGTGCTGTACTGTTCACTGACATGCTGCCAGTAGTTCCTGTGCACTGGAGGGACCTGAATAATATTGCACACAATAATGTGCGTTAAGGTGCTTTCTCAGTTTAAAGGTACAGACCTGGCCAAAGGGAAGCTGGAGGAAAGGTTGCTATAGCATTTTGGGATGGTCAGCATCAAGGGAGACAATGCATTGCACCTGGGGATGGCTCCTACTTTCAGCGAGGCTGCCCCAAGATACTAGTGAGATACCCAGAACCTGGGGAAATGAGAAGTTTGCATTGGAGAGGAAGTCTTCAAGGAAGACCCATGAAAAGAAATGGGGACAAGTGGCCAGAACGTCAACCCAAGGATGTGGCAGCAGAAAAGAAAAGGGTTGGATATCTCAATCAGGACATCAAAACATATGAGTGCATTGATAAATCACATCTCACACCCACTGCACACACCACTCAATGCACCAAACCCCCATTACTCACCCAGGAACATGGTCTGGAACTCAGGACTCTCCAGTAAAATCCTTAGGCTATACTTCTCCCATACACATTTTCCAATTATCCTGACCTTATATACTAACCTTCTGTCTCCATCTATTCACCTTCAGGAGGCATCTCACCGAAACACTGCTGTTTAAATCACTGCCATGTTGTCAGAATACAAAAGAAGGTGGAAAGCAACTAGAAGAGAACAGAAGAGGGCAAGGGAATTGAAGAATAAGCGTGTTTCATTGCTGAAAATGTTAATAGTCACTGCATTTCCCTGCCTTATGCTTTTTTCTGCTGGATCGTAGGAGATTGAGACGTGACCTTCTAGATGTTTATAAGATCATGAGGGGTATAGATATGGTTTATTTTCAGCAAGATGGGGGATTTCAAGATGAGGGGCATATTTTTAGGATGAGAAGAGAGAGATTTTTAAAAAAGCATGAGGGCCTTTTTTTTTACACAGAGGATGGTTCAAATGTGGAATAAGTTTCCTGAGGAAGTGGTGGATGTGGGTACAATTACAATGTTTAGAAGGCACTTAGATAAGTACATGAATAAGAAACATTTGAAGGGATATGGACCGGGGCAGGTAAGTTTGGGACTAGTTTAGTTTCGGATTAAGAACTGGTTGGATTGAAGAGTCTGTTTCTGTGCTGTATGATTCTATAACTCTGACTATCTCAACTCCTAGCACATTTGTAGCTTACTATCAAATATGTTGAATAAGTTGATGATGGTGCAGTCATGGACATCTTGCTTCCCATTTTCTTCACAACAACTTTTTCACCCGAGTTTCTCATTTAAGAGAGAGAATTGCTGTCTCCCTATGTCAGAGGAAAGACAGAGTCACTAACAAAGAGGCCTCTTCCCTTGATCTAACTTCCACAGGCACCAGCATTCACAGAAAGTGGTACAAAACATATCTTAAGGGTTGGTGTAGAGTCAGGATCTGTGCTGATGGTAGTGATCTGCAGAGTCAATAGATGTGAAGCTGGAAAAGCACAGCAGGTCAGACAGCATCTGATGAGCAGGCATGTCAACATTTCATTCCAGCTTCACATCTATTGACTCTGACTTCCAGCATCTGCAATCCTTACTGTCTTCGAGTGACTCGGCCAAAGTAAAAAGTTAGGAGAAAGTGAGGACTGCAGATGCTGGAGATCAAAGTCAAAAGGTGTGGTGCTGGAAAAGCACAGCACGTTGCCCTCATCCGAGGTGCAGGAGAATCGACATTTCAAGCATAAGCTCTTCATGATGAATGTGGGAGTGGAGGGCCAAGGAGGCTGAGAGACAAATGGGAGGGATGTGAGGCTGGGAGGAAGGTAGTTAGGAAGGCGACAGGGAGATGAAGATGGGGGCTGATGGTGATAGGTCGGAGTGGAGGGTGGAGTGTATCGGTGGGAAGGAAAATGGACGGTAGGACAGTTCAAGAGGGCGATGCTGCGATGGATGGTTCGATCTCGGATGAAGAAACAGTGCTCTGAAAGCTAGTACTTCCAAATAAACCAAATTTCTTGGCATACACCTGATGGAGAACCTCACCTGGATCCTCAACACCCACTCCGTAACCAAGCCCAGCAGCTTCTCTACATACTGTGCAGGCTGAAGAAACCCCGCCTCCCACCCCCCAAACTCACCACATTCTACAGGGGGTTCATTGAGAGTACCCTGAGCTGCTGCATCACTGCCTGGTTCAGGAATTGCAGCAGCTCAGATTGTAAGACCCTACAACGGTTAGTGAGGACAGCTGAGAAGATCATCGGTGTCTCTCTTCCCTCCATTACAGATATGCAGAGCACACGCTGCATCCAAAAGACCAAGAGCATTATGGAAGACCCCACACACCCCTCACTCAAAGTCTTCTCCCTCCTGCCATCTGGCAGAATATACAGGAGCATTTGGTCTCTCACAGCCAGACTGTGAAACAGTTTCTTCCCCCAGGCCATCAGGCACTTTAACGCTGTATGATCGGACTCTTTCCCATCTGAAATTCTTTGCATGCCTTCAAATTGCTGCCAGAAAATGTCTATTATTTATCATTCTTCTGTTACACTGCAACTTGCAGGTTTTGCACTTCTTATGCACTTTATACTGTGTACGATTGTGTAGTTTCTGCTGACTGCGTAGCACCTTCAGTCGTGGAGGAACGCTGGGCTCGTTTTTACTGTATCAGTTGTATATGGTAGAAATGACAAATAAAAGCCCCTCTCCCTCTCCCTCTCCCTCTCCCTCTCCCTCTCCCTCTCCCTCTCCCTCTCCCTCTCCCTCTCCCTCTCCCTCTCCCCCAAGCCTGTTGGATTATAACCTGGTGTGTGTGATTTTTAATGTTGATCCACCGCAGTCCAACACGGCTCCTTCACATTACTGCTTTAAACAAACCAACCTGTCCAATGTTAGGGAAATCTTTATTATACCAGAATTAATAAGGAATGTTAACTGAAATAAAACAAATCCTTATTCTCTTGAGTCTGTAAACTTCAAGATTTGACTGCATGCTAGAGTTTCTAAGATAATGGCATATTATTTTTTAGGCAAACCTACTTCTTCTGGGGAGGATTTTCTCCATAGTTTTTAACCTTTTGGGACTTCAAGTGCTGTCACTCATTTCATACTTTCCCATCAACGCTGAAGCGGTAGGACCAATTTCTCCACCTGTTCATCGCTCTGCCTCCAAAACAAATAACAACAAGCAGGATTACCCCTTAAACCTTAACTCTCCGATTTTAGGCCTGTGAAACCTTTGGTTATCCACCGATAGCCAGAACAATAAATTTATGTTTTGACTATCTTTTGGGGACAGTGCAAGTAGAATATTAGAAGCAAGTGTTACAATGAATAGATTTATAAGATAGCTATTTTTTGGGACTGTGCCTTTAAGGTTAAATGAAGGGGGGGCATATGACCTTGCCTGACAGCAAGCCTAGCACTTTGATTGTTAACAATTAAAGAGAGTCCAGATAGTTTTACTGAGAAGAAGGTGCAATATATTTACATTTGGGACAAGGACAGAAGCCTGTGTGCTAACAGTGAGTATGCAGCACCCCAGAAGAGTGTTGAAAATGTTAGGTTGTAAGCTTTGAATAGTTCATTTACTTCCAAGATTAAAAAAAAGTTGAGTATCAAGGATCATAAGAGAATAAAGTGGATGTTTTATACAGATTCCGTCTTAATGGCGGAGATAGAATTATACCCAAGCTCATGGGAGTAATTTGTCCTTTTGGCACGCCAGACATTTGGTGGGAATGAATCTGCTGCTCCTTATAGATACTATCTGATTTTTAAAATTGTGGGGCGCATTAAAAGCAGTCAATCCAGAGTTCGGCCCATGTTCAAGAGAAAATTACCCAGTTACATTTGAGAATAGCTTAGGAACAAAATTTATTGTAATTCTAAAACAAAGCAAATGATTTCTATCGGATAATAACAATGATTTATGATGGTCTGCAGTGTGTGAGTAATAAGTACAAAACAAATCCTGCACTACTGGGCCCCTCGCTCAAAATTAATTGCACTTGTTGGAACTTCATGTATTCATTAAAAGAAAAAAAATGTTACAGGGCCATGGAGTAAGGATATGAACGGACGATAATAAGATAGCTTTTTAAAACATCATGGCATGGTGGACTAAATGACCTCCTTCTGTGCTGCATGATTCTATGATTGTGTAGGATCATTTTCACCCATTATATTCTTGGCAGGGAATCTCATCTCCAGAAAAAGCATTTCAGAAATCTGGGCGTGTCCTGACCACAATTTTATGAACAGTTAAATACAATGAGCACTCAAATGTCAGATATGTGCTCTTAGCAGGCGACACTCCCCATTGGGAATGCTAAAATGGAAGATTACCCTTGTGATTTGACCTTAAAAAAATTCTCTGTACAAGATTTTGTTCAAACATTCTGAGCATTACATGTTGGCAGATGTTTCTGAATGAAATTCCAAGTATTTTCTTACAATATGATGTTGGTTTGCTATTTTACTAGACTTGCACAGAAGGCATGTGAAGCAAAATCAGAAATATAGAAATGAATGCCCTTTCCTTATTAAGTCTCAGCCTCTCAGAGTTGGTCATTTTGATTTGGCATTTGTTACATATTCTTTATGATTATTGGTTCTTCAGATTTTTCTGTACAATTTAGAAGGTTATATCCCATATATTTCAGCACTTACACATCAGATAAAGACAAAAAGAGCCTGTCTTTACAACTTGCCTTCAAAATATACACAAAGGCTTCACAGTTGATTAATACATTTTGATTTCAGTCATTGAACTGTAAGCAAGTAAGATCCCACAGACAGCAAATGATTGATCAATGCCTAAAGAAACTGCTTTGGTAGTGACAGTCCAGAGATGTATCTTGATATGGGAATCAAAGGAACTTTTTGCATCACTTTCAGAAAGTGCAACAAGACCCAATTGCAAATCCTTGTGAATAGGTAAATAAGATATTTTTTAAACATTTCTGACAGTTAGCTAATCAGAAGTTTATCAAGGTCTACTTGACATATTTTGCCTTGATGGGGAGAATATAGCTCAGAGTTCTCAACACAGTTTGAAACCAAGTAATAAAATAGATTCTCACATTCCACAGTCTCTGAGCAAAGACGGAAAGGCAGTCATTTAGAGTCATGGAGTCATAGAGATGTACAGCACGGAAACAGACCCTTAGGTTCAACTCATCCATGCCAACCAGATATCCCAACCTAATCTAGTCCCATTTACCAGCACTTGACCCATATCCCTCTAAACCCTTCCTATTCATACATGCACCACCCTCTGCATGAAAATGTTGCCCCTTAGGTCTCTTTTATAACTTTCCCCTCTCACCCTAAACCTATGCCCTCTAGTTCTGGACTCCCTGATCCCAGGGAAAAGACTTTGTCTATTTACCCTATCCATGCCCCTCATGATTTTATAAACCTCTATAAGGTCATCAGTCAGCCTCCAATGCTCCAGTGAAAACAGCATTAGCCTATTCAGCTTCTCCCTCTAGCTCAAACCCTCCAACCCTGGCAACATACTTGTAAATCTAGTCTGAACCTTTTCAAGTTTCACAACATCCTTCTGTTAGGGAGGAGACCGAATTGCACACAATATTCCAACAGTGACCTAACCAATGTCCAGTACAGCCACAACATGGCCTCCCAACTCCTGTACTCAATTTTCTGACCAAGACAAGGAAAGCATACCAAATGCCTTCTCATATCCTATCTACCTGTGACTCCACTGCTTATGTAACTGAATCTGAAGCAGCAAGTTGCAAACTTGAGTGAAGCCTGAATAAAAACCAAAGAAACTGTTGATGTTGTAAATCAGGAACAAAAACAGAAATTGCTCGAAAAGCTTAACAGGTCTGGCAGCATCTGTGGAGAGAGATGGAAATGTGTTGCTGAAAAAGCGCAGCAGGTCAAGCAGCATCTAGGGAACAGGAGAATCGACGTTTCGGACATTAGCCCTTCTTCAGGAATGCCCGAAACGTCGATTCTCCTGTTCCCTAGATGCTGCCTGACCTGCTGCGCTTTTCCAGCAACACATTTCCATCTCTGATCTCCAGCATCTGCAGACCTCACTTTCTCCTCTGTGGAGAGCGACCAGAGTTAATGTTTCAAACTGAAATGTTAACTTTGATTTCTCTCTATAGACGCTGCCAGATCTGCTGAGCTTTTCCAGCAATTTCTGTTTTTGTTTGGGATGGAAATCTAGCTGGAGCAGTCAAATAGACTACTTCTGACAAGAGTAGGGGCTTTTGGAACAAAAAGGGTGATTGAAAGAAGGAGATAACAGCCAATAGATCCCTGAACTGAACCAGGCTTCATTCCATATGAACACTGTAAATATTTTGTTGGTTAACCTTAATTTCTATTCATGTTTGTAATGACCTGATGTCAATAGAATAAAGAATCCCTTTCATTGTATGTGATCCATCCAGATATGTTGGTTAATTTCTAATCAAGATGGAGCTTGTCAATGCACCTGGCATTCACAATTTACGCCCATGTGCCAACTTACAATGTTCCCTCAACAATAATTAACCAGTCACTGACATTAATGACAATCTTGTTTGATTATTTTCTCTCAATAACAATAAGCCACTAAACACATTTAATTTCCCTTACATCAATTTTCTTTTCCCATTTAAACCAATACTAAAAAGAGATTTACAGGTGTCATTCGATTAACAACAGCAAAGTTAATGCTTTTATACTGTTTTTAACGCAAAAACTGGTCAGGATATTCATAGTGCTTTGTGTAGTATTAATGCAGATTAACAGATTCCAATGTACCTTTTGTGGGCGGCACGGTGGCATTAGTGGGTAGCACAGTGGTCAGCACTGCTGCCTCATGGCACCAGAGACCTGGGTTCAATTCCCGACTCAGGCGACTGTCTGTATGGAGTTTGCATGTTCTCCCCGTGTCTGCGTGGGTTTGCTCCGGTTTCCTTCCACAGTTCAAAGATGTGCAGGTCAGGTGAATTGGCCATGCTAAATTGCCCATAGTGTTAGGTAAAGGGGTAAATGTAGGGGAATGGGTGGGTTGCGCTTCGGCGGGTCGGTGTGGACTTGTTGGGCCGAAGGGCCTGTTTCCACACTGCAAGTAATCTAATCTTTTAGCAGTTGTAGATCTCTAACAGTGATGGGTTAAAAAATGTCAATTATTTAGAGTAAACCAAAGGAGGTAGTCTAACTACAAATTATGAGCTATCATTCTAAGAACATTATTAGTCATGCAAAGCAGATCTTATGCTATTCCTACAGACGAAAAGAATTCTGTCTGACAAAAACAAATTATCATATTTGAAGAATTGGCATTATCCATCTTATTATTAAAGAACAGATAGAATGATAAGTACATAGAAAGTCAACCTAGAGACAAAAGATGATCTATGTATGTACTTACACAGTAAATACTTATGATCAGGAAAGCACTTATCTTTTTCATTCATGGGATGTGGGCATTGTTGGCTAGGCCATCATTTATTGTCCACCTTTTGTTGGTTTTGTGGTAGTGAGCTGCCCATTTAGCATCAGTGCATCCACAATGAGGGGATGATGTCATTGAGAGACAATGTTCGAAGATTTTGCCTAACTGCACTGAAAGAACAGCGATTTTTTTTTCCCCCAAGTATGGATGGTGAATGGCTTGGAGGGGAACTTAGGAGACTGGTTGGGAAGTTAAATTGGAAAAGAAAATCAATATAAGGGAAATCAAATGTGTTTAGTGGTTTATTGTTGTTTCCTGACATTATTTGATAGTTCCCTGAGAGAAAATAATCAAACTAGGTTGTCAAATTTTGTAAATTGACACATGGGTGTAAATTGAGAGTGCTGGTTTTCTCACTATATTTGCTGTCCTTATCCCTTTAGATGGCAGAGTTGGGTTTGAAAAGTGCTGAAAAATGTGTTGCTGGAAAAGTGCAGCAGGTCAGGCAGCATCCAAGGAGCAGGAGAATCGACGTTTCGGGCATGAGCCCTTCTTCAGGAATGAGGAAGGTGTGCCAAGCAGGCTAAGATAAAAGGTAAGGAGGAGGGACTTGGGGGAGGGGCGTTGGGAATGCAATAAGTGGAAGGAGGTTAAGGTGAGGGTGATAGGCCGGAGGGAGGGGGGGCGGAGAGGTCAGGAAGAAGATTGCAGGTCAAGACAGTTGTGCTCAGTCCGAGGGTTGGGACTGTGATAAGGTGGGGGGAGGGGAAATGAGGAAGCTGGAGAAATCTGCATTCATCCCTTGTGGCTGGAGCGTTCCTAGGCGGAAGATGAGGCGCTCTTCCTCCAGGCGTCATGTTGCCATGATCTGGCGATGGAAGAGGCCAATGACCTGCATGCCCTTGGCGGAGTGGGAGGGGAGTTAGTGTTTTGCCACAGGGCGGTTGGGTTGGTTGGTGCAGGTGTCCCAGAGGTGTTTTCTGAAATGTTCCACAAGTAGGCGGCTTGTCTCCCCAATGTAGAGGAGGCCACATCGGGTGCAGCAGATGTAGTAAATGATGTGTGTGGAGGTGCAGGTGAATTTGTATGGAAGGATCCCTTGGGGCCTTGGAGGGAAGTGACGGGGGAAGAATGGGTGCAAGTTTTGCATTTCTTGCGGTTGCAGGGGAAGGTGCCGGGAGTGGAGGTTGGGTTGGTGGGGTGTGTGGACCTGACGAGGGAGTCGCGGAGGGAGTGGTCTTTCCGTAACACTGATAGGGGAGGGGAGAGAAATATATCCTTGGTGGTGGGGTCTGTTTGGAGGTAGCGGAAATGACGAAGGATGATACGATGTATCTGGAGGTTGGTGGGGTGGTAGGTGAGGACCAGTGGAGTTCTGTCCTGGTGGCGATTGGAGGGGCGGGGTTCAAGGGCAGAGGAGCGGGAAGTGGAGGAGATGCGGTGGAGAGCATCGTCAACCACGTCTGAGGGGAAATTGTGGCCTTTGAAGAAGGAGGCTATCTGGGTTGTTCGGTATTGGAATTAGTCCTCCTGGGAGCAGATGCGGCGGAGGCGAAGGAATTGGGAATATGGGATGGCATTTTTACAGGGGGCAGGGTGGGAGGAGATGTAATCTAGGTAGCTGTGGGAGTTGGTCGGTTTATAGTAAATGTCTGTGTTGATTCGGTCACCCGAGATAGAAATGGAGAGGTCTAGGAAGGGGAGGGAGGAGTCTGAGTTGGTCCACGTAAATTTGAGGTCAGGGTGGAAGGTGTTAGTAAAGTGGATGAACTGTTCAACCTCCTCGTGGGAGCACGAGGTAGTGCCATACAGTCATCGATGTAGTGGAGGAAAAGGTGGGGGGTGGTGCCAGTGTAGCTGCGGAAGATGGACTGTTCCATATATCCAATGAAGAGGCAGGCATAGCTGGGGCCCATGCGGGTGCCCATGGCTACTCCTTTGCTTTGGAGGAAGTGGTTTAAAAAGTGCTGTCTCAGGACTATTGGTGAATTTCTGCAGTGCATCTTGTAGATAGTACACAATGCTGTTAATGAACGTCAATGGTGGGGGAGTGGGTGCTTATGGATGTGATGCAAATTAAATAGGATGCTTTGTCATGAATAGTGTCAAACTTCTTGAGTGTTGTTGGAACTGCACCCATCCAGGCAAATGGGGAGTATTCCATCACACTCCTGACTTGTGCCTTGTAGACGGTAGACAGGCTTTGGGGAGTCATAGGATGAGTTACTCACCACGGTATTCCTAACTTCTACCCTGCTTTTGTAGCTACTGTGTTCATATGGTGAGTCCAGTTGAGTTTCTGGTCAATGGTGACCTCCAGGACATTGATAGTGGGGGATTCACTGCATTGCATGTAGTACATTCAACAAACCATCTCACAGAGAGAACGGAGAAGCAGCTGTGGACACTGAATGTTTATTTTTATTCTGGTCTCGTGACTTTTAACTGACCTGATGATTACCTGATTTCCCCACATAATATCCCTAATTCTGGGATTGATGCAGACATTGGTTTCAAATTGGGCTCAGGCACCACTTGCTAGGAGTCTAGTTTAAAAAATCCATGCAAGAGCTTCTTCTCTCGGATAGGATGCTAAGTCATCCTAATATACACCACCACATTAATGAGAATGTGTGGGGATTCACAAGAGCAAACCCCCTCAAAATGTATTCACAAGATGGTTAGGGTCTAACCTTTTCTTATTTTAAAGGTAACTGTAAGGTGTTGCATTCCAGATGCAATTCCATGGCCAAACTACTCGACATTAAGCAAAGCACACTTCATTCATACCCTATTGTTAAAATACCACAAAATAAAGAAATTGGAATAACATTACTCTATTAGAAAATTTAACAAAATAGTAGATTATTTTACGACTAAACATTAACTATTTCAATGTAGTAAAATCCCATAAACACGCCCTTGACAAAGGCAAGTTCAGAAAAATAGATTGTCTCATGTAATTCTCTAGTTGAGGAGGAAAAACATCAAGAGAAGACTCAGAGAGAGAGTAACAGGGAGAGATTAACAGCAATGTTTAACCAGCCAACAACTACTGAAAAACCAGCACTAAAAGTCTTGACTTGGTGGGATCTTAACCCCACCCATTCAGGTTGCTTCTATTATTCCTACATTAAAAAAATCCAAGACTTCACAAACTGTTTACTTTGTAAGATTTCAAGAGACAGCTCATCATCTCCCAATTAAAACCTCTCTTCAAAAGAAAACAGTACAAAATATACCTCTTAAAGCCAAATTATTGTCACAAGTGTACATTAAGTTTGCATCTTGCACATTTGATTATTCCTTCACTCAACCTTCTCTTACCCATTGTGGATGATGTTGTGTTGTATATCTTTAAGAGGCATGCTCATATCATTACGGTATCATGACAATGACTTGGTTGTCCCATACTCCATCTTATCCTGGGATTACTTGAGGCATGGCACTCTACGGTATGCATGTTGCTTTCTGTAATCTATGACCTTAACATTAGCTCAGACAATGAGCAACATTTGTACACAATAGCAGCTGTAATAAATAACTGCCGGTTTCTTCAATCCATAATCACCACTCTCGGCTTTTTGTTATATGTTACAGAAGATAACATAAGCATTTCCACATCAGGTAAAACATCTTGAGGAAGGAAAGCTCATCCCAGCCCTTCACTTCTGTCACCTGATGAAGCTGAAATAACTACTTAATTAATATACAATGCTGAGAGATCATTTTCAGGTTCGTAATGCAGTCATGCTGCAACTGGGCCAGAATTGGTGCTCAGGATGTAATTATAGTGATTTTAAGGAACTGTTGCAAGCTGTCATACATTGATAAGTAGCTCGCTCCTCTTCTGAAGACAAATATCAGGCCAACTGTCTTATTATTGTGGATGAAAATTATATCCCAGAAGGCAGGGGAAGCAACAATGGATGGGATTGATGTGAATTGTGGAGTCAATGGAGAAAGATTTCCTGAGATAAGTGTAGAATTACTAATCACTAACAGGCATAGGGAATACTGAACAACCACAAATAGAACAGGCCTAGATCCTGTTTTGCTTATCAACAATAGATTTCCACCAAGGGACATAAAAGGCTTTGCAGTACACCATTCACAATAGCAAATTTCTAAAGTTTGTTTTAGATAGCTACCAGAGATGCCTGAACTGTCAGCTTAATTGTAAAAGAAACCAGAAGAGCAGAAATCAAAGTACTGATTGAACAAGTGGCCCTGGCAAATAGGTGGTCAGTGCCACATTTCCCCCACCTTCTCAAGATACAAAATGTGTCATTTTGGGGGCTGGTGAACTGGTTTGCAGTGTGATATCAACAGCCTGGATTTAATTCCTGCACCAGCTGAAGTTACCAACAAAGGACTCTCCTTTTCAAGCTCTCCTCTCACCTGAGGCATGGTGTCCTTCAGGTTAAACCATCAGCAGTCATCTCTCTGTGTTGGGACTGAAGCCCTATGGTCCTCTGCAACTATATCACCTTTATCTGTTGATGTAGGAAACTGATATTAAGAAGGCAGCAAAGTGGTTTAATGCTCATCCCAACCACTTTGGTAGGGTCAGAAGTGGTCCTCACTGATAGGCACAGCTCTGCTCTTCTGCTGGTGGAGTTGTTTAGGTATTTTCTACTAGAAAGTAGAGAGTAGGAAAAAATAATTTGACAGTTGGGAAGAACATAGAACAGTACAGCACAGTACAGGCCCTTCAGCCCTCAATGTTGTGCTGACCTTTTATCTTACTCTAAGATCAAACTAACCTACATACCCTTGATTGTATTATCTTCTGTGTGCCTACCCAAGAATTGCTTAAATGTCCCTAATGTCTCTGACTCTACTACTACTGCTGGCAGTGCATTCCATGCACCCACCACTCTGAGTAAAGAACCTACCTCTGACATCTCCCCTAAACCTTCCTTCAATCATCTTAAAATTATGCGCCCGCGTGATAGACATTTCTGCCCTGAGACAAAGTCCCTAACTATTCACTCTATCTATGCCTCTTATCATCTTGTATATCTCATCTTTCTCTGCTCCAATAAGAAAAGCCTTAGCTCTCTCAACCTTTCTTCATAAGACATACCCTCCAGTCCACGCGGCATCCTGGTAAATCTCCTCTGCACTCTCTCTAAAGCTTCCACATCTTTCCTCTAATGAGGCAACCTGAACTGAACACAATATTCCAAGTGTGGTCTAACCAGGACTCTATAGAGCTGCAAAAGAACCTTGCTGTTCTTAAACTCAATCCTCCTACTAATGAAAGCCAACACACCCTGCACCTTCTTAACCCTATCCTCCACACTGCCAAGAATCCTGCTTTTAACCTTGTAATCTGCATTCAAATTCGACCTTCCAAAGTGAATCACTTCACACTTTTCCAGGTTAAACTCCATCTGCCACTTATCAGTCCAGCTCTGCATCCTGTCAATGTCCCATTACAACCTACAACAGCCTTCCACACTATCCACATTCCATGTCATCGGCAAACATACTAACCCACCCTCCACGTTCTCATCCAAGTCATTTATAAAAATCGCAAAGAGCAGAGGCCCCAGAACCAATCCCTGCAGAACACCAGTGGTCACCGAGCTCCAGGCTGAATACTTTCCACATACTACCACCCTGTGTCTTTTATGGGCCAGCCAGTTCTGTATCCAGACAGCCAGATTTCCGTGTATCCCATGCCTCCTTACTTTCTGAATGAGCCTACCATGGGGGATCTTATCAAATGCCTTGTAAAAATCCATGTACGTCATATTCACTGTTCTACCTTCATCCATGTGTTTTGTCACATCCTCAAAGAATTCAATAAGGCTTGTGAGGCATGACCTGCCCCTCACAAAGCCATGCTGTCTCTAACCAAACTACGGTTTTCTAAGTAATCAGAAATCTTGTCTGTCAGAATCCTCTCCAATAATTTGCCCACCACAGATGGAAGACTGACAGGTCAGTAATTCCCAGGATTATCCTTATTCCCTTTCTTGAACAAGGGAATAACATTTGCCACCCTCCAGTCATCTGGCAAAGATCATCGTCAAAGTGCAGCAATCTCTTTCCCCTCTTCCTGTAGAAATCTTGGGTATATCCCGTCTGGCCCAGGGAGTTTTTCTATTCTTATGTTTTTCAAAATTTTCAACACATCCTCCTACCTAATTTCAACTTGTTTGAGTAATAGCAGCCTGTTTCACACTGTCCTCACAAATGACAAGTTCCCTCTCAGCAGTGACAACTGAAGCAAATATTCATTAAGAACCTCCCCTACCTCCTCTGACTCCAGGCACAAGCTCCCTCCACTATCCCTGATCAGTGCTATCCTCACTCTGGCTGTCAACTTCATATAATTTATGTAAATGACTTGCATAAGGGATTGTTGCTAAATTTGTTGGTAACACAAAGATAGGTAGGAAAGTGGGTTACGAAGACCGCATAAGGGGGTACAAAGGGATATCAATAGACTAAGTAAGTGGGTAAAAATCTGATAAATAGTGTACAATCTGGGAAATGTGAAATGGTTAACTTTGGCTGCAGTAAAACAGAAGAATATTTTGTAAATGACGAGAGATTGTACAGTTTCAAAATGTAGAGGGACCTGGATTTCTTTGTTCATAACTCATATAAAGGTTATACATGGGTACAAGCAAGTAATTACAAAAGCTGATAAAATATTATCCTTTACGGTGATTCGACTGCAAAAGTAAGACAACTATGGTGCAGTTATATAGGGCATTGGTGAGACCATGTCTGAAGGATTATGTACAATATTGGCCTCCTTATTTAAGGAGGGATGTAAATGTGTTGGAACAGCTCAGAGAAGATTTACTGGAGTAGTATCTGGAAATCTCCATGGGGAATGTTGAAAAGATGAGGCATATATCCACTGGAATTTCAGAGAGTGAGGTGACTTGATTGAAACACAGATGATCCTAATGATTTTTTGACATTTTTGATGTTGGAATGGTGTCTTTTTTGGGGGGTAGTTGGTGTGTGTGTGTGTGGGGGGGGGGGGGGGGGGGGGGGGGGGAAGATATCCAGAACTAGGAGTCAATACTCAAAAATAAGGGATTGCCGTTTTAAGACCAAGATTAGGAAAATTTCAATTTCAGAGGGTCCGGAGTCCTTTCCACTCTTTTTGTCAAAAGATGGTAGAACCAATATAGATAGATATTTGATAAACATTGGGGTCAAAGTATATTGGGAAACATTGGAGATTGTGGAATAATCAGATCAGCCAGGATTGTATTAAAAGGCAGAGCAGATTCAAGGGGTCAAGTTATAAATTTTGCAATTTGAATGTTTATAATCAACCTAGGACATAGTGAATATATTTATCATACGCATGCAGTAATTATTGGACAAATCAGTTTTCAGGTTGAAATCCAGCTTTGTAGATCATACCTTGCTTTTTTTAAAATTTAATTAGGGTGGTTTTTCACTGAAACACAATGATGTAATGCTGCAGGTTTAGATGAAACAACAAAATAGAAATGTATGATGTAAAATAAACAGAGGTAAAAGAATAAAACCACCTTTTAATATGTAACACAAATTTAAAGATTTCAAAATACAATCTCATTAATCCCAATAGGACTCCTTTAGAGTACTCAGACCTGTTATAATTCCTCTCTCTATCACATCTATTGGGCTTAATTTAATAGTGCTCCAATATCCGTTTTTTTAGAATCTGATAGCCTCTTTCTTGAAATTTCATGTAACCGAGCTTAAACTTTCAAAGCGATAAATAATTCCTTCACTGTTTTAACCAAAAACTTCAGGTGTGGAACTTAAGTTTCAACTCCTTACTCTGAGGTAATCTACCTCTAAACTATCTCCCTTTTTGAGAATCAACTATATACCTGCCTATCCTGAGACAAGACCTCTGCAAACAAAACCTTTCCTTATGCTATGGATATTTTATTATGTTAAAAACTATCAATTCCATTCTGGAATCTTCTAACTGATGTCTAATCCATTGCTGGCATGACCATAAGATTTAAGAACAGAGGTATACCTTTTGACCCATCTATTCTGCTCCACCATTCAATAACGTCACAGCTAATGTGAGAATCTTCAACTTCAAATTCGGTCTCTTCCTCAAACCTTTGATTTCTTTACTGATTAAAAATCTGCCTCTCTCAGCCTTGAATATACCCAACAGCCTTGACAACGCTCTTCACTAAAGAATTCCACAGATTATCAGAGGGTAGACAATAATCCTCCTTACCTTTGTCTTAAATGGCAACTCCTTATTCTGAGATTATACCCTCTCCCTCCCCCCACCCCCACAAGGAGAAACAACTTTTCTACAGCTATCCTACCAAGCCCTCTACAAACCCTCATATCTGGAATGAACCTAAAGAATCTTCTTTGGTCTCCCAATGTCAAAAGACGAAAACTGTTCACAGTACTCTGGCTGTGGTCTGGGCCTGGTATAATTTTAGAAAAATATTCTGCACAAAATGCTGTTATACACTACCTGCAATACTGTGAACAGTTTTGGTCCACTTATCCAAGGAAAAACATGGCAGCATTGCAGGCAGACTAGAGAAGGTTAATTCCACGTTTTACTCTATCCTCATAAAATTCTCCAAATAGAGTCATAGAGATGTTACAGCACAAAGAGACCCTCTGGTCCAACTCATCCATGCTGACCAGATGTCCTAAATTAACCTAGTCCCAGTTGCCAGCATCCCTCATTCCTTCCTCTCCAGATTCCTTTTAAATGTTGTAATTGTACTAGCCTCCACCACTTCCTCTGGCAGCTCATTCCATACACGTACCAGCCTCTGTGTGGAAAAGTTACCCCTTTGGTCCCTTTTAAATCTTTCCACTCTCACCTTAAACCTATGTCCTCTAGCTTTGGACTCCGTACCCTGGGGAAAGCTTGGCTATTCAACCTATCCATGCCCCTCATGATTTTATCAACATCCATAAGGTAGCCCCTCAGCCTCTGACACTCCAGGTAAAACAGTCCCAGCCTATTCAGCCCCTCCCTATATCTCAAACCTTCCAACCCCAGCAACATCCTTGTCAGTTTCTCATTAGCCTCCAAGAATTATTTCTCTCCTCCTGTCATGTTTTTAAGAAAATCGCCACTGGCTACAGAAATCCTGTCGGCACAGACCAAATCCATATGTCACTAATTCATATTCAGAATCTAAAATTGAATGATATCAAAATACATTTAAATTCCATACCTTACATCTCAGTATGTAGAATGCTTCCACTCAGTCCAAGTTCTGAAATGTTTGGTAAAGCAAATATTCTTTAAATAAATTTTAATGCAGAACACTTGATTATATCATCTTGTGATTTTAAAAACTAAATTGAGGTAACAACAATCAGTGATATTTTGACAAGAGCTAATATCAGCACTCAAAATGGCAACAGTTGATACCAATGTCTTTTTCTGGCTCAAAAATACATCTGTGAGACATGGTGATTCTCGTCGATAACAAAGCTAGATTTTTCCCCTGGTATGCTGGAAATGCTAAATGATTAGTTCTTCTTGCAACCAGCTCATTAAGTCTAAGTGTTTCAGTAACCTATGTAGCCTTGGCAATTAACATTCATTAGGCAATCAATCTCGACAGGTGACTCATTCCCCTTTGGAAGTAATATCGATATATGAGACAAGTTAAAGGGTTCAGCAGCTAGCAAGCTACCAGAATTCCATAAGTAATATTAAGAAAAGGCAAATTCATTGATCCAGTGCAGCCTGTGGAGAACTGCTCACAAAGGGAAGGTAATTGGAAATAGAACTCTAACAGTGGGACTGCAGGATAGGTTAATGTTCATGATTATAAACGCGACAGATCTTCAATCTAGCTCAGTCACTACATCTTAAAGGATGTATTGTTCAGAGGTCAAAAGATGGACTGAACAAAAGCTTCCGTGATGTTATGAATTTGTTTGGTGCTGTGCTATAATGGGTTTCCTATTTGTGAATAAGAGCTGTATCCCTCTGAACTGAAAAACTGCAGCTCATGAATAGGAATACACATTCTATTAACATTAACAGTCCATCTGCTGCATGAAGATGTATTGACTCTCTTAAATTCAACACCTAAAGCATTGATGATAAGGTACTCAGCTATTACATATAGAAGTTTCCGGGAGGTGAGCTAATCTCATTTCATGCATACCTAACGCCAATATGAACTCATAACATTACTTCTACAAGTAGGAAAATTCCAGTTTAACTAGATTCACTGAATCGTTATGGCACAGAAGGAAGCCATTTAGCCCATTGTGCTCGTACTGTCTCATTAAATGAGCATCATTACCTCATGCCAACCTCTTTTTTCATATACCTTCCTTATCCCAATAATTATTCAATGTCCCCTTGATCCTGTCTCCACTACATTTCCAGATTGTACATTCCATACCTTAACTACTTACTAAATGAGAACATTTATCCCCTCTTCACCCTTGCTTCTTAAATTTAGGCCCACTTCTTCTTCCTTTTCTGTACAGGAACTTTCTTCCTATCTATTCTGTGTCAGGTGACTGTTTTACATAAAAACATAAAAACTAGGAGCAGGAGTAGGCCATCTGGCCCCTTGAGCCCACTCCACCATTCAATAAGATCATGGCTGATTTTTTCATGGCCTCAGCTCCACTTAGTTGAGAGTGTAGTGCTGGAAAAGCACAGCAGGTCAGGCAGCATCCGAGGAGCAGGAGAATTGACATTTCAGGCATAAGCCTTTTATCAGGAATGATGAAATAGCCATTCCTAATCAAGGACTTATGCCCAAAACGTTGATTCTCCTGCTCCTCGGATGCGGCCTGACCGACTGCGCTTTTCCAGCACCACACTCTCGACTCTCATCTTCAGCATCTGCAGTCCTCACTTTCTCTCAGCTCCACGTACCCGTCCTCTCACCATAACCCTTAATTCCTTTACTGTTCAAACAAAATCTATCTTAGCCAACTACTTTACTGGGCAGGGAATTCGATAGACTTACAACCCTCTGGATGAAGAAGTTCCTTCTCAATTCAGTTATGCTTTTGTCAAAGGGATCAATTAGCTCAGTTAACCAGTTTGTGATACAGAGTGATGCTAACAGCATGGGTTCAATTCCCACACTGGCTGGGGTTACCCTGAAGGGCTCTCCTACTCAACTTCTCCCCTTGCCTGAGACATGGTGACCCTCAGGTTAAACCACCACCTGTCATATCTCTCTCTCTCTCGTGAAAGAACAGTTCTACGGTCTAACGAGACAATGATAACTTTACTTTATCCAGCCTCCTTATGATTTTGAAAACCTCTACCAGATCTCCTCTTAGCTTTCTATTCACCAAGGAGAGCAGTCCCACCTTCTTTAATCTATCCTCATAACTGAAGTTCCTCATCCCTGGAACCAGTAATCAGGCATTCTTGAGCCTTTGTCAAGTCAGAGACTGACCTTTCCAGTCACGAAACCTGGTCACCTTGTGAAAAGCAGTGGTCATGATTGTGTAGATCGTTATAGATACAGTATGGTAATTGACACAAGTCTGCTGTAATCCAGCAGATTTATCAAATTCGACATTTCATACCTTAAGACACATTCTGGAGAAGTTCTTTCAAGCAACAGTCTAGACTTTTGAACTAAATATTAATAATTCAACTATTCACATGTTAAATCAAAAGATGAACCCCCAAAACAGTGGAGAACCCTGGAAATACTCAGAAAATTAATAAATAACCTGTGGAGAGAGTAACAGAACTACCATGTCATACAGAAATATAGCATCAAATAATTATAGCACTGTTACTGCACAGAAGCAGGTTCATGTGGGATTTCTATGAGAACAGTTTTGCTTGTGTCACTCTGCAATCCTTTCACTGTACTGTGGTTCTTTCCCCTTGGATGTTTAACTAATTCCTTTCTGTAAGGGATGATCCAATCTTCCTCCACCACGCTCTTAGACAGTGCATCTCAGGTTCAAAACTTTGACCACTTAAGAAGGCTCTTTTTGTCAAGTCTTCTTCAGTACAATTGCCAATCACTTTAAGTCTGTGCTCCCTGTTTCTGGAATATTCCACCAAAGAAAAATATTTTTCCTTTGTTTGCTCTGTTGTGACTCCTAAATACCTCAAATAACTTTCTTTTCTTCAAGAAGATTCAGGCATTAATGATAAAAGATAACAAGAATTGAGGAGGGCCCAATACGGACCATAGTGGCAATATGAAGCCAGAGGACACAGGTAGCATTCTAAATGAGTATTTTGTGTCTGTTTTTAATACTGAGATGGATGTGGGTATTGAAATCCAGGAGAATAACTGATATATTAAAATTTGCATAGACAGAGAGGAGGCCATCCGTGATCTGGCAGGTTTAAAAGTAGATAAATATTCATGGCCTGATGAAATGTATTGCTGAGTGAGGCAAGGGAGAAATGACAGGGACATTGGCTATATGTTCCAATTCCTCTCTGGCTGCAAGAGAGATGCCAGTAGGCTGGACAACAGCCAGTGTTGTACTGTTACTCAAGAAGGGAGGAAAGGATAAACCAGGGAACTATAGGCCAAATCAGTCTAACCTCAGTCAGGGAAGGTGGGGGTGCATAACTGGGAGCAATTCTGAAGGACAGAATTAATCTGCTTTTAGGAGGCAGGGCTTAATCAAGGACAGTCAGTATGTTCTTTTCTTCAGGGAAGGTCATGTCTGAACAATTTGGTCGAATTTTTTGAAGAGGTAATCAGATGTGTAAGTGAGGGCAATGTTTTAATGTAATCTATTTGGACTTCAACAAGGCTTTTGATAAGGTTCCACGTGGGAGACTGATAGAAAAGGTAAGAGCTCATTGGATCCAAGGAAATTTGGCAAATTGGATCCAGCATTGGCTGAGGAAGCAGAGGGATAATCTTCGAAAGTTGTTTTTGTGACTGGAACTCTGTGTCCAATGGGGTACCACAGGGATCACTGTTAGGGCCCATGCTGTTTGTGGTACATATAAATAATTGAGACTTGAATATAAGAGGATTGATTAGTAAGTTTAATGATGATACAAATATTGGCAGTTTTCCCTCTCAGGCAGGGAACACTTCAGCAGTGAAGGTCATTCAACCCCTGGTCTTCGTGTAAGCATCCTCCAACGTGGCCTTCGAGATACACAACAATGTAGAATCACCGAGCAGAAATTGATAGCCAAGTTCCATACCCTTGAAACCAGCCTCAACCATGATCTTGGGTTCATGTTGTCCACATACCGTTCTGTGTTTATAAAATCTTTCTTACTGTTCTGTTTTGACGTCAGCACCTTGATAACTTGTTTTGATTTCTCTACCTTAATTCGTTTGTACAATTTTGGATGACAAGGGATCATGCATCTCCTATACTTATCATGTTATTCCAGCCATTTGGTTGTCTTCGGCACCATCTTATTTTTGAATTTTTAAAATTATCTCTCTGCCTTAATTAATCGGATCATAGGCCTTCACTTGCTGTTCAGCTGTTGATACTTACCTCACTCATTTTGAGAGTTTTGCTCACCTGCAGAGATTTGTTATTCATTCTGTTGACACTCTACTCACACCACTTGTACTATCTTTTGACACTCTTAATTATCTGGAATTATCTTGCAGTGATCTTTCTGTCTATAAAATCTGTGCCTGTGCACTTCCTTCCATTTCACCTGACAAAAGGAGCTGCGCTCCAAAAGCTTGTGATTTCAAATAATCCTGATGGACTATAACCTGGTGCCGTGTGACTTTAGACTTTGTCCACCTCAGTCCAATACCAGCATCTTGACATCACAAAGACTGGTGGGATTGTAAAGAGTGAGGAGAATACCGTTACAGGAGAATACTGTATTCATGGGCTGGTCAGATGGGCTGATCTGCGGTAAATGGAATTCAATCTGATTAAGTGTGATGTGATGTATTTTAAAGGACAAACAAGGCAAGGGATTTTACAAGGAACAGTAAGGCCTTGGTCTGCATCTCCCTTAAGCCAGCAGGACGGGAAGATAAAGTGTTATTGTGACATGTGGGATATGTGACTTTATTA
This sequence comes from Chiloscyllium plagiosum, assembly GCF_037043375.1. Taxonomy (NCBI): domain Eukaryota; kingdom Metazoa; phylum Chordata; class Chondrichthyes; order Orectolobiformes; family Hemiscylliidae; genus Chiloscyllium; species Chiloscyllium plagiosum. The sequence goes on along the minus strand of NW_028270140.1, from coordinate 7,487,897 downwards.
GCTGAGGCATACTGTTTAAGTGCAGGGAGGTTATGCTGGAACTGTATGAGATGATGGTTAGGCCACAGCTAGAGTATTGCATGGAGCAGACATTTTTAAACATTGTTAATTAAGTTCTGGAATCCACATGACAGGAGGGATGTGATAGCATTGGAGAGGGTGGAGAGGACATTTAACAGATTTAGCCTGAGCTGGAAAGTATTATTATGAAGAAATGTCTTCCTTGGAGCTGAGAGGAGACCTGATTGAGATGAATAAAATTATAAAGACAGGATAAGCAGGAAGGATTTTTTTCCTAGTGATGGAGTGAGCAATGACCAGGAGACATTGATTTAAAGTAAGGGGCAGAAGAGTTTGAAGAGATGCAAGGAAAACATTTTTCTTCCAGAGGATGGTGTGAATCTGTTACTCACTGCTTATTATAGTGGTAGAGGCAGAAATCCCACCATTTTTTGTGCACTTGCAATGGAAGTCATGTAAGGCTATAAGCCAGATGCTAGAAAATGGGATGAGAATAGTTAGGTGCCTGGTTTTGACCTGTGCAGAGTTGATATGCCAAAGCATTTTCGCTGTACCGTAGATTTCTACGACTATAAGATTATGAGAATGGCCCTGGTTCTCCCATCTATCCAAGGAACTAACCTGGAACCATTTCTGTGAAATGTTTTGCACTTTCTGCAAAGGGATCACATCCTTCTGAAATTGTGATACTCAAAACTGGACCAAATACTTCAGCTGATATTGAACCAGAATTTTCTAAAGATTCATCACAAAGTTCTTGCTTTTGTACTGTATTCCCTTATTTATGACATTTGGGATCCCATTCTGTTGTTTATTGATCTCTGTTTGTTTACATGAGTATGTTGACTTTTGATGCTCACTTTATTAATTAAACATAGGTTTGAATTCAAAGAAAAGTGAATAAAACTGAAGAAATTGCAGGAAGCTAGAGCTGGAAGCATGGAGCAGGCATTTTAAAGTATTGCAAATTAAGTTCCAGTAGACATAGAGGATAATGAGTCATCCATGCAATGTTGTGAGATATAAAATATGGAACAAAGTGGTGACAAGAACTATTGGGAAAAGTTGAAATTTACATTCTCCTGCGTTTTTCCTGTCTTTGTGTAGAGATCCACTTGGAATCAATGGATTTCAGGCCTCAGGATCTCTACACTCAATACATGGACGAACAGTACAGATAGAGCAGCAATTCACAAGAAGATGCTACACATACATTGTACTTGAACAAAAGATCAGTGAATATTTGAGCAGCTCAGAGACTATATGCCTATGTTTGACACACGAGTAGGTGTTCTCAATAAAACAATGTGGGCTGAAGAAAGGTGCAGTGGCCAAATGATATACTTTGTGCCAGAGAGGCCAGGGAAATGGTGAACCTATTAAACAAAGTGGTAGTGTTGTTGCAAAAGACTTCCACATGTAAATTTTACACCGTATCCAATTAACTAATTCATAATCGATAAATTGCAAAAACATCCACTTCTATAAATGAAGGAATTCCTCCCCATGGAGGATAATAATTTAACTTTGGGAAAAAAAAAACCCTTGGTTTTCCAAATCATATTTGCCACATGTAATTTGAAGAAATTATAAATCTGTGTGCACTCACCTTGCCTGGCTAAAGTACTTCAGCAGTCTCATCAACATTGGCTCAGTGGTTAGCACTGCTGCCTTACAGCGCCAGGGACCCAGGTTCAATTCCTGCCTCGGGCAACTGTCTATGTGGAGTTTGCACGTTCTCCCCGTGTCTGCGTGGGTTTCCTCCGGGCGCTCTGGTTCCCTCCCACAGTCTAAAGATGTGCAGGTTTGGCCATGCTAAATTGCCCGTTGTGTTAGGTGCATTAGTCAGGGGTGAATGTAGGGGAATGGGTCTGGGTGGGTTGCTCATCGGAGGGTCAGTGTGGACTTGTTGGGCCGAAGAGCCTGTCTCCACACTGTAGGAAATCTAAAAGATGCAGCAACAGTCAAACATCATCGTGGCTAGATACCCTCAAATACATGTTCTTATTGTGATGCCACTCAACCGTTCAAAATAAATGTTCAACTTCAGGGAAAGGTGTAACTCATAATTCCAATGGAATCACATGACAAGGGTACACAAGTCCTTTCAATAATTCAACATATGGAGGAAGGTCTTTCCGAGAGTGAAGTGTGACATATACTGAATCCTGAACAAAAAAGCAACACATTGCTTTGAAGATTATTCATTCGAGATCGCAGGCAACTCAGTGTCAATTATAAAATGGATTTTAACACAAAATTTAAAGTAACAAATTCTACCACTGGTGTTTTGTGAAACTTTCTGTCAGTCCTTTGAAAGACATTCTTCAAGCTGACAATGACTCAGTTATGCCGATTTTGAAATGACCAGTTGCTGTAGATTGCTAAAACCTATAGCCTAGATAGCTTCATGTTCTAGAGAAACTTGAAGGGAACAAGCTTTTTTCAATTGGCCTGGACATAAACTTGAATATCCTACCTGAACATACTTTAAGGCGATCAGGTGCAAATTGCATATTCATTGCCTAGATTCAGGGAGATTAAGGGGGACTGTTGATACATCACGTTGATACATCAATTTCATTAGTTTCATAAATTTCATAAATATGTTGTGCCACAGCAGCTAAAGCTGGCAAACTGTCTCATGGAACTCATTGACTTATCACCATGGATATCAAACCTAGTCATTGCAAATACAAAACTGACTAACTTAGACTATGCTTCAACTTTAAATAATTATTCCACCCAAGTGTTCCAAGACTTGTTATGAGCTAAGAACCATGAACATTATTTCATGACTATCAATTAACTCAAATATTGTCCGTAGAAGGAACAAAGTATAACATGATTAATGGTTTTCAACAATACTGACTTGACTAACCCAACTAGCTTTGATGCTCAGGAAGGAAACTATGCATTTGTGGCATCTGAAACGGACTTTCTTGGGTGTGGAATGACACCAGTTGGAGTAATGCAGATACACAATAACACCAAAACCATTCGCATAATAAAAGAAAGAACTACAGATGTTCGAAATCTGAGACAAAAATAGAAATTGCTGGAGAAACTCAGCAAGTCTGGCTGCATTTGTGGAAAGAAAACAGAGTTAATGTTTCAGGTTTAATGACCCCTTCATCAGAACGTTCTGCTAAAGTGTTATTAGACCCGAAACATTGACTCTGCTTTCTCTCAGCCAAAGCTATTTGTGTGTTTCCAATATCACCTGACATGGAAGAATTTGCATAACATGTGCTTCAAAAGTGGAAAGATGCCAAAAAAGCAAAGTTAGAGCAGTCTACTTGAATACATACAGAATATAGAAAAGTACAGCACAGAACAGGCCCTCTGGCCCACGATGTTGTGCCGAGGGTTAATCCTAATGTAAAATGAAATAACTTAACCTACGCACCCCTCAATTCACTACTATCCATGTGTATGTCCAGCACTAGCTTAAATGTCCCTAATGACTCTGCTTCCACCACCACCGCTGGCAACACATTCCATGCATTCACAACTCTCTACATCAAGAACCTACCTCTGATGTCCCCTCTATACCTTTCTCCAAATATCTTAAAACTATGACCCCTCGTGCCAGTCAATCCTGCCCTGGGGAAAAGTCTCTGGCTATTGACTCTATCCATACCTCTCATTACCTTGTATACCTTGATCAGGTCACCTCTCTTCCTCCTTCTCTCCAGAGAGACAAGTCCAAGTCAGCCTCTCTTCACAAGGCAAGCCATCCAGTCCAGGCAGCATCCTAGTAAACCTTCTTTGCACCCTCTCCAAAGCCTCTGTATCTTTCGTATAGTAGGGCGACCAGAACTGGACACAATGAACTGGACACATATAACATTTGCCACAAGACAGGCAATCTAAAGACACAAATTACATGACTTATTTGCCATTACAAAAAATAAATGTCTGCATGGTGATGAGTCAGGTCTGAACATTCAAGGATATTTAACATGTCGAAAAGACAGATAAGAAAGGAAAGGAGATGGAGTTGTACTCCACAATGTGTAGAATCTGTTCAGGTGGAACAAAGAACCAGCCATTGGTTGAAGTAGTAGTAGGCCATGATATTAACCAGGAGAAGAGAGAAGCTTGTAACATGGGTGTCTTCAATCTTCATGTGGACTGGCTAAACCAATTGAGCAGTAACACAGTGGAAGATAACCGTCTGGATTGCTTTCAGGATTATTTTCTAGAGCAGTATGTTAAAGTGCCAACCGGAATTCATGCTAATTTAGATACAGTGTTATCTAATCATAGGCTCATAGAATCCCAACAGCGTGGAAAGAGGCCATTTGACCCAATGAGTCCACATTGACCCTCAGAAGAGCATCCCACCCCCACCTTATACCCTCAAATTTTTACCATGGCCAATCCACCAAAATCGCACATCTATGGACTGTGGGTGGAAACCGGAGTTCTGGTAGAAACCCACGCAGACACAAGGAGTGTGTGTAAACTCCACACAGACTGTAACCCAAGGCTGCAATTGAACCCAGGTCCCTGGCGCTGTGAGTTAGCAGTGCTAATCACTGAGCTACTGTGCATGAGAAAGGACTAATTAACAAGCTGGCTGTAAAAGAACCTTTAGGGAGGAGTAACCACAATATGATGAAACTTTATATTGTGTTAGAAAATGAAACAGCTCATTCTGAAGCAAGGGTTAAATTTGAATAAGAGATATTGTGAAGACATGAGGCATATATTATGTAGATTTGGAATATACTTGGAAAGGTGTAACTGTATATAGGCATTCAAAGTCTTCAAAGGACTGTGCATTCCTTCGAGACATAAAAAGTCAAAAATAGTGAGTCAAGCGTGGCTAGCAAAGGCAGCTCAGGATTGTACAAGATGAAAAGAAGAGGTCTATAAAGTTGCTGAAGTGAGCAATTGATCAATAGACTATTATCATTAACACGGTAAAAACAATGACTGCAGATGCTGGAAACCAGATTCTAGATCAGTGGTGCTGGAAGAGCACAGCAATTCAGGCAGCATCCGAGGACAGGCAAAATCGACGTTTCGGGCAAAAGCCCTTCATCAGGAATAAAGGCAGAGAGCCTGAAGCGTGGAGAGATAAGCTAGAGGAGGGTGGGGGTGGGGAGAGAGTAGCATAGAGTACAATAGGTAGGTGGGGAAGGAGATGAAGGTGATAGGTCCGGGAAGAGAGGGTGGAGTGGATAGGTGGAAAAGGAGCTGGGCAGGTCGGACAAGTCTGGACAGGTCGAGTTACTGGAGGTTAGAAACTAGGATGAGGTGGGGGAAGGGGAAATGAGGAAACTGTTGAAATCCACATTATCATTAACACAACAGCAGCTAGCCAAATACCTGCCCACCTTCAAGCTGCCCATGAGGGATGGTAGAATTTTCAACTCAATAAATGTTTAAATTAGACCTGAGAAAAAGAACAGAGCAATCAGAGGGGCAAAATCATCACAATTAGCACATTTCAGTTTGAAAAACCTGTCTAGCTCAGAATGAAATAACCCCACGAGGCCAGTATTCAGTCTCCAAGTTGCCCTTTATTTACATGTGCATAGTCTGAGACACTGATACAGCTCCCTCAGAGCCAGCTCTCAAGAGTGAACAGAGCCCATGACATTTCTGTTTATTTATTTACTTTTTTTACGGACACTCCTGTTTATATCTGTCAGCCAGGATTCCCTCCCTACTTCTCCCTTCTTTTTAGCTTTGACAAAGGATCAGTTAGACTCGAAACGTCAGCTCTTTTCTCTCCTTACAGGTGCTGCCAGACCTGCTGAGATTTTCCAGCATTTTCTCTTTTGGTTCCCTGATTGGACCAGGTTAACAGCCCAATCAGGGAACTCATATTTTGTGAAGTCCATCTGACTGACCTCATTCCAATTATTACACATACAGCAGTGTTCATTCACCTCACTTACTACACAATCCTGAAGGAGTAATTTCTGACATTACATTTTCATAGCATTAACTTGCCTACTGCAGCACACATCAGAGAGACAAAGGTATGGTGAGCTAGACTGCCCATTCTCTCACTTAGATTCCACCATTTCCAGATGTTTCTGAGGGGTCAAGTAAAGGTGTAAATCTCTTTTAATCTACTTAGCGCTCAACTCATGAGGGAACGTGGTCAATTATAAAGGGCAGAAAATGTGTTGCTGGAAAAGCGCAGGAGGTCAGGCAGCATCCAGGGAACAGGAGAATCGACGTTTCGGGCATGAGCCCTTCCCGAAACGTCGATTCTCCTGTTCCCTGGATGCTGCCTGACCTGCTGCGCTTTTCCAGCAACACATTTTCAGCTCTGATCTCCAGCATCCGCAGACCTCACTTTCTCCTCAATTATAAAGGGCAGCCTAGACCAGCAGCCTGGAACTCAAAACGAACACATTAAGAATGACACATTAAAGAAAAGGAGGGATCTAACAGAAACTCATACAATTCTAACAAGACCAATCAGGGTAGACCCAAAAATGATGGTTCTGAGGACCAGTGAGACCAGAACTAGAGGATCACAGTCCAAGGATATGGGATAGGCCGTTTAGGAGTGAAATGTCTTCGCCCAGAGAATGGCGAACCTGTGGAATTCTCTGTCACAGAAAGTAGTTAAGCCTAAAACATTGAATGTTTTCAAGAAGGAAAGATCTTAGGGATACTGGGATTAAACAGTATGGGAGACAGCTGGAACAGGAAACCAATTTGGATGATCAGCCATGGCTGTATTGAATGGTGGAGCAGACCCAAAGGGCTGAATGGCCTACTCCCGCTCCTAGTTTCTGTGTTTCTATAACTTCTTTACACCAAGGTGAGAAGATATGACCAAACAGCAGCCTCTCCTTCTCCTTCCAGCTGATTAATAAGACGTTCTAGTTGAGCCTTTGATGCACTTGCCTTTTCCTCGCAAATTAAGGGCCCTCCAAATTTAGGTGCCAATTTCACAATTATACTTAAAGGAATTTACAAGCCATATAGCTTTTGAAATCATTATTGTATTTGAGAAAATGTCATTTTCCTGCAAAATTTTAATAGGGCTATTTTCAGATTGAAAATATATTCGGTACATTGCACAGAATTAACTCCCTCTATTGCTTCTCAGCTCAGTGGTAAATGATGGCAATCTCAGTTAAAAATCAGCTGAAAGGTTGATTTCAGCTCATGCATAAAGTTTAATGTCACATTTTCATATTTTGTTCAACTTCTAAATTGTCCAGGGAGTCATGGAGCTGTACAGCATACAAACAGACCATTCGGTCCAACTCTTCCTAAATTAATCTAGTCCCATTTGCTAGCATTTAGCCCATATCCCTCTAAACCTTTCCTATTCATTTCCCCATCCTTTTAAATGTTGTAATTGTACCAGCCTCCTCTGGCAGCTCATTTCATACATGCACCACTCTCTGAGATGTCCCTCAAGTCCCTTTTAAACTTTTTCCTCTAATCTATGCCCTTTAGTTTTGGACTCCCCCACCCTGGACAAAAGATTTTTGCTATTTACCCTATCCATGCCCCTCATGATTTTATAAACCTCCATAACGTCAACCCTCAGCTTTCTACGCTCCAGGAAATACAGCCCCAGCCTATTCAGCCTATACCTATAGCTCAAACCCTCCAACCCTGGCGACATCCAGTTAAACAAGTCTAAATAAATTTTAACAGTTAGTTAACAGATAAGGTTAAGTAGCTATTACTGAAAGTTCAACTGTACAAGTCAGAGAGAATAATATTGTCATTGATGCAACATAATTATTAAATGAGCACTGACAGCCTATTGTCAGTAGCAAGCTTTCACTGACATATTTCTGGTTAAAAACAAATTCAGCAATTCCTTTGATCATCAAACAACAGCTGTTGGTTAATTTTTATAATGTCGGTGCTTGCATTCCAGTGTGTGTGTGTTTTTTTTCAGTTCAGTTTAATTGAATGGAATTGAGTATGAATAAAGTTTAGTAAAACTCTGTTGAGTTTTTTTGTTAATGGAAATAAGAACAAAAAGTGCAGGAGAAACTCAGCAGGTCTGGCAATATCTATGGAGACAGAGACAGTTAATGCTTCAAGTCCAATTTGACTTTAATTCTGTTTCTCTCTCCACAGATGCTGCCAGACCTGCTGAGTTTCTCCAGGAATTTCTGTTTTTAGCTCAGATATCCAGTATCTGCAGTATTTTTGCTTTTATTTGTTAGGATTTCAGTAACATAGGAACAGCAGGAGGCTATTCAGACCCTCGAGCCTGTTCCACCACACAATGAGATCATGATTAATCTGTGACCTAACGCCATATACCTGCGTTTGGCCCATATCCCTTAATACTTTCACTTAACAAAAAAAAATCTACCTCAGTTTTAAAACAACAATGGATCCAGCATCCATTGACATTTGTGGAAGAGAGTTCCAAACCTCTTCCACCCTTTGTATGTAAAAGTGTTTCCTAACATCTCTCCTGAACAGTGTAGCCCTCATTCTCAGACTATGTCCGTTCGTTCTAGAATTTCCACCCAGTGCAAATTGGTTATCTTTATCTAGCATGTCTTTTCCTGTTAATAGTTTGAAGACTTCAAAGCAGATCAACTTTAACATTCTAAATTCTAGAAAAGTAGGCCTAGTTTGTGTAATCTCTACTCATAAGTTAACCCCTGAAGTACAGGTATCATTCTTGTAAACCCACACTGGATTGCCTCCAAGGCCAATATATCCTTCCTCAGGAGTAGTGCCTAGATCTACTCACAGTGGGGCTGAACCCAAGGTTTTGTTTTCAGGGCTGTTAGCTTGTTCTCTGAGCACTTGCTCACTGAGCAACTACCTACATGTTTGCAGTGCCCCTGCCTTGTCTTACCTACTAGTGTAGTCACACAACCAGGCAGCTTGTCTTGCTGCTTAGAAGTCCTCAGTCAAGGGGCTGTGCACCTTTGTACTATGCCAAGCTCACAGCTGCACTATGTGCTTGCAGACAGACTGCATGTGTAGCAAGCACAGAGCCATGTCTCATTGTCTTAAGGGAGTAAATCTCATCCATGTCCACAGTGGCACCCATCATTCAGGGTACAGAGTAAGTCAGGAGCAGCCTGCAATGCCATTGCAAGGGACTGGCCATGGTCAGACAACCAGTCAAGGAGTTCTCAGTCATGGGAGATGTGCCTCGGCAGTCTGGGGAGTGGGTCACAGACAGTCTGTGTCTCGACAGCGACCAACCAGAGGGTGAGAGGGTAGAGTGAATGTAGTTAGGCAGATGAAGAGCAGTTAGGCTAAGGTTTCAGCATTTCTCACCAGAAGCCGTCACTTAGGTTTCTCAAGGGGTTGAGTAATAATTCATTGGATCTATCCTAAGAACCTACAGAAAAGGGGATTGGCATTGGTAGAGGTGTAGTTATCAAGGTGTGGGGGGCATGGGGGGGGAAGGAGGGGGGGGGCAGGCATGACATTTCTGGCAGAAGGTGACTCAGGGAGTTAGTCTTCAGGTTTGAAGCTTCAGGAAAAGAAGTCAGGTGACCATGGCTAACAACGGGAGTTCAAGATTGTATAAGATTAAAAGAATACGGCGGTGAAGTTGTCAGAAATAGCAGTAAGACAATAAGACCATCAGATATAGAAGCTAATTAGGCTATTTAGGCTATTGAGATTAGAGTGGTGTTGGAAAGACACAGCAGGTCAGGCAACATCCGAGGAGCTGGAAAATCGATGTTTCAGGCAAAAGCCCTTCATCAGGAATCCTTGGATGCTGCCTGAACTGGTGTGCTTTTCCAGCACCACTGTAATCTTGACTCTAATCTCCAGCATCTGCAGTACCCAACTCTGCTTATTTGGGCCACTGAGTCTGTTCCATCATTCAATCATAGCTGATACGTTTCTCAACCCCTACTCTCTGCAACACCACATCTCCTCACTAATCATCATCCTCGATGTCTCTGTCTTAAATACACTCAATGACTTGGCTTTCACAGCCTCCTATTGCAAAGAATTCCACAGATTCACAACCCTCTGGCTGAAGAAATTCTTCCGTATCTCAATTTTAAAGGGTCCTTCCTTCACTCTGAAGCTGTGCCCTCAGATCCGAGTCTCCCCTACTTGTGGAAATATCTTCTCTATGTCCACTCTATACAGGCCTCTCAATATTCTGAGAGTTTCAATCACACATACACAGCTTCCCCTCCCTCCCCACCCTGCTAAACTCCATCGAATACAGACCCAGAGTCTTCAACCATGCCTTTCATCCCCAGCATCCTTATTGTTAATCTTCTCTTGGCCCCCTCCAAAGCCAATACACCTTCTTTAGAATATGGGGCCCAAAACATGCTCCCAGTATTCCAAATGTGGCCTGACCAGAATCTTACACAGATTCAGCAATTCATCCCTGATCTTGTATTCCAGTTCCCCTGAAATGAATACTAAGATTGCATTTGTCTTCCTAACTGCCAACTGAACCTTCATGGTAACTTTAAGAGAATCCTGAACCCAGACTCTCAAGTCCCTTTGTACTTCAGGCTTGTAAGGCTTTTCCTCATTTAGAAAATAGTCTGTGCCTCTATTCTCCCTAACAAATTGCATAACCTCACACTTTACCACAATATATTCCATCTGCCACTTCTTTTCCCACTCTCCTAACCTGTCCAAGTCCTACTGCATCCAACTGACTCCCTCAACACCTCCTGCCTTTCCACATATGTTTGTGTCATCTGCAAAAGTAACAACAATGCCTTCAGTTTCTTCATTCAGATTGTTGATGTATAATGTGAATAGCTATGGTTTCACCAATGATCCCCGCAGACCCGCACTCGTCACCGGCTGCGATCCTGAAAAAGACCCATTTATCCCTACTCCCTGCCTTCCACCAGTCAACCAATCCTCTATCCATGCCAGTACCTTGTCCCCAATACCATGGGCGCTTATCTTATTTAGCAGCCTCCTGTGCAACCTCTTGTCAAAGGCCTTCTGGAAATCCAATTAAATCACATCTATTGGCTTTCCTATGTCTAACTTGTCACCTCCCCAAAGAATTCTAACAGATTTTTCAGGCAAAATCTCCCTTCTTAAACAGAAGTGTTACATTAACCATTTTCCAGTCATCGAGTCATAGAAATGTACAGCATGGAAACAGACCCTTTGGTCCAACCTGTCCATGCCGACCAGATATCCCAACCCAATCTAGTCCCACTGCCAGCACCCGGCCCATATCCCTCCAAATCCTTCCTATTCATATACCCATCCAAATGCCTCTTAAATGTTGCAATTGTACCAGCCTCCACCACATCCTCTGGCAGCCCATTCCATATATGTACCACCCTCTGCATGAGAAAGTTGCCCCTTAGGTCTCTTTTATATCTTTCTCCTCTCACTCTAAACCTATGCCCTCTAGTTCTGGACTCCCCGACCCCAGGGAAAATACTTTGTCTATTTATCCTATCCATGCCCCTCCTAATTTTGTAAACCTATATAAGGTCACCCCTCAAACTCCGACGCTCCAGGGAAAACAGCCCCAGCATGTTCAGCCTCTCCCAATAGTTCAAATCCTCCAACCCTGGCAACATCCTTGTAAATCTTTTCTGAACCCTTTCAAGTTTCACAACATCTTTCCGATAGGAAGGAGACCAGAATTGCACGCAATATTCCAACAGTGGCCTAACCAATGTCCTGTACAACCACAACATGACCTCCCAACTCCAGTACTCAATACTCTGACCAATAAAGGAAAGCATACCAAACGCCTTCTTCACTATCCTATCTACCTGCGACTCCATTTTCAAGGAGCTATGAACCTGCACTCCAAGGTCTCTTTGTTCAGCAACACGTCCTAGGACCTTACCATTAAGTGTATAAGTCCTGCTAAGATTTGCTTTCCCAAAATGCAGCACCTCGCATTTATCTGAATTAAACTCTATCTGCCACTTCTCAGCCCATTGGCCCATCTGGTCCAGATCCTGGTGTAATCTGAGGTAACCCTCTTCGCTGTCCACTATATCTCCAATTTTGTGTCATCTACAAACTCGCATCCAAATCATTTATGTAAATGACAAAAAGTAGAGGATCCAGCACCGATCCTTGTGGCACTACACTGGTCACAGGCCTTCAGTCTGAAAAACAACCCTCCGCCACCACCCTCTGTCTTCTACCTTTGAGCCAGTTCTGTATCCAAATAGCTAGTTCTCCCTGTATTCCATGAGATCTAACCTTGCTAATCAGTCTCCTGTGGCGAACCTTGTTGAACGCCTTCCTGAAGTCCATATTGATCACATCTACCACTCTGCCCTCATCAATCTTCTTTGCTACTTCTTCAAAAAACTCAATCAAGTTTGTGAGACATGATTTCCCATGCACAAAGCCATGTTGACTATCACTAATCAATCCTTGCCTTTCCAAATACATGTACATCCTGTCCCTCAGGATTCCCTCCAACAACCTGCCCACCACTGAGGTCAGGCTCACCGTCTATAGTTCCCTGGCTTGTCTTTACTGCCCTTCTTAAACAGTGGCACCACGTTTGCCAACCTCCAGTCTTCCGGCACCTCACCTGTGACTATTGATGATATAAATATCTTAGCAAGAGGCCCAGCAATCACTTCTCTAGCTTCCCACAGAGTTATAGGGTACACCTGATTAGGTCCTGGAGATTTATCCACCTTTAACTGTTTCAAGACATCCAGCACTTCCTCCTCTGTAATCGGGACATTTTGCAAGATGTCACCATCTATTTCCCTACAGTCTATATCTTCCATATCCTTTTCCACAGTAAATACTGATGCAAAATATTCATTTAGTATCTTCCCCATTTTCTGTGGCTCCACACAAAGGCCGCCTTGATGATCATTGAGAGGCCCTATTCTCTCCCTAGTTACCCTTTTGTCCTTAAAATATTTGTAAAAACACTTTGGATTCTCCTTAATTCTATTTGCCAAAGCTATCTCATGTCCCCTTTTTGCCCTCCTGATTTCCCTCTTAAGTTGCTGTGGTTCTGTTCGCTGGAAGCGGCAGGGACAGGCCACTATAAATGCCGGAGGAAACACCAAGAAGCGCTTCACAGGAGGCTCCCAAGCACTGAGGATGTCACCTAGACAGGGGACGAAACGTTTGCAACAAAAACTTCCAGCTCGGCGAACAGAACCACAGCAACAAGAACCCGAGCTACAAATCTTCTCACAAACTTTGAATTCCCTCTTAAGTATACTCCTACTTCCTTTATACTCTTCTAAGGATTCACTTGATCTGTCCTGTCTATACCTGACATATGCTTCCTTCTTTTTCTTAACCAAACCCACAATTTCTTTCGTCATCCAGTATTCCCTGTACCTACCAGCCTTCCCTTTCACCCTGACAGGAATATACTTTCTCTGGATTCTTGTTATCTCATTTCTGCTGGCTTCCCATTTTCCAGCCGTCCCTTTACCTGCAAACATCTGCCTCCAATTAGCTTTCAAAAATTTTTGCCTAAGACCGTCAAAATTGTCCTTTCTCCAATTTAGAACTTCAACTTTTAGACCTGGTCTATCCTTTTCCATCACTATTTTAAAATGAATAGAATTATGGTCGCTGGCCCCAAAGTGCTCCCCCACTAACACCTCAGTCACCTGCCCTGCCTTATTTCCCAAGAGTAGGTCAAGTTTTGCACCTTCTCTAGTAGGTACATCCACATACTGAATCAGAAAATTGTCTTGTACACACTTAACAAATTCCTCTCCATCTAAACCTTTAACACTGTGGCAGTCCCAGTCGATGTTTGGAAAGTTAAAATCCCCTACCATAACTACCCTATTATTCTTACAGATAACAGAGATCTCCTTACAAGTTTGTTGCTCAATTTCCCTCTGACTATTTGGGGGTCTATAATACAATCCCAATAAGGTGATCATCCCTTTCTTATTTCTCAGTTCCACCCAAATAACTTCCCTGGATGTATTTCTGGGAATATCATCCCTCAGTACAGCTGTAATGCTATCCCTTATCAAAAATGCCATTCCCCCTCCTCTCTTGCCTCCCTTTTTATCTTTCCTGTAGCATTTGTATCCTGGAACACTAAGCTGCCAGTCCTGCCCATCCCTGAGCCATGTTTCTGTAATTGCCATGATATCCAGTCCCATGTTCCTAACCTGCCCTGAGTTCATCTGCCTTCCCTGTTAGGCCCCTTGCATTGAAATAAATGCAGTTTAATTTATTAGTCCTACCTCGTCCCTGCCTGCCCTGACTGTTTGACTCACTTCTATTCTCAACTGTACCCGTCTCAGATCAAACTCTTTCCTCACTATCTCCCTTGGTCCCACCCGCCCCACCTTACTAGTTTAAATCCTCCCAAGCAGTTCTAGCAAATTTCCTGCCAGTTTATTAGTCCCCTTCCAATTTAGGTGCAATCTGTCCTTCTTGCACAGGTCACTTCTACCCCAAAAGAGATTCCAATTATCCAAAAATGTGAATCCTTCTCCCATACGCCAGCTCCTCAGCCATGCATTCACTTGCTCTATCCTCTGGCTCACTCCCTGAATCCAGTGTTTCCTGAAATATCACAACATGGCTTCTACAATCTCTTAGGCTATCTCTTGGTCCAGGTGATTTATCAACTTTAGACCTTATAACTTCCCCAACGCCTTCTCCTTTGTGATGGCTACTACACTCGCCTCTGCCCCTGACGCTCTTGATGTTTTGGAATGCTGCTGGTATCTTCCACTGAGAAACCTGATGTAAAGTACCTTTCAGTTCCTCCGTCATTTCTTTATACCTCAATACTACTTCTCCTGTCTCATTTTTCAGCAGTTCAATGTTCACTTTCACCTCTCTCTTAGCTTTTGGATATTTAAAAAAAAAATACTTACAATCTTATTTTAAATTATTCTTTTATCTTATTCTCTCATATTTCATCTGCTCCAAACCTTATTGTTTTGTTTAGCTGTCCTCTGCTGGCCTCAATCATCTGGCTTCCCATTAATCTTCATCACATTGTGAGCTTTCTCTAAGTAATTATGAAGATTGAGAGATTTATACAATACAAAATACTACAAAAAGTGTAGTAGCCATCACAAAGGAGAAGGCGTTGGGGAAGTTATAAGGTCTAAAGTTGATTAATCACCTGGACCAAGAGATAGCCTAAGAGATTGTAGAGGCCATGTTGTGATATTTCAGGAAACACTGAAATACAAAAAGGGAGGGCTGAGAAACTGATAAGAAAAGGGAGAATAGAATATGAATGCAATTAGCAAGAAACAAAAATTATCTGTAATATCTTCTATAGGTATGTAAAGAGGAAATGTGTGTCTAAAACAAACGTGGGTCCATTAAAGGCAGAGTCAGGAGATTACATAGAGATGAGAAAATTAGCAGAGAAGCTAGATGATTCCTTTCAGTCTATTTTCACTGAGAAAGATTCAAGAAATCTACCAGATCAGAGATCCAAGTGGATAGGAAGAACAAGGAGTTGAAGGAAATTAGCATTAGTCGGAGAATAGAACCAGAAAAATTATTGAGATTAAAAGATGTTAATTCCCAAGATCTACATCCAACAGAATTGAAGGAGGTGGGTATAGAGCTGGTCAATGCATTGGTGATGATCTTCCAACTTTCTATATATTCTTGAATGATTCCAATGGATTGGAAGTTGCAAATGTCACCCCATTCTTTAAAAAGGGAACATAAAAGAAAACGAGGAACTACAGACTTGTTAACCTTGCATAAGTAGGAGGCAAAATGCGAGAATTAGTTATAAGTTATGGGCTAGATAGATACGTGGTCGATGATGATATAATTGACCATAATCAGCATGGATTTGTGAATAAGAAATCTTGTTGACCAACGTCTGGAGTTTTTTGAAGGTGTTACCAAAAAATTGAAAAAGCTGAACTGATTGATGCAAAATACTTAGATATTCAGAAGCCTTTTATTAAGGCCTTCTACAGAAGCCTGGTAAGAAACATTAAGGCACATAGGATAGGAGATAATGTGCTGGCTCGGATTGATAATTGGCTGACAGACAGAAAACAGAGTTGAATAAATGGATCATACTCATATTGGCAGGCTGTGACTAAATTAATATTAGATCGATGACATTGATGGTATAGTTGCCACATTTTCTGATAACATAGAAATAAGTAGAAAATTAAGTTGCAAAGTGATATTAAAAACAGACATTAGAAAGATACAGATAGGTTAAATGAGTGGGCAAAGATCTGGCAAATGGATAATAATGTGGGAAAATACAAAATTATCCATTTTGACAGGAAGAATAAGTAAAAGTGCATGATCTAAAAAGTGAGAGATTGCAGAGCTTTGAGATATAAAGGAGCATGAATTTGTGCATGAATCATTAAAAGTTAGTATGCAGGTGCATCAAATAATCAGGAAAGATAATAGAATGTGAATACCTATCGCAAGAGGAGTTGAAAACAAATGTAACGAGATTATGGATCAGTTATACAGGGAATTTGGAGCACTGTGTACAAAATTGGTCACATTATCTAAGGATTTAAATGCATTTGAGGAAATTCAGAGGAGGCTTACCAGACTACTAACTGAAATGGAAATATATCCTTATGAGAAAAGGCTGTCTAACTTGTATCCGCTGGAGTTCAGAAGAGTTGGAGGTGAGTTGATTGAAAGCGAAAAAATCTTGAAGGATCTTGGCCGGATGAACATGGGAGGATTGAACAAGAGGTCACTGTTCAAAAATCCGCCATCATCCATTTAAAATGGAGATGAAGCAAAACTCTCTTTTCTCAGAGGGTCGTGGATCTTTCAAACACTTTTCTTAAAAAGGTAACGGAGGCTGAACCTTTGGATGTTTTTAAGGCAAGTATAGACTGATCCTTGTTACACTAGAAGAAAAAAGTTTCCCAGGGACAGGCAGAAATGCAGATTTCAGCTTACAATCAGATCTGCCCTGATCTTATTGTGCGGTAGAGCGAAATGGTCTATTGTGGGGCTAAATGGTCTATTCTTGCTCCTAATTGATACGGATGTTTGTTTGTACATAACGTACAAGAGTTAGTAAGAACATACTCTATTGTGAAATATTGTGAAGTGATTTTAGTTTTCAAAACATAGGTCCTGTAACATGTACCACAGACAGTCAGAATCTTATTGAATCAGACTCAAAACAGCAAATGCTGGCGATCACAGCGGGTCAGACAGCATCCATGGAGAGAGAGCCAGCTAACATTTCGAGTCTAGATGACTCATCAGAGCTCTGATGTAGAATCATCTAAACTCAGAACTTTTTGCTTGCTTTCTCAACATGAGTGCTGCCTGACCCACTGTGATCTCCAGCATTTTGTTGTTGTCAGTATAGATTCCAGCATTTGCAGTAACTTGCTCCTTATTGAATCAGATATTTGCATTAATTATAATGTACACTAATACAACCTGTCTGATTTACACATACACTTTGGGTTATATCCCTACTTATAGTACTATTACATTATACACGAGGTTGACCAGCAGACTGACTGATAGTTAAACAGAAGACTAAATGAATGATTGAACAGAAAGTAAGACAAAAGCTTCTTGTACAAGACAGTCACATATCATGGTGTCTTCCAGCTATGTTAAAAGTATAGTGCCTTTCTGAGGCTATGCAGTAATACTACACACAGAATTATTGAATAATTGAATACTACAAGGAGTACCAGCACTCCTGACACATTCTAGGTTCCTCTGAATCTGTGATCTTGCAAAAAAGCAATGAAACAAAAGCTGCAATATTCCATTTAAAACAAGCCCTCACTTGAAGAGGTCCCTGTTAATTGGATGGCAAACCCACCCCCAGACTAATGAAGGGGACACCTCACTTAAAATCAGAACTGAGTTTATTGTCCCTTCAGAGGAGGCTCAGCCTCTGAAACAATCCCAACTTCTGCTTCTGACTGCCAGAGGGAATACCTTGTTTAGAACGTGTGTGTCTGTTTCTCTATTGTTCACTTTCTGATACAATTTCCAACAGCAAGGGTGGGTGAGATTCCTATTGCCCCGTGAGCATGGCCTACTTGATTCCTGTCTAGATGAAAGTGGTGCTGGAAAAGCACAGCAGGTCAGGCAGCATCCGAGGAGCAGGAAAATCGATGTTCCTGGCAAAAGGATTCCTGATGAAGGGCTTTTGCCTGAAACATCGATTTTCCTGCTCCTCAGATGCTGTCTGACCTGCTGTGTTTTTCCAGCACCACTCAAGTCTGGACTCTGATCTCCAGCATCTGCATTCCTCACTTTCGCCTCCTTGATTCCTGGATGAGTTCTGACCTTTTTAGCAGATGTTACAAGTTTGAGGGCGGCACGGTGGCACACTGGTTAGCACTGCTGCCTCACAGCGCCAGAGACCCGAGTTCAATTCCCGTCTCAGGCGACTGACTGTGTGGAGTTTGCACGTTCTCCCCGTGTCTGCGTGGGTTTCCTCCGGGTGCTCCCGTTTCCTCCCACAGTCCAAAGATGTGCAGGTCAGGTGAATTGGCCATGCTAAATTGCCCGTAGTGTTAGGTAAGGGGTACTTGTAGGGGTATGGGTGGGATGCGCTTCGGCGGGGCGATGTGGACTTGTTGGGCCGAAGGACCTGTTTCCACACTGTAATGTAATCTAATCTAATCTAAAAAGTGGAGTGCATTGGAACACCTCTGCTGGTATGTCTTGAGAACTTTCACTCCAGTTTATGCAAACTCAGATTAAGAATGTGAAGTTCAGTCAATTCAGGCAGATCATCTGCTATCTCCAATTGGCAGACCAAATGGAAGGCAGTTGTGGAAGTATTCAGAGTCCTGTACTTCTATGTAGCATCTTCAGGAATATTAGAATCCTTAATTCCTTTGTATCTAAATTTGAAACATCAACATCAAATCCTTGGACTTTGATCCAGTGGAATAGTAAGAAGTCACAGGACATTAGGTTATAGCCCAACAGGCCTAAGTGCTTCCCTCGACTTCACCTGATGAAGGAGCAGTGCTCCAAAAGCTTGCAATTTCAAATAAACCTTTTGGACTATGACCTGGTGTCCTGTGACTTCTGACTTTGTCCACTCCAGTCCAACACTGACACGTCCACACAGTGGAATTTTAATCATAGATATGACTTGTTTAGTATGGATAAAACAAGTTGCCATGATACAAAACCAAACTCCAGACTCCTCCGGGAACTGCTGTTCAAAATCAACTTCAGAATTTATCAACTTTATTGCACAGGATGTGACTCCAAATGTGTTCATCTTGATGAAATCAGACAAGAAGTAAAACACAGATTCTGCACTAAAATGTAAAGTTACTCCTCAGGGAAATGGGGGGAGATAAATGAAGCAAGCAAACACCATGGAACATAACACAGGCAACATCAATAAGTGATGAAGTCATTCCAAGGGAAGACAGGAATTTCACACTGAGTTGGCTACAGCATTGCACAATGTGGTAAGATTAACCCAAAATGGATTTTGAGTTGCTGGGAGAGGCACGGGATGTGTTTAAACTACATTTGCTTGTTTCAGACACTTGTATTTGTTAATCCCTACTTTCCTTTCAGTGTGACTGGTAGGTTTTAGATCTGATCAGATCAGGAATGGGAAGCTGATTCATTTTCTGTGCATTACCTCTGGCATTCTCCCTGAAGCCCAGAAAATTTAAAAAAAACTTATTTTGCAAGGAGATAGTATTGATTTTATTGACATGGTTGTTATTTGGCGCTGCTATCTGCCAAACGATTGAAAAGCAAACACTCAATTTCTCTAACACCTCACTAATAGTCATCCTGAAAGTGGTGAAGGTGCAGTGACATTTTTCTTATCCCACCAATGACACACAAACACTATGTAACCCCAGATGGGTATTTGCCGGGCTTGGGGAAAGGTGACTGAGATAGTCAGCTTCAGCAACAACACACAATGCATCCCTCCCCACTTCACTGCTCAACCCCAGAATCTGTGTTAAAACTCAAATAACACAAAGAACTGCGGATGCCAGAAATCTGAAACATAATCAGAAAGTGCTGGAGAAAATCAGCAGCATCTGGGGGAAGAAAATAGAGGAAACGTTTTGAATCCAGTGAGTCTGATGAAGAGTCACCAGACACAAAATGTTAACTCTGCTTTCTTCCCACAACCAGACCTGCTGAATTTTGCCAGCAATTTCTGTTTTTGTTTAAAAACTGGTGGAATGATTTTCCCTTTAATTTACACTCCAACTATTTTCCCTTTAATCCAATACCTTCTTTGCTGTTGAAATCTTACCTCCTCACCCTCTCAAAACGTGTCCAATTTGGCTCACCTTTCCAATTGTCACAACCAGCTCTAGTTCTCTCCACACAGAGAGAGAGAAAAAACCAAAGATCAAGATCAAGGAATGAACACAGAGTTACACAATCTTCTCAGACCTGGACTAACAAGCTTCAGAAATTATTGGTCCCTTAAGAATTATTAGAATTGACCGTCTCCAGACTGAGCATTTTTGGACAGGCTCCCTGACGAGTACTTGTGTCTCTTTCATTACCTCAGAAAATGCACTTCCATCTAATGTCACACTGCATTGTGAAGCCTGTCACTTGTTTCTCTGCGGTCAATAACACTGAAGGTCACTGCCAACTACTAACTTGCCAGCACCACACTACAGGTACCGTATGGGATGAAGACATTTGGGAGGAAGTGTAGCTGTTTCGAAAAGTTTTGGTCGAAATGCTAGAAGATAAAGGACTCAACTGTGAGTTTTTTTGAGACCAATATTCATTTAAAGCCTGGTCAGTGCTTAGTTTTCCCTCTTTCCTCCAGTTCCAGCTTATCAAGAAATGGTGCAGAAAAGCACGGCCCAGAGAAGGACTAGCAAAGAAAGAATAACTTCATTCATCAGCTGTCCATTCAAAACAGTATGTCAGCAGGCAGGCAAGCGTGCAAGTTTCTGCTGGAAGAGGGATTGGGAAGGTCCTGATATTCCTTGAGAAGTCTGAAGAAACGTTCCTGGTCCTATTAACCCGGGAGAACTTCATTTTGTCAAAAGGCTGACTGGGGATATACTTTAGAGTTTAGATTAGAATGGTGCTGGAAAAGCACAGCAGGTCAGGCAGCATCCGAGGAGCAGGAAAATCGACGTTTCGGGCAAAAGCCCTTCATCAGGAATGGAGCTGATTAAGGGCTTTTGCCCAAAATGCCGATTTTCCTGCTCCTCGGATGCTGCCTGACCTGCTGTGCTTTTCCAGCACCACTCTGGTCTAAACTCTGGTTTCCAGCATCTGCAGTCCTCACTTTTGCCTAAGGGATATACTTCAGACAGAGAGATAGTTACACCTGAGATAGCAGTGATCAAAGAGCAGAAGGTGCAACGGGTCCTAGAATTTATTCAGGAAAAAAGAAAGCTACAGCATTATCATTCATTTTGGCAAGCAAGGATTTTCTGTTACATCTGTTTTTCTGGAGTAACCCAAGTGATGACCTAGCGGTATTATTGCTGGGCTATTAATCAAGAGACCCAGATAATATTCTGGTGACCTAGGTTTGAATCCCACCAGCACGGAAACAGACCATTCAGTCCAACTTTTGTCCATGCTGACCAGGTATCCCAACCCAATCTAGTCCCACCTCCCAGCATCCAGCCCATATCCCTCCAAACCCTTCCTATTCATATACCCATCAAAGTGCCTCCACCACTTCCTCTGGCAGCCCATTCCATACACGCACCACCGTCTGCATGAAAACGTTGCCCCTTAGGTTTCTTTTATATCTTTCCCCTCTCACCCTAAACCTATGCCCTTTAGTTCTAGACTACTCCCCCCCCCCCCCCCCCCCAACAGGGAAAATATTTTGCCTATTAATGCTATCCATACCCCTCATGATTTTATAAACCTCTGTAAGGTCACCCCTCAGCCTCCGATGCTCCAGGGAAAACAGCCCCAGACTGTTCAGCCTCTCCCTATAGCTTAAATCCTCCAACCCTGGCAACATCCTTGTAAATCTTTTCTTAACCCTTTCAAGATTCACAACATCTTTCCAATAGGAAGGAGACCAGAATTGCACACAATATTCCAAAAGTGGCCTCATCAATGTTCTGTACAGCTGCAACATGACCTCCCAACTCCTGTACTCAATACTCTGACCAATAAAGGAAAGCATACCAAACGCCTTCTTCACTATCCTACCTACCTGCAACTCTACTTTCAAGGAGCTATGAGCCTGCACTCCAAGGTCTCTTTGTTCAGCAACACTCCCTGGGACCTTACCATTAAGTGTATAAGTCCTACTAAGATTGGTTTTCCCAAAATGCAGCACTTTGCATTTATCTAAATTAAACTCCATCTGCCACTTCTCAGCCTATTGGCCCATCTAATCAAGATCCTGTTGTAATCTCAGGTAACCCTCTTCGCTGTCCACTACACCTCCAATTTTGGTGTCGTCTGCAAATTTACTAACTGTACCTCTTAAGCTCACAGCCAAATCAGTAATATAAATGGAGGAATTTGAATTCATACAGATCTGGAATTAAAGGTCTAATGATGACCATGAATCCATTGTTGATTGTTGGAAAAACCCATCTGGTTCACTAAAATCCTTTATGGAAGGAAACTGCCATCCTTACCTGGTCTGGCTGACATGTGACTCGAGACCCACAGCAATGTGGTTGAATCTTAACTGCCCTCTGAGTAATTAGAGATGAGCTGCAGAGTCAGTGACACCCTCATCTCATGAATGAGGGAAAAAAAAACAAAATATTTTTTAGAAAGTGTCTGGAGAAAACATTTAGCGGACAGTCATCAGCATGTCATGATTAGGCTGGCTCAGAGGAAGGACAAAGAACAATCCAGAGTCAAATCAATAGACAAAGCAAACTTCAGGGGGATAAAATAGATTTGAGCTCAATATATTGGAGACAAGCATTACCAAGAACGACTGTAGCTGAACAATGGTCTACCTTTAATGAAGATACATTTTTGGCCATGATCAAGGCATATTACTTTGCAAAGGAAAGGTAAACAACTGAAAGCTCCCTGCATGATAAAAGAAATGGAAATTAAGATAAAGAAGAATATTTGTGCTTATGATCAATGTCCAGTAGAAAATACTGAAGTTCCAAAAGGGAAATTGAAAAAATAGTAGATAGGAGAAACAAAGAGGGAGAATGACTGACAGCCTAAATAAGAGAAAAACTCAACATCTTCTATAGACATAGAAATAATAAACAAGATATTGAAAGGAGGCTGATTAGTGACCCAAAAAGATGGTTCCCTCTGTTTTAGTCTCCACAGATGCTGCCAGCCTGCAAATTTCCATCCTCATTTTACCTTAAACGATGACTTTGCATCTGTCTTTATCAAGACGTGTTGGCCAGGTCATGGTGAAAAGGAGGAAATGTTTAAAATCAATAAGGAGGATGTATTGGATTAGTTGTCTTTCGTTTGCGTTAATATGACATCAGAACCTGAGGCAATGCATCCAAAACGACGGAGGGAAGTGACAATGGGAATTATGGTGATGCTGACAATAATTTGTCATGTTCCTTAAATTCGGGGCTGGTGCCAGAGGACTGGAGAAATGTAAACGTTTGACACTTGATCAAAAAGCATGTAAAGGTAAGCTCAGCAACTACAGCCCAGTTAGTTCAACTTCGATGCCAGGGAACCTTCTGGATAATATTAAATGTCGTGTGGACAATTATCGGTTAATTGAGGACAGCTTTCATGAAAATAGACTTAAACTCACTTACTGGAACTTTTTGTAAAGATTAAAAGGGAGGATTGATGAATACAGTGCTGTTATGTTGTGCACATGGGGTTCCAGAAGACATTTATACAAAACTGCACAACCAAGGTGTGAGTAAAGTTACAGCTCCTGTATTCAAAGGAATAGCCACAACCTGGGGACAAAGATGGCTGAGGGATAGGAAATATCTTATAGTAGTCTTCTAGAATCCTGAAAAAAATAACCAGAGTGAAGACTGTTCTGTTTGCAGTGACACCTGAGCCTCCATTGTTGAGCCTATCAGACCACAGACTGGATGATCACAGAGTCAGGGAAAATATCAACCACATTCTCCCACAACCGATTGGTTTCCCTGAACTCTCCAGGTATCCTGGAGACCACTAATGATGCTATTATCTTTGATCACACAAGGCTTTGGTTGAGAAACAGGTCAATCCTGTTCACAGGCAGAGTGGGGACAAATATCCAGTCAGAGCGCATGATACAGAGTCACATTCCAGGTGCATCTGGTAAAGAGGTATCGACATGTGCCCTCACCTTACGCCCGAAACGTCGACTCTCCTGCTCCTTGGATCCTGACTGACCTGTTGTGCTTTTCCAGTGTCACATTTTTTGACACTTCTACCATAACCTTTGCACTTAGCCATTCTCTATTAAGAAGGCCATGCCTGTTCCCAGTGGATAATTCAACTTCAACCAAACCCAGGGGTGTTAAAATTGAAGTGTGGTGCTGGAAAAACACAGCAGGTCAGGCAACATCTGAGGAGCAGGAATGATGATCAAGGGCTTATGCCTGAAATGTCAGCTGTCCTGCTTCTCAGATGCTGCCTGCTCGACCGTGCTTTTCCAATGTCACACTTTTTGACTCTGACTCTCCAGCATCTGTAGTCCTCACTTTCTCCCAGGGTATTAAATATAAAGGAAATGGAAGTTAGGCAAGTATTGGAGTCCTACTATTTTAGCCACTTACTGCACTCTCCCTATGTAGTCAAAAGTTAAATTTCCACTCATTCTTAGAGTGTAGAGTCATAGAGATGTACAGCACGGAAACAGACCCTAGTCCAACTCATCCATGCTGACCTGATATCCTTCCCCAATCTAGTCCCACCTGCCAGTACCCAGACCATATCCCTCCAAACTGTTCATATTAATACACCCATCCAGATGCCTTTTAAATGTTGCAATTGTACTAGCCTCCACTATTTCCTCGGACAGCTCATTCCATACACGTACCACCCTCTGCGCGAAAACATTGCCCCTTAGGTCTCTTTTATATCTTTCCCCTCTCACCCTAAACCTATGCCTTCTAGTTCTGGACTCCCCCACCCAGGGAAAAGACTTTGTCTATTTACCCTATCCATGCCCCTCATGATTTTAT
The DNA here is from genome assembly GCF_037043375.1 of Chiloscyllium plagiosum. Taxonomy (NCBI): domain Eukaryota; kingdom Metazoa; phylum Chordata; class Chondrichthyes; order Orectolobiformes; family Hemiscylliidae; genus Chiloscyllium; species Chiloscyllium plagiosum. The sequence goes on along the minus strand of NW_028270140.1, from coordinate 7,462,893 downwards.
AAAATTCTATAAAAGGTCACCCCTCAGCCCCCGAAACTCCAGGGAAAACTGCGCCAGCCTATTCAGCCTCTCCCTATAGCTCAAACCCTGGCAACAGCCTTATGAATCCTTTCTGAACCTTTTCAAGTTTCACAACATCTTTCCAATAGGAAGGAGATCAGAATTGCACGCAATATTCCAAAAGTGGCCTAACCAATATCCTGTACAGTCGCAACATGACCTCCCAAGTCCTGTCCGCAATACTCTGACCAATAAAGGAAAGCATACCAAACACCTTCTTCACTATCCTATCTATCTGTGACTCTACTTTGAAGGAGCTAAGAACCTGCACTCCCGAGTGTCTTCCCTGAATGAGTGGAAATATATACAGCTACCTGACCATGTATTGACTTTTCTTGATGTTTTCCACCTGATGACGTTCACAGATAATTATGTCAACATTCCAATTCCTGTAATTCTAATATTGGCATCTAATCAAGCTACTATCAGATAATCACAAGAAACCTATAGTTTGGGAGATTGTGGAAATTGCTGACAAAAGATCTAACTGGAAAAGTGTTAGCCACAACTGTGACTAACAGGAGAAATTGCAAGTTCTATTTGATCAAAGGCTGGGGTTATAAAGTCGTCAAGAAAGTAATAAGCCTTATGATGGAGCATTTTAGAATTCTGGAAGAGGAAATCAAGAAACAATAAAAGAAATGGAATAGAACATGCTACAAACTAGCAGAGAATGTGCAGAATGTATAGGCTTTTGTAGGAATACAAAAGGGCAAATATTAGCAAAGAACAATGACGGCCCATTATAGGCATAGACAGGAAAATTTAAAATAGGAAATGAGGAAATGTGAAATTGAAGTACTTTGGACAGAATCTTATGGAAGCCTGAGCAAAGGGGCCAATAGTGAGATTTGTGATCGAAGAGATATCTAGTGAAGCTGATCTCAATATTAGGAGTGTCTCAATCCATTTTTTATGTTTTTTTTCCCAAGTGATGGGCTGAGTTACCAATTAAGTCAGAAATATGAGGCTCATAATGTGATGGTGCTGTAGCCTTAAGAGGTGTGTTTTATCCTGGGTGCTTTCAGACAGAGATTGGGTGATAGGTGGACAGCAGCCCATGAGAAGATAAACAACTTGTGAGACCTTGGGTATTTTTTGAAGTTGGAACAATAGAAGTAGCCTGGATGGGTGTGGTCAAGCTCTCACAGATCTAGATTTTTTTTGTTTTCAGCAGCAGTTGTTCTTGTGGTCTTGAAGAAGTGTAAAATATCTTTCCCCCTCTCTGTTACAGCCAAAAGCTGGGGCCCACTTCCTGGGCTGCTGGATTGCATATGAGACAAAATCTGTTTTCTGAATTTGCCTTTTGCTAAAGGGTATGTTTATGGGATGTTACTATGTTGGAACACTTGATTAGTAATAGTTGCTGTATCTATTAATGTACTTAAGTTTTCCAATAGTTAAGTTATTCCAAGTTCTTATGTCTTTTGTTGCATTTTAACTATCATGTCTGAATAAATTGTGTTTTGCTTAATGTCGAGTAGTTTGACCAATCAAGTTGCATCTGGAACATAGCACCTTAAAATAAGGAAAAGGTAGGATCTAGGCTGCCTTCTCAATATATTTCAAGGGGGTCTGATCTGATCCATAATAATATCACTTCTGTCTTGCCTTGATATTTAGCACAGACACAAAAAAGGAAGCTTTTCATATTTGTCAACAGACCTCAGTCAAGTCAAAGTGGATAGCCTTCTGACAGGGGGTTCCAGACAAAGGCAGACTTTGATACCAGTCCATGGGCTTAGAAACAGACAGTCAGCCAATCAGGATGGTCAGAATTGGGTTGTTCTCCACCTAACGGGTGAGAAGCTGAATGACAGACAGTATCCACTCATCCTGAAACATTTGATTCTATTGTGGGCTCTTTCTTTCTGAAATGAGGGAGAGAGAGAAAGAGAGAACGAGAGAAAGAGGGAGGGGAGAGACGCGGTGGTGAGCGCAGGGAGAGAGAGCATGGGATATGAAATTGGGTGGCATGGCTATTAATTTTGTTTGTTTTCTCAGTGAGTGACTAGGCAGCACAGTGGGCATGCAGAGTTAGTGAGTTGGGTTGGGCAACAAGTGAGGGAGGACGTTGCAGGAAATAGTGAGAATGGTACAGCATGAGCCTTGGTGGGAGGTGAGTACAGTAGAAGAACGTGAGATGTCGGAGAGAAGATGGTTGTACATAAGCTGGAAGAGTGAGGGAGGTAACTCCTTGGAAAGGATTGGGCATTCCTCTAGATGGCCAAGACTGCTTTATCCTGGGTGGCAACCTCAATTTGGGGCTGGCATGGTCTGGTCTTGTGGCCTCCACTGCTGGTCCTGGAGAAGAGGAAGTCCAATGTCTGCACTACCCCACTTAGCAGGACCTCCAATTCCCTGTCCTCAAAGCAGACTCCTGATTTCCTATTGTCCTCCATGTCTAGTTAGGTGTCAGGGACTGCACAGGATAACTCTGGACGCAGTGCTGGTTTGGGCTCAAAATGGCTTTTAATGATGGTTCAGCATAAGACTGCTTATGAATTCTGGGTGGTAAGTTGTCGAGAGACCTGAGTGTGGTAAGATGGGGATGGAAATGGATGTGGTGGAAGACAAAGGCAAGTGGTAGACAGTTAATGAGATGGGTTTGGTAAGATACAGTGAGAAATTGTACTTGGGTTTGCAGCAGAAATCTCATCAAAACCACTCAACGTATCTTAGGCTTTTGCATGTGTCCTCACAGAGGAAGCTGGGGAAAAAAAAACTACCTGGCACATGAGCAGAGAAGGAACCATTGAGAATGAGGAACTAAAATTAGAGTTAGTAAAATGTGGTGGAGAAATTGAAAGACTGGAAGTTGGTGAACATGACGCTGTCTGTTGTAGAATGTTGTAAGAGATGATACTGAGATCGGGGATTCATGGTTGGGCGTTTTCCACAATTCTATTGATTCTGGAATGTTTCCTGCAGATTGGAAGATAGCAAATGTAATTCTACTTTCTGAGAAAGAAGAAAGATCAGAAACAGGGACCAACAGACCTGTTCATCTAATATCGGTCACAGGGAAAATGCTGGAATCTATTATGAAGGACATGATGATTGGTTACTCCATGGTAGGGCAAGGAAGAGTCAACATGGATTTATTAAAGGAAAATCATGTCTGGTAAAGCTGTTTGAGAATTTTGAGAATGTAATTCGCAGAGCTGATAAAGAGAAACACATGGATGTAGTGTATTTGTATTTTCAAAAGGCTTTTATTTGATAAACTTCCACACAAGAGATTATTGAACAACATTTTATGATTTGTGTCCTGGGCATGAATTGAGAATTGGTTAATGAAGAGGGATTAAAATGCAAGAGTTGACCGATCATTCTCGGGTTGGCACAACATGACTAGCAGGGTACCATCAGTGCTAAAGTCCAACTATTCACAATTGATATCAATGATTTGAACTGGGGACCAATTGGACTATTTCAAAATTCACAAACCTAGGTGGGAAGGTGAGTTGTGAGGAGGATACAAAGAGTTTTCAATGGGATTTAAGTGAATGGACAAAAAATTGGTAGATGAAATAAAGTGTGGAAAAATGTGAAGTTATTGACTGATAGGAAAAACAGAAATTATTTCTTAAATGATGAGAAATTACTAAGTATTGATCTCCAAAGGGACATGGATGTCATTGCTCACAAGTCACTGAATGGTGACATGCAAATGCAACAAGATTTACAAAGGCAAATGATATGTTGACCTTTATTGTGAGAGGATCCAAGAATTGGAATAAAAATATTTTGTTGCAAATATAGTTTTGCACCTGGAGTATTACATGTAGTTTTGGTCTCCATGCCTGCGAAAAGATACACTTGTCATCGAGGGAGTGTAATAAAGTTTCACCATGTTGTTTTGTGGAATGGTGAAATTTATCTATTATTTAAATTTTAGAATATTAGAAGGTTTTTTTATTGTCTTGTGGAACTGTGGGCATCACTGGCTGAGCCAACATTTATTGGCTGTCCCTTATTGCCCTGGAGCTTGGGGGTGGGGGGCAGGGGGGGAGTAGTGGTGGTGAGCTGCCTTCTTCAACAGTTGAAGTCCATCTGCTGAGACTATGCACACAAACCTTCCAGCTCAGCGATCAAACCTACATCCACACACAATGCTGTTAGGAAGGGAATTCCAGGATTTAGATTCAGTAACACTGAAGGAATGGTAACATATTTCCAAGTCAGGATGGTGAGTGCCTTGAAGGGGGACTTGCAGGGGGCAGTGTTCCTATGTATCTGCTGCCCTTCCCCTTCTAAATGGAAGTAGTCTGAGGATCTTTGGTGATTTTTTGCAATGCATCTTGCAGATAGTACATACTGCTGGTACTGGGTGTCGGTGGTGAAATGGGTGTTTGCAGCTGTGGAGCCAATCAAGAGGGCTGCTTTGTCCTGGATGGTGCTAAGTTTTTTGAATGTTGTTGGATTTCTATTGCAGTAAGCTTTAGGACCCTGAAGGAGCTTTGTAATGGTGTCACAGAGGTGAATCTTACTGGGCAAAAATAGCACAGTGTAGATAGAGTTAGATAGACAGGAGATGGAAGATCAATAAAGTCCAGAGAAAAGTCTCTTAATAATGTAACATTAAGATAAGAGCCTTCCATATCTCAGATTGCCACACATAGTCATAGTTAGTATCAATATGCAATAAAGAGAGTTAAAAAGATGCCTAGACCTGAAGACAAGTCTTGACTTTGTCTTCTCCTTGACCAGTCTGCCCCAAACTGAAACACTTCCATGTAGCTTAAAACCACACGGCAAAATAATTTAATTAAAATGTACAAAGTTTTCACAAGCGTCGACAAAGCAGATGTAGAAAAGATGTTTCCCCTGGTGGCAGATGGGAATAAGGGGTTGCTTTGGGTGGAGGGTGAGAGGATATGGGGTCAAGAACCAGTGAATGCAGTCTTAAAATAACTGTTCCTCCGAAGATCGCAAAATACTACAGAGTCATGAACACACCACAGTCCATCCTGCAAACCAGCCTTCCGTCCATTGACTCCACCTATAGTTTCCACAGCCTCAGGAAAGCAAGCAACATAATCAAAGACCCCTCCCACCCTGATTGTACTCTCTTACATGCTCTTCCATTGGACAGAAGGTACAAAAAGGTTTGCATACACGCAAACATTTTCCCTGCAATTATTAGACTTCTGAATGGACCTCTCAAATTTTAATTTTAATGTTGATCTCATTCTTTGTACACCATCTCTACAGCGTAACGTTGTGTTCCTCACTCTTTTCTATTACCCTAAATTCACTTAGTATGGTATGATCTGCATGTACTGCACACAAAACAAAACTTTTTCACTGCACTTAGATACACGAGACAATCATAAACCAAATCAAATCAAATAAAAGGTTGACCACTTTAGACTGAAGTAAGAAAGGCATTTTTCACTCCGAGAGTGATGAATGTTTACAATTCTCTAGCCCAGAGGACTGTGAATACTTAGTCATTAACATGTTCAAGACAGAGAATGATAGTTTCCTGCATATTAAGTATACCATGTAGGTGGGAATCAAGTGGAAAAATTATATTGGGGTAAAGGATCAGGCATAATGACTGGTATCGAAGACTCAAGGGACTCCTTCTCCTATTTCGTTTGCTTCTATGTTAAGATTGTTGAGGTCAGTCATTTTGCACAGCAGAATTTCAATAATTCTCAGAGCATTTTAGAATTTGTCACTTAGAGGTAAAAAAGAGACAAAAGACCATTCAAGAACCAGAAAGATTAATGAATGCACTTAAAAAAAACTATCAGGAAAATCACATAAGTACAAATTGGGGACATTTATAAGAAACTATCTTGTCACTGCACACATGAGAACAAGGGAAGCACCCTGTACAGCAGGTTTCTGTTGGACAAAGCCGGGAATTTTACACATGAAGAAAGCAGAAATGGAGACAATAGCAAGCCACTACTGACAAAAGATGCCAAGAGGGAAATGGATCAGCCAAGGGCCTGCCTTTAAACATTGTTATGAACTAGGCCAGACCACTCAAAACATTCTTAAGCAGGCAGCCCTAGATCTAAATTTGCAATTTGTTTTGTTAAGTGTACAGTGAAAATTATCCGGATTAAGTTAGCTTGGTTGAATATTAGATTTTAACATAGACAAAATATTTATTCATAAAATTACACAATGAAACACGAAGAACAGAATAAAGAATTCTACAGAACGCAGCCTATCCAACTAGACTTAATAATGCTGTTTCGAATATACACAACAGTCCCTATAAGCAAACTCCCTTTAAGAGCCAGTAAAAATGGAACACATGCTTACAGGTTGAAATTGAAGGTCAGAAAAGAGAGAGAGTTTCCACACAGCTTCCTGCTGAACTTACCAGTTCAAGACTCAAATAAAAACTGCTCAACTCAGCTAGCTAGAGAGCTGACCACTCCCCTCTCTTTATATAGGTCACTTTTAAAGCATGATCACTTTGGCCTGAAGTCTCATCTGTTTACATATAAATAAAAGGCCTCTCAAAATCCTTTCAATCTTTGTACCAAACCAGACTGATTGGAGCCCAGCCTGGTTTATTGCCCCTCTGAGAAAAATCAAGGACAGAGTCACCTTGAGCCAAGGAACAGCTTTTAGGAAAGTAAGACTAGCTTTGTGACAACATGTCAGGTATGATAATGTAGGAAAGGAGAATGCACAATGAACAGATGGGACACATATGCCACTGAGATTTAGCGTGTTCAAGAAGTAGAGATCATATAAGAAGACATAACAATTAATAATATGTGCAGCTTAGGACTTTAATTTTACTAAAATATGACACAGTTCATTCTGCTATAATGTGTGTTTGGTTAAAACAAATTCACTATAATATGATTGATGAATTGGGGACACTGTTTCTAAAGTGCAAAGTTTTAAAGAATGTATTCGTTATAATATGATTCCAGCCCCATCAGTTTAAATGGTGCTGCTATTATACAATTTTCTTATAACACAGGATTCATGAGAATGGAACTACCACATGAAAGCAGAACTGACTGTACTGCAAATCCGAGGAAGGAGAAGTCCTCTCGACATACACAAGAATAAACTCTAAGAAATTAGTCATCATCGTCTTATCGAGCTTGCTATAGGAAGTCTGTTCCTTCACCTCTGATTCCACATACATCACTAGCCATTTATTCAGGCTGTATCTGACTGTACCAAATCATTATAGAACATAGAACAATACAGCGCAGAACAGGCCCTTCGGCCCTCGATGTTGCACCGACCTGTGAACTATTCTCAGCTCGTCCCCCTCCACTATCCCATCATCAGCCATGTGCTTATCCAAGGATTGTTTAAATCTCCCTAATGTGGCTGAGTTGACTACATTTGCAAATAGGGCGTTCCACACCCTTACCACTCTGTGCATAAAGAACCTGCCTCTGACATCTGTCTTAAATCTATCACCCCTCAATTTGTAGTTATGCCCCCTCATACAAGCTGACGTCATCATCCTAGGAAAAAGTCTTTCACTGTCTATCCTATCTAATCCTCTGATCATCTTGTATGTCTCTATCTCCCAGCTTCCTTCTTCCCAATGAGAACAGACCCAAGTCTCTCAGCCTTTCCTCATAAGACCTTCCCTCCAGACCAGGCAACATCCTGGTAAATCTCCTGTGCACCTTTTCTAATGCTTCCACATCCTTCCCGAAATGTGGTGACCAGAACTGTACACAATATTCCAAGTCTGGCTGCACCAGCGTTTTGTATAGTTGCAGCATGATATTGTGGCTTTGGAACTCAGTCCCTCGACCAATAAAACCTAACACACCGTATGCCTTCTTAACAGCACTATCCACCTGGGTGGCAACTTTCAGGGATCTATGTACATGGATTCCAAGATCCCTCTGCACATCCACATTGCCAAGTATCTTTCCATTGACCCAGTAGTTTGCCTCCCTGTTATTCTTCCCAATGTGTATCACCTCACATTTAGCTGCATTGAACTCCATTTGCCACCTCAGCCCAATTCTGCAGTTTATCCAAGGCCCCCTACAACCTGTAACATTCTTCCACACTGTCAACTACTCCACCAGCTTTAGTGCCATCTGCAAATTTACTAATCCATCCACTTGTGCCTGCGTCTATGTCATTTATAAAAATGACCAACAGCAGTGGTCTCAAAATAGATCCTTGTGGCACACCACTAGTAACTGGACTGCAGGCAAAATATTTTCGATCAACTATCACTCAACCACCTTATGCCATTTTCCACCCTAAGGTGAGCTTCTACTTACATTCTATCATAATCAAAACTTCTTATTTTCACCTTCCGTAATACTGCCTGCACCCACCCCTCCATCTGGTCCTTCTTTGCTGAAGTAAGCCTCCTTAGTAATCTCTACCTTTAACAACTCAAAACAACTTCCAAACATAGAGTCAAAGAGTTATAGAATCATAGAGATGTGCAGCATGGAAATTGACCCTTTGGTCCAACTCATTCGTGCTGACCAGATATTCTAAATTAATCTAATCCCATTTTCCAGCATTTGACCCTAATCCCTCTAAACCCTCTCTTTTCATACATCCATCCAGATGCCTTTTTAGATGTGGTAATTGTACCAGCTTCCACCACTTTCTCTGGCAGCTCATTCCATACATAGAGCATTCTCTGTGTGAAAACGTTAAATCTTTCCCCTCTCACCCTCAACCGATGCCCTCTAGTATTGGACTCCACAACACTGGAGAAAAAAAACCTTGGTTATTTACATTATCCATGCCCCTTATGATTTTATAAACCTCTATAAGGTCAGCCTCCGATGCTCCAGGGAAAACAGCCCCAGCCTGTTCAGCCTCTCCCTATAGCTCAAACCCTCCAACCCTGGCAACATCCTTATAGTCTTTTCTGAACCCTTTCAAGTTTCACAACATTTTTCCGATAGGAAGCAGACCAGAATTGCACAAAATATTCCAAGAGTGACCTAACCAATGTCCTGTACTGCCGCAACATGACCTCCCAAATCCTGTACTCAATACTCTGACCAGTAAAGGAAAGCATACCAAACGCCTTCTTCACTATCCTATCAAGAAACTTTGAACCTGAATTCTTGAGTTGTTGGAGCTGCATTCATCTAGGCAATTGCAGAATATTTCATCACACTTTTGACTTGAGTATTGCAGATGGTGAGCTGCCAAACAGAGGTCAGAAGATGAAAGATGTAATTTACTCTGTAGTCATATATTCTGTTGACTTGAGTCTATCAGTTATGTAAATTGAACAGTTTAATTAAATGATGTGCTTGGGCAGAACAAACAAGACAAGGGAATACATGATGAACGGGAGGATCCTGGGAAACACCAGGATCAGAGGGAACGTGATGTGCATAAACAGTGACCTCTTGGCGTTGCAGGTCAGGTGGATAAAGTGGTTAAGAAGCCTGATGTGATACTAGGCTTTAACAGCCAAGGCATAGAGTTTAGTGTTTAGGAGGCTGTGCAGAACTGTATAAAACGATGGTCATGCCATTGCTGGAGAAGTGTATGCAGTTTTGGAATCCACGTTGCAGGAGGGATGTTATATCACTGGGAAAGGGTGCAGAGGATGTTGCCTGAGCTGGAGTGTTTCATTTATCGATTGGACAGACTGGGATTGTTTTCCTTGGAGCAGAGGAGACTGAGAAGGGATATGAGTGAGATGCATAAAATTATTGGGGCATCGATAGGATAGACAGGAAGACATCTTCCCCCTTGACAGAAAATTCAATGACCAAGGGGTAAAGAGTAGAAAACTTAGAGGAGATGTGAGGAAGTTCTTTTTCATCCAGAGGGTGGGGGCAGGAATCTGTAAAGGGATCGACGCAGAAACCCTCACCGTGTTTAACATTTAGATGTGCATTTGCAATGTCAAGGCATACAAGGCTATGGGTCAAGTGCTGGAAAATGAGATTCGAACAGTTAGGTGGTTGTTTTTGACCAGCGTGGATGTCGTGAGCTGAAGGGCCTGTTTCTCTGTCGTCGATCTCTATGACACTTCCTATTGGTGACAAGTGCAGGAATTGCAGGGTTGGCTTGCAGTGCAACACCCCAGTGGGTCTTATCAGTGTATTCCTTTCTTTCTCTTATCCCTCTTTGTCAATCCCCTTCTTTTTCAGCCTTCACTTTGTACTCTGTACTTGATTCAAATCTAATTCTCACTTCTTGTTTTCCGGTTTAAACTTTGTCACAGTGAGATTCTTTAACATGGTTAGTTGAAGAGCTGTGGCTTTCCTGACACACAGATGCCCTGTAGAGACCTCAAACTGGATCAGATAGCAGAGCAAAACAGAGTGAGCATCTGCTCAAATGTCTGCAAAAAAAACTTTATAAATAGCTGTCAGTGAGTTGGCTTCTCCTCCCTTGCTGACTGCAAGACCTGAGGTAAAATACTGCTATGATTTGATTCATCCATAAGGTTTAAGGGAACAGAAAGCTGAAGGATGGTAGCCTCCATTTTGGCTCCTCAAATGTCAAATCCCAGATAACAACCTCTACCCAAATCACTGACCTACTGTCTGCTGGATCTCTCTCTCTCTCTCACACACACACAGTCTCTCTCTCTTTCTCTCTCTGTCTCTCTCTCTGTCTCTCTCTCTCTTTGTGTCTCTCTCTCCGTCTCCCTCCCTCCCTCTCACACACATACATACATACAAATCTATGAGGCGAATTTGCTTTTGCAGATCTGTATCTGCAGATACATGCTATTTTGTTCAAAAAGCACACATTTCGTAGTCACAGTGTGGTACTTTGTAAATTCCTGCTTTGGAAATAAAACCAGTCTGACTCCAGGTTAAAACACAGACAAATTCTAAGCAAGGCCTCACACCTAAACTGCGTTGTCAGACCTGAGATGTCACCTCTTTTATACACTGATAATACCTTTAGTTACTAGGTAACAATACCTTTAGTTACCTCAGGGCAGTGACTTGAAAGAATTCATTTGTATTTTAATCAATCAAAAACTGTATCTCCTTTTTTACTGATTAAAGATTTAATGGGAGGGAATTAGCCATTTTGTGTTTGTTGAGTACATTCGCATCAGTTATATGACCCTTTGATCTTTTACTTATAAATTGTCTGTCTGATACCACCACTGTCACTACACTGATGAAGAAGCAATGCTCCGAAAGCTAGCATATTTATACAAACCTTTTGGACAATAATCTGGTGCCTTCTGATTTTTGACATTGTCTGCTAGGAAGCAGAGGACAGAATTGTATGATCTTCAAGTCTAAATGTGGAGAAAATACATTAGAAGTCCTCTGTCAGGTACAACTGATGAGGATCAAAGGAAGACCTAACAAGGAAAGTGGCATTTAACTCATTAACAGGAACAATGAACTGTCTGTAATTATCTTGTTTGTTATGGGAGGAATGTTAAACTAAATTGAAGCTCTGGTAAGGTTATAATAATTGTAAGTGACTCTAAATTAAAATGCTTGACAATTTGTATCTAGCCTTGACTCACTAAAGCAATAATTAGTCTGCATTTCGGAGACTGAAGTCAACATTAAAGAGAATAAGTAAACAGATCATAAGGAACATGGGATCTGTCAACTGGAAATCGTAGCAAAAACCAAGACAACATATATGTAGGCTATAAATTTATAGCCCTCACCCCCTTCAATCCGTGTAAGTATCAGTCAAATATTAGGTTTGTATTTAATTTGCAACCATTAGTTGTAAACTTATTGGAGGTAATTCTGACTGCTCAATGCTGTAAAACAGATGATAGTGAATTGATGACCTAGTTTACCTTTAGTTACCTCAAGGCAGTGACTTGAAAGAATTCATTTGTATTTTAATCAATCGAAAACTGAATCTCCTTTCTTACTGATTAAAGATTTAATGGGAGGGAGTGAGCCATTTTGGGTTTGTTTAGTACATTCCCATCAGTTGTATGACCCTTTGATCTTTTATTTATAAACTGTCTGAACACAGACAGTACAGGCCTTTCAGCCCATAATGTTCCACCAAGCAGTTAGCTTAATCTACAATCAACCAATCCTACCATTACAGCATGTGGTAAACCCTTCTGCTAATTTAAACCAGCCACACAGAAAAGATTCACCCTGTGCTGTAATCTGTTTAAATTTGAGTGGCAAAGAACTATCCCAGAGGTCACTATTTAAAGTAAAAATTAATAATTTGATTCTTTAAGTCCAACAGAGACTATTGAAACCAACAACTATTTGCAACTCCTTTCTCTTAAACCTATTTTGTACCTCCCACTCGACAGTACTAGTCTGATAAAACATCCCAATTAAGATTTACAAAACAAAAGTTTCAAAACCAGTCAGCTTTGCTGATTCTCCTTGTTAGATTTTCCTCTGTAGGTTTTCTCCAAGTCAGCCTCGATGTTCTGCTTCGCAAACTCCCCACAGACAGGTACCTTTCAGAGACCTCTTCAGCTAGCAGTCTACATTTGTTGGTCTTTGGCAGTTCTCCCCCAAACTGTTCAAAATGTCCGATTTTATACCCTGAAACATTGAATTGTTTCATTGGTTTTAATATTATCAAAATACTAAATTAAAATTTGATTGGAGTTTGGTGTCTTGGTGCATAATTTAAACGGATCGGCCGAATTTGAATTTGTTATTTTTTCATGGCAACCCATCTGCTGCTATTTGTTTCAACCAAGTGTTACATTGTTACCTTGTTCAGGACTCTCTGTTTTGTCAGTTCTTGCTAGCTTTTCAATGTACAGTGCACCTCTACACCTTCGTAACACTACACATTCCTCAATTTACTGTCCTCCATGTGCTTGTCCAGCAGTTGCTTAAATGTCCCTAATGTCTCTGACTCTACTACCACCACTGGAAGTGCAGTTTACACACCCACCACTCTCTGGGTAAAGAACCTACCTCTGACATCTCCCCAAAACCTTCCCCCAATCACCTCAAAATTATGACCCCTCGTGATAGGCATCTCTGCCCTGGGGAAAAAGTCTCCGGCTATCTATTGTATCTATGCCTCTCATTACCTTGTACTCCTCAATCAAGTCACCTTTCTTCCTTCTTCTCTCCAGTGTGAAAAGCCCTAACTCACTCAAACTCTCTTCATAAGACATGCCCTCCAATCCAGGCAGTATCCTGGTAAATCTCCTCTACAATCTCTCTAAAGCATCTTCCTATAATGAGGCAAACATAACTCGGCACAATATTCCAAATGTGGTCTGACCAAAGTTTTATAGAGCTGCAGCAAAACCTCATGGCTGTTGATCTCAGTCCCCTTGTTAATGAAAGCCAAATAACCATATCTTCCCAACAACCCTATCAACTTGAGTGGCAACTTTGTACATGGACCCCAAAATCCCACTGTTCCACCACACTGCCAAGAATCCTGTATTTAACCCTGTATTCAGCATTCAGATTCAACCTTCCAAAAGGAATCACTTCATATTTATCCATCTGCCACTTCTCAGCCCAGCTCTGCATCCTGTCAATGTTTTGTTGTAGCCTGCAACAGCCTTCAACACCATCTAAAACACCATCGACCTTTGTGTCATCGGCAAACTTACTAACCCACCCTTCCACTTATTCATCAAAGTCATTTGTAAAAACTACAAAGAGCAGAGATCCCAGGAACAGATTCCTGTAGACACCACTGGTCACCAACACAGAAAAGAGTTTTCCCATGCAGTAACCTGTGAAATTTCAAGAGGCCAAGAAATATTTAAAGTAAAAATTAATATCTTATGTTACACTTTATTTCTTAAAGTATAATAGAGAATAATTAACTAGCAACTATTTACAACTCATTCCTCTAACCTATCATTTACCTTCCCTTCTATAATACTAGTCTGATAAAACGCCTGATTAAGATTTACAAAACAAAACTCCTTATCTCAAATCCAGGCAGCTTTCGGTTCCTCTCTGTATTCCTGTCTTTTCTTCTTGGGGATTTTGCCTCACAGGTTCCTGATCCTTACAGGTACCTTTAAGAGAACTATTCTCTGGGCAATTTGCAGATGTTGTTGGCTTGGCAGTTCTCCTCCCAACTGCTCAATTTTCCCCAGTCTTACACTCCCGAAGCATTGGACTGTGTCATTGTCTTTTAAGATTGTCAATATACTAAATTCAAACTTGATTGGAGTTTGCTTTTTTTGGAGTATAATGTAAACTGATGAGCCTAATTCAAACTTGTTTTTGTCTCCAAGCAACCAGCCACACTAACTGCTGGATCAAAAGGTTACATTATATCTTTTTTCAGAACTCTTGGTGCTGTCAGGTAGTTCTATTGCTTTAAGGTACACTACACCCACATCCTCATAACACCTCCCCCCTTAAGAAAAAATGAAACATCATAATGAAAAGATAGCTTCAATTTTTTTCCATTTTTTAAAACATATTACCCTAACATACAGATGAAGTTAATATAAGTTCACCTTAACTTCTTCCCTATATATATAATTGAATAAATACAAATCTCATCTAAACTCTACTAGTCAAATCTGTAATAGCGCATCTGCGATTACATTGTTAAGACCTGCAACATGTATGATTTTTAAATTAAAAGTCTGTAACATAAGAACTGCCAAGCCAACGACATCTGCAAACTGCCCAGAGATTAGCTCTCTAAATGGTACCTTTATCGATCAATAACCTGTGAAACAGAAATCCCTAAGAAGAAGAAACGAAAATTCGACATCTGGCTTCATTTTTTGAAAAGTTGAACTTTGATAAATCTTAATCAGGGATTTGTATCAGACTAGTATTGTAGAAGGGAAAGTAAAAGATAGGTTAGAGGATTATTCTCTGTTATACTTTAAGAAATAAAGTTATTACTTTTGCTTTAACTAGTCCTTGCCCTCTCGAATTTTCACGGATAACTGTACAGGATAAATCTTTTCTGTGTCGCTGGGTTAAATTAAGCAGGAGGGTTTACCCCGTGTCATAACAGTTTGGGGGCTCATCATCAGGATCGGAAATGGTTTAGACAGATTTGAATAGATTTGGGGGTATGAAAAATCCCAGCAGATTTAAACACTTGCAGGTTAGTGTCCTAGAGCTTCAAATAAAACATAGGTGAGACAATTTGTTTAATTTCAGTGTCTTTGTGGTTAATTAAAAGTGAGAGGAATGGTTCTTAAAATTTATAAAGAGGTTTTGGGATTTGAAGATAATTCTCAAATTTGCCAATAGATTTTAGAAGGAAAGAAAAAGGCCATTCTTTTAGAATTAGCAAATAAGTCAGATTTGGGTTTAACCGAGGACAGAAGTAAAGCTGAAATTGTAAGGGAATTACTCAAACATTTAGGTATGTCAGAGAAACAGACAAGTGCAGGAGAGGTAGAAAACCTTAAATTACAGTTGGGGAAAATGCAGTTCGAAAATAAACAAAAACAGCGGGAAAAAGAGAGAGAAGAAAGTGAAATGGGGAGAGAGAGGAGAGAGAGGAAATAGAGAGACAGACAGACAGACAGAGGAAAAAGAGAGAGAGACAATGTTCTTGGCTGAGCAAAGAGAGAGAAGAAAGGGAGAGACAAAAAGAGAATTTGAACTTGAGAAGTTGTGATTTGGTCAGCAAACTCAAGTTAACAGGATGGAGATTAAAAGAGAAACTAGTAATATCTACAAATATGTCAAAACTCTCTGCATTTTGATGAAAAAAATGTTGAAGTCTTCTTTATTTCATTTGAAAAATTGGCTAGGCAGATGGAGTGGTCCAAGGATTTATGGGTAATGCTAGTTCAGACTAAACTAGTAGGCAGAGCTAGTGAAGTATTTGCCACCCTCTCAGATGAGGTGTCAAGAGATTATGAAGAAGTTAAACAGGCTATTTTAAGTTCTTATGAATTGCTACCAGAAGCATATAGACAGCAGTTCAGAAAATAATGAACCAGGTCAGACTTATGTCGAGAGTGTGTTGCTGGAAAAGCACAGCAGGTCAGGCAGCATCCGAGGAGTAGGAAGATCGACTTTTCGGGCCAGAGCCCTTCATCAGGAATGAGGCTCATTCCTGATGAAGGGCTCTGGCCTGAAACGTCGATTCTCCTGCTCCTCGGATGCTGCCTGACCTGCTGAGCTTTTCCAGCAACACACTCTCAACTCTGATCTCCAGCATCTGCAGTCCTCACTTTCTCCACATCAAACTTATGTTGAGTTCAAAAGAATTAAACATATTCATTTTGAATGATAGGTACGTGCTTTGAAAACAGATAAGACCTTTGAGGCTCTGAGAGATTATTCTGCTGGAGGAGTTTAAAAACTTCACTTACAGAGATGGTAAGAAATCATGTGGAGGAACAGAAAGTTCAGGAAGTGAGAAGGGCAGCAGAATTAGCAAATGAGTACATGTTGGTGCACAATACAAGCTTCCGGCCAGAATGTCATCCTGTGAGGGATAGAAGTTGGGAGAAGGGGAGATCATACAGTACTAAACCAAGAATAGGCAGCACTGGTAAGAATTTACCACAGAATAAAAAAGAAGCCCAAGAAGTTGGAAAGGAAGTCAAAGGCCTCAGGTGTTTCCACCGTGATACGTGAAGTCACAGTGCTGGTCATTAAAGAAAGGCGCTGTCGGCAAAGATGTGGTAAAAGAAGCTAAGCCAGTGGCATTAGTGATGGCAGTAAAGGAGACCCCAGGAAGAGCCGAGGAGCTGCAGGAGAGTGCACAGCCTCGGCAGGGGCTGGGGATGGAGTTAGTACCTGAACTCTACAAAGGATTTACCTCTGTGGGTAAAGTTTACTCAGAAAGAACAAGGGGAAAAGGACAAGAAGTTATAATTTTGAGAGATACAGGATCTAACCAGTCGCTGTTAGTGAGAGATGAGTAAATATGCGCTCTTTCTGATCTGTTGCCAGAGTGTGGTAATTTGTGGGATAGATGGTCAGAAATGTAGCATTCCCCCATGTAAGATCAGGTTGGAGTGCCAACTCAAGACTGGGGAAGTTATAGTGGGAATGGTTGACAGAGTGTCAGTTACAGGAATTCAGTCTGTTCTTGGGAATGATTTGGCAGGATCCAAAGTGGGAGCGGCATCCCTTGTTGTGGAGAAGCCCAAGAAAGTTCAAGAAACTGAGGAGTTAATACAGAAATATCCTGGTATTTTCCCAGACTGTATGGTAACTAGATCCCACAATCACAAGTCACTGCATGAAGCGAAAAGTAAAGAGAAAGATGAAGGAGTCGAGGTTCAGTTAATGGATACCCTGTTTGATATAACAGTGCAGGAAAAACCTGAACAGGCAGAGGGTCAGACAGAAGTATTCTTGAAAGGTTAAGAGACTTGCAACAGCAAGACAAGACGATAAAAGATATATATGTGGATACATACTCCAAAAAGGAGGCAGAGAATGTTCCGGAGAGTTATTATCTGAAAGATAGAATCCTAAAACAGGAATAGAGACCACGGCAGGTTGGTACAGAGGACAAATGGGCCGAAGTGCACCAGAGTGTTTTGTCGGCAGCATGCACACAGGAAGTGTTATGGGTAGCACATAACTATCTGTAGGAGATCACCTAGGGGTACGAAATTCTCAGGCTAAGGTACAAAAATATTTTTATTGGCCTGGAATGCACAAGGATGTGGTTAATTTTTGCCATACTTGTCATATATGCCAAATGGTAGGTAGGCCACAGGCAGTAATAAAACCAGCCACTTTGTTGCCAATTCCCACATTTGAAGAACCTTTCATGCCGGTGATAATTGATTGGGAAGTTCCCCGCCCAAGAACTATAAAAGGGAACCAGTACTTGTTAACCACAATGGATGTGTCTACCAGATTTCTGGAGGCAATTCCTTTACAGAGTATCAAGGCAAAAAGGTGGTAGAGGATTTAGTAGCTTTCTTCACACAGTACGGGCTACCCAGAGAGATTCAGTCGGACCAGGGTTCAAATTTTACTGCTGGCTGTTTAAGGAGGTTATGGATAGCTTAGGTATACAGCACTTTAAATCCAGTGCATATCATCCTGAATCCCAGGAAGCTTTAGAAAGGTGGTATCTGACCTTGAAGACCATGTTGAAAACACACTGTCAGGATTACCCAAATGGTTGGGATAAAGGTATCCCAATTGTATTGTTTGCCATTAGATACACCCCAAACGAATTTACTCAGTTCACTCCCTTTGAGTTAATATTCAGTCATGAAGTGAGAGGCCCTTTGAAATTAATTAAAGAAAATTTGACAGGACCAAAGTTGGAGCTCTCACACTTAGATTATGTATCAAAGATGAGGGAGAAATTAAATAGAATAGGTGAATTAGCTAAACAGCATCTAAAGACGGCACAGTGCAGAATGAAGCAGGTGGCAGATAAAAGCTCTGAGACTCGGACGTTTTCCCGAGGGGATGACATGTTAGTACTGTTACCTTTGATAGGAGATCCCTTCAAAGTCAGGTTTACTGGTCCCTATCAAATTGAGGAAAATGTTGTGTCAGGTGACCTATCTAGTAAAGATGCCAGATAGAGAAAAAAGGTTTTGAGTATGTCATGTGAACATGTTGAAACTATATTCTACTAGAGAGAAAGAACTGGAGAAACAGATGTTAGTTACTGCCCTGCAGAGTAAGGAATCAAATCCAGATGATGTGGATTTTGATGTGCCTCAAAATAGATTTTAAAATGAAGAAATCCTTGAGATGTGGAATAGGTTAGTAGGTTATCTGTCTCAGGAGCATAGAACACATTTGAAAGATTTATTACTGCAGAATAAGGACATATGTAAGAATCAGATGGGGATGACTAATGCTATTGTACATGAAGTAGGTGTAGGGAATACAGCTCCAATAAAACAGCATCCTATCACCTTAATCCTTTCAAAACCAGAGAGGTCCAGAAGGAGATGGAGGCCATGCTCGATGTGGATATGATCAAACCTAGACAGACCGGGTGGAGTTCACCAATCGTCTTAGTTCCCACATCAGACAGGACTCAATGATTCTGCATGGATTGTTGGAAGGTCAACGCTGTTACAAAATCAGATTCACATCCAATTCCTAGATTGGAGGACTGTGTTGAGAATGTCAGACAAGCCAGTTTCATCAGCAAGTTGGACTTAATATGTGGTTCCTGGCAGATACCTTTATCAGAATCGGTGAAAAAAATTTCTGTGTTTGTAAAACCAAATAGGCTATATCAGTTCAAAGGGATGCCCTTTGGAATGAAGAATGCACCCACCACAATCCAAAGACTCACAAACAGAGTTGTGGCTGGTTAACAAACTGGACAGTCTATTTGGACGATGTAGTAATCTTTAGTAAGTCCTGGAAAGATCATATAGTACAGTTAGCAGGGCTCTTTGAAAGACTATGAGAAGCAAAACTGGTGACAAACTTAAATAAAATGGAATTTGCAAAAGCAGAGGTGACGTTCTTGATCGTAACATCGGTCATGGAAGGTTGACCCCATGGAATGCAAAGACGAAGTGCATCGAGGAATTTGCATGACCAACCTTGAAGAAAGAGGTGTTTCGATTCTTAGGACTCAGCAGATACTATTGGACGTTTGTTCCAAATTTGAATTCAGCCAATCAATTTAAGTTATACCCCAAAAAATACCAAATACCAAACAAGTTTGAATTTAGTATGATGACAATCTTAAAAGCCAATGACACAATCCAATGCTTTGGGCGGTATAAGTCCAGGGAAAATTGAACATTTAGGATGAGAACTGCCAAGCCAACGCCATCTGCAAACTGCCCAGAGAATAGCTCTTTTAAAGGTACCTTTATCGATCAGTAACCTGTGAAGCAGAATCCACAAAAAGAAGAAAAGACAGGAATACAGAGAAGAACTGAAAGCTGCCTGATTTTGAGATAAGAAGGTTTTTTTTGTGAATCTTAATTGGGGGTTTTTATCAGACTAGTTTTGTAGAAGGGAAAGTAAATGATAGGTTAGAGGAAGGAGTTGTAAATTGTTATTTGATAATTATTTTCTGTTATACTTTAAGAAATAAAGTTGTTACTTTTACTTTAACTAGTTCTTGACCCATCGAATTTTCAGAGACTACTGCATGGGATAAATCTTTTCTGTGTTGTCGGGTTAAATTAAGCAGGAGGGTTTACCCCATGTCATAACAAGTGGAATGGCCACAGGAGATCCCTGCACTGTCTGCCTGTTCCCTTTCCATCCCTTGACTGTAACCTATCCACCTTTTTCCTGTACCTGAGGTGAAACGACCTCCCTGTAACTCCTCTGCCTCCCGAATGATCTGATGTTCATCCAGCTCCAGCTCCAGTTCTCTCACATCTCTCACAGTTTTTATTTACCCTAAAGTCGATAGAAGTAGATATCAGAAAAGATGTAAAATGGACTATCAACTTCTTATCACGTGTTTTACGCAACCAAACAAAGTCTAATTTTGTTTGCAATGCTTATTTACTGCAGTCAATCTAAAAGTGGAGGAAATTTTCCATAGCAATGTTTTTTCCACATAATTCACATCACTCGCTGTTTTACTGCTAACTAAAGCACTTCTTACAAAACAAAAGACACTTAAAATAGATAAATGAATATAACTACGAACATTATGTGATGCAAGTTTCGCCTGATGTGGTCTAAAATGGTCTATAAAATTAAATTGAACTGATTTTCTACATGCAATTACATTTCAGTTAGATTTGAATTAAGAAATGACATGTTTCTATGTTGTAGAAATCAGTTCAATTTAATTTTACAGACCCTTGAGGGAAGTTAGTGGTGTGAAAAAAGAAATACATATCGGTTCAGGAAATCCAGAGGCAATTTTAACATGAAGTGTCATTTGGCATTTTGGTGGGATTGGCGGTAATGTTGGTTTTACTCCCTGTTGAACTCAACATCAAATAACTTTGGGTAGGGTGTGAACCCAACATTCAACTTGATTTCATGGATTGGTAGGTTAGGCAAAATTAGGCAGGTTACGTTAAAATTAAGGTAAAACTGTTATAATCCTAGAGGACCACTCTCATCAGGGAGAGATGATTAGTGGTGACTTTAACCTAAGGGTTACCATGATTTTTCCCAGTGTAGGGGAGTCCAAAACTAGAGAGCATAGGTTTAAGGTGAGATGGGAAAGATTTAAAATGGACCTGAGGGACAACCTTTTCACTTAGAGAGTTGTGGAATGAGCTGCCAGAGGAAGTGGTAGAGTCAGGTACAATTACAACATTTAAAAGAGTTTTTTACATGTACGTGAATAGGAAGGGTTTAGAGGGTTATGGGTCAAACACAGGCAAATGGGAGTAGATCAGTTTAAAAAACTTGGTCAGCCTGGACAAGTTAGGTCAAAGGGCCTGTTTTTGTGCTGTATGGCTCTATGACTGAGATGAGAGGTGAGGTTGAGAAAACAGGAGTGTCTTGGTAATCTCAGACAGTGCAGAACTTGATTCCCGCTATTGAGATTACTGCATTTCAAACCAGCCAAACAGCCAACTGATTGAATAAACTCATTTGAAATTATTCTCCGAATGTCAGTAAAAGGTTACTCCAAGTCAGGGAGAGCACCGTAGTTGATTAGAAGAAAAATCTGGCTCACAAAGGTATATCTGTTCATGTAGTGCAATGGGTTAATGTATTCACCTGTTAACCATAAGGCCTAGAAGGGACAAATTTCTTATCACTTCAGAGGCTTCTTGTGGTGCAGTGGTAGTTTTTCCCTACCTTTGAGCCAAGAGGTCTGGGTTCAGGTCTCGAAGTGTGTAACAACATCTCTGAACAGGTTGTTTAGGAAATAGATTTTAAAAAAATAAAAGTAGCTCCCAAAGCTGAACAATCCCAGATTAGAAGGCAAAGCCTTGCAGCGACGTCATGGAGACTCAGTTAATCCTTGCCCTGCTGCCTGGACTGGTGCTTCCATTGGAAACATGACACTTCAGCTAATGGTTAGGTATCATCCACACTGTGCAGTTGACCATCAGTCTGTCCAAAATCTGCTGATGTGGAAAAACAGACAATGACCAGAATTGGGTAGATCTTGACTAAAAAGGCGACAGCCATTTCTGAATTCATAATGAGAGCTCATTCTGGTATGGGGATTAGGACTCGCCCAATGTGAGCTCAATTCACTGATTTGTTTATACACCCTGTTACATCTGTATACTGAAAAGGAATTGCTCCTTGATTTTACCTTAATTATGAAACATATTCAAAAGTGTGAAGCTGGAAAAAGCACAGCAGGTCAAATAGCATCTGAGGAACAGGGGAGTCAACATAGCAGGTGTGAGGAGGGGGAAGGGGGCTAAGAAATAAATAGGGGGATAGGGGTGGGGGTGGGATGAAAGCTAAGTGGGACGGCGATAGGTGGATGCAGGTAGGAGGTGATTGTGATTGGTCAGTGGAAAAAGTAGAGTGGGTAGGTGGGAAGGAAGATGGACAGATTAGGTCAGGTCTCGGGAGGGAGAAGAGGGGCAGAGAGGGAGGTCTGGACCTGGGGTGGGGATGGGGAGATTTAAAAGCGGGTGAATTCTGTGTTGGGGCTGTATATTTACATCTTTGCATTTAATAGGAACAAACATTTTGAGCAAATTGTTGTACATTGGTCGATTGCTATGTTAGCTCGTTAAACAAATACACCAATTTCCCAATTATGTATCCTAACGCACTTGATAAACAAATAACTTGCTGAAAGTGCAGAAAAGTAAAGAACAAGCATTAACATGCTTTTAAAAAATTGAAGCAGTTATTTTTGGATACAGCAAACTCGAACAAAGGTTGAAGTGACTGGAAGCAAGGACACAGTAACAGGAATGGAAATTTAACATATATCATAATTTTTACATTTTGTTAGTAACATTAATCAAATGTTTTGGGTTAAATAGAAACACAGCTTGAAATGCATGAATTGTGCATTAGAGATTGTTTGCCCTGTGTAAAAGAAACAAATCAATTTACAGTTACCATCAATGTGTCACCCAGTGAAAGCCTGGGTAGAATGCAGAATAGGAGGAAAGGACAAACATATTGTTGTGGGAACTATTTCCATTATGGATGTTTTTAAAAAAAACAAGGAACTTGTTAAAATGCAGCAACAGTCTAACCTTCACATTTGTTGTGTTTAAACACTGCACTTCTTCACAAACAGAAACAAATTAAATCATTCCGACGACTGACTTGTGGGAAGAGACAGATTCAATAGAGATGATTTATCTACTTAGACAAATAGATTTGGTGCTGTGGCACGTTCTTTTCAAATGCAATGGTAATTTCTGTTCAATTGAGTTGTCTCGTAAGAAAACTTTTTTTTTGTTCAGAAATATATTAGAGAAGAAATTTAACCCTCTGAGGCTAAGGTTTCCCATCAGGTCTGACAGGAGTGGAGCAGTTAGCAAGTCAATTTGCTGTATAGTGTGTACTCTGTTATGACCAGACTTGAGGCAAGCTTCTCTAATTTGTTATGATACCAGATGGGATACCTCAAACTGTCAAACCCTGGAGGGGTGAACTCATTCTCCTTGTAGCTTTTCAGCCATCCTTTCAGTTGGTCATGCTTAGGTTAATTTCGAAAAGAATCCCTTTCCCTGTGGGTACATGTCTCCCAGGTTTAATGAATTTCTATTTTAAAACTTACCAAATTAACTCAGCTTTCTTGATTTAGTGAGAAATGTGAGTTGATTAGTACTAAACATGAAAAGAAATATTAACACAAAAGAGAAGTAGGAGTTAAGTCCAAAATAACAAAAGTAAAGGATTTATGGACCAGTCGCTGGACTGTTCAGAAAGAGTAGATATGAAGGTGATGCTGCCAGTATTGGATTGCATTGATGTTGACAATTGAGCAGATAACTTTGAGATTGTTGATTGTGCACGATGGCAGAAATGCTGTTGCTCTGATTTCTTTCAGTACTGACTAGATTCCAGCGTTCATACGGAGAGAGTGTACTCCCTTTGCTTTCTCTGCAATGTAGTGGATAAAGGACTGCCTTCCTCTCTCCCATTGCTCCAGGGTCCCAGTTTACAAACTGGGGAGTGAGCTCACTCTTGAACCCTGGAGGTGATGGTGGAGAGGAAGACAACCCTTTTACCAGGTGAATGCCACACTACCCAGACCCAGCCAACCTAGGCACCAATTGCAGCCAGAGTGTAACATAACAGTGAGCAGCACAGAGAGATCTTCCCAGCTCCACACGGGCAGGTGCTAGCAACTTCTCACTGCTACCTCACACTCAGAGGGGCACCGTTTTCGCTAACTCTGCTGCTGGAAATGCATCTCACTAAGTTGCATGAACTGTGGCTCCCAATATTGCGTGCACAGTTCGAGTCAATGTTTTTATCTGCCTCATCCACCCGACTTACTAACCTTCCCTTCTCTCTATGTTTCTGACTCACTTCCTGAAACCATCTTGGCATGTCACTGCTCTACTAACTGCTCTTGCATCATACACACTCCTTCCCTTTGTCACATTGTCGGAAACAATGGCCCATCACTCAGCGACTGAGAACTCCAAGACTGTTGGGTGAGGTGATGTAAATCCTCCCAGTCAACCCCCTGTGAAGAGAAAATGCTGGATTTTGGCCATAAGCAGCTCTTTTGGTTTGGAAAAAATATATACTCAATAGGCAACCAACTCAGTCAGTTTTTATGCTATGTGGTCCTTCTTTCACATTCTCACCAGCGTTAAGTTATCCTTAATCTGTAAGAGCTCTCATCCATTTTTGACATTGAATTGCTTCTCTCCTCCTACACAGGTACTATGGAGCGCTGGGAATTCTCGCAGAAGCCAGCGCCTCTGGTTTGGGTCCATCGCCAAGGATCATAGTCTCAGGATGTGGCGTGGACCAATTCACCTTCACCCGGACAGCAGGGAACCTGTGGAATTCCCTGCCACAGAAAGCTGTTGAGGCCAAAGCTTTGAATGTGTCCAAGGAGCAGTCAGATATAGTTCTTAGCATTAAAGGGATCAAAGGGTATCGGGAGAAAGCAGGAATGAGAGCTGGATTATCAGCCACAATCATTTTGAATAGTGGAGCCAGCATGAAGGGCCGAATGGCCTACTCCTGCTCCTATATTTCTACGTGTCAGAGACCGCTAGCTCTCCCTACACCTCTTGGAGGAAGCCACTGAACCCTCAGAGAATGCACTCGCAAGGCTTTCCCTGTACCGACCACCAGCTGAGAGAGAATATCACCTTGGTCTGCATCGAGTGAATTTAGGATGAGGATAGATGGGTTCTTGATTGTCCATGGGATCACGGTTTACAGGGAGAAAGCAGAAGAATGGAGTTGAGAAAATGATCAGCTATGACTGAATGGCGGAGCAGAGTTGATAGGCTGAATGGCCTAATTTCTGCTCCTAAGTCTTATGGTCTATCTGAATTAGACCCCACAGTACAGTCTGGTGAGAACATCACTGACACACCTTCTCAGCCAATGGGGGAAGAAACACCCCAGCGTCTCTAACACCCAGAGGACTGTCAGAGGCAGAAGATGATCCTCTGTCCTTGCTCATAAGTGGCATTTGCCAATCTGCACACAGAGGGGCAGGGACATGAGGCAGCCATCTTACTAATGGTACACAGTAAGCTGAACTGGTCCTGCACACTCAGTGTCTGCTGGAGATGCACATGGAACACTACATCATTGTAGCTATAGGAGCTCAGCACCAGTGGAGAGGTGGGAGGAAGAATGAGGGACCTTGAGCTTACCTTGTGTGCCCTTCCCCTCAGGGAGACAGGATGATGCTAAGAGGAGTGAGCAACAGCCAGGACCCCATGAAGTTTACAGTCATAGAGTCATTGAGTAATATAGCAAGGTAACAGGCTTTTTGGCCTAGACTGGTCCATGCTCACCATGGTACCCACTCAGCTGGCTCCAATTGCCCACATTTGGCCTGTATCCCTCTAAACCCTTCCCATCCAAGTGCCTATCCAAATGTTTTTTCAATGTTGCTATATGCACCCACTTCAACTACTTTCTCCATAACATTTACACACCACTCTGCATGAAAACAATTGCCCCTCAGGTCCTTCTTAAATCTTCCCCCCTCACCTTAAACCTATGCCCTCTAGTTTTTTCTCAGGATAACCAATCTTCCATCTACCTACTTCCTGTAATCCAAGAGCCCCACGACAGTTCATGTCAAACTGAGTGAGTCTGCAGCTGGGCAATGAACTATCAGGAAGTCACGGTCCTCTCAGAAGACACCAAGAGACATCTGTCCAAGACTTTCAAGCTAACTGGACCAAACACAGAGCTAAGTCCCTCCATTCGAGCTGCTGTAGGTAGGAGTGCACTTGCCCATTGTGGGAGGCAGAGGAAGGAGAAGACTTACTGAGGGCTGAGAAGTCGACGATCATTGTTAGTTTTGCAAACACATCTTCACTGCACATCCTGCTTGAGGGTCTTGGTCACAGTAGAATATCGTTAAGTTAAACCTTTGTGAGAGTCTAAGATTCTCTTCAGATATCCCAAAGGTGCAGGACGTTGTAATGGCCAGGTGTAGTCAGTTTGCATTCCACCCTGCAGCAACCAAACAAACTGAGGAAACCTCAGATCTATCCGACAATGGCAAAGGCTGATAGTGCTGGCCTCCTGCTCTCCAGGCTTCCCTCCCAGCCTTATTCACAGGCTTGTGTTCCTGTCCCTGACTGAATCAGAAGGCTCTTTCCTTGATATGTCAGTGTTTACAGTTCAGGCTCCAGCTCAGAAACTCTCAGCTGAAGCTGCTGGAGCTTCAAACACTTTTTACAGACGTGTTCGTTCTGGATCAGAATGTTATCCAGGATCTCCCACATACTGCAGTCTTTATACATCACTGTCTGAACTGTCAACCTTCAGCTTTAATTATATTATACATTTATTTTGTGTTTTTAAAAATATTTTGTCAACATTACAAGCATTTTGTACACTATATTAAAACTTAAGGATATGAATTGCTTACCAATTATCAGAGACTCATCAAACTCTTTTCTCTGGATAGAGCAAAAACCAATTTTAATTAATTCCAATGATCATAGTTCAATCTCCAACTACCAGTCTTGGGATCCTCACCCTGTGTCCTCCCTCTAAACAAAATGAAAACAGACTGCAGGAGAGTCATCTCAAAGATAATCAGGAAGAACACACCAACAAGAAGATGGAATATGATGTATGGCACTTATTATTTGCTAGATTTCAATCTTCTGATAAAGTTTGCCAGCTATATTTGCTTTGTCTTGAACCTCTGAGTATAATCATTCCTTCAGACTGTAGCTTTGTGGCCCCTTGGAGTCAAACCACTATTTACTCTTCTGTGCAAGCCTATGCATCAATGATTGCTTGAAATTTCAACCTCTGTGGTTTCATTTTATACCAACACTGCAGTTGTAAGACATAAACTCCATCTGCCACCACCAAGGCCTTACATTCAGCAGTAGCAGCTTATCAGAAGTCACTGATGTGTGAAATCAATGGCTGGAAAATGATGGGCAAAGCATTTATTGAATTGCTTGCTAACTGACATAGGCTTGCAGAAGATTTCCCCAGTATGTAAACCTAACCCAAAACCCTGCATTCAAAGTTAGAAGTTAACCTGAAATTAAAATAAAGCAAAGTGAGACTGTGGAAGATATCATTTCTCAGTCCCAACAAACTTTTTAATTACATAAGGGTGAGTTTCATCTTGAATTAACTTCAGCAAGGAGGAGAACCAAAACATGCTTTGTAGTCAGGAGAAAGTGCGGACTGCAGATGCTGGAGATCCGAATCGAGAGAGTGTTGCTGAAAAAGCACAGCACGTCAGGCAGCACCCGAGGAGCAGGAGAATTGATGTTTCGAGCATAAGCTTGAAATTCCTAATGAAGAGTTTAATGCCTGAAACGTTGATACTCCTGCTCCTCGGGTGCTGCCTGACCTGCTGTGTTTTTCCAGCAAAACACTCTCAACCCTTGTGGTCAGTTAGCCTGGATTTGTACAAGGCCCTGATCAATTTCTACATTGGGTGCATGTGCAGATATCTGAAGATTTTCATTGGATCATAGAAGCTTTACAGTGTGGAAGCAGGCCATTCGGCTCATCAAGCCCATACCAATCTTTCACAGCCCACCCAAACCCATTTCCTGACAGTATCCCTGTAATTTCCCCATGGCTAATCCACCTAGGCTGCATATCTCTGGACACTATGGGCAATTTATTAAGGCCAGTCCACCTAATGCACATCTTTGGACTGTGGAAGGTAACCAGAGGACACTCAGGCAGACACAGAGAAATAGTACAAACACTATACGGACAGTCACCTGAGGGTGGAATTAAACCTGAATCCCTGTCACTGTGAGGCAGCAGTGCTAAACACTGGGCCACTGTGCTGCCCTATATTGTATCATTGTATCCAAATGGAAATGTGAATGAGCCTTCCTCTATTTTTGGATCATGCATTAGTCTTTCAAAAGCCCTTGCATTTCATTTTGAAGCATCACTGGGACTCGAAACATGAACTCTGCTTCCTGTCTGCAGATGCTGGGTCAAAATTCCTGGAATTCCCTCCCTCAGGGCATTGTGAGTCAACAGGTGGACTGCAGCGATTTAGGAAGGCAAC
Organism: Chiloscyllium plagiosum; assembly: GCF_037043375.1. Classification (NCBI taxonomy): domain Eukaryota; kingdom Metazoa; phylum Chordata; class Chondrichthyes; order Orectolobiformes; family Hemiscylliidae; genus Chiloscyllium; species Chiloscyllium plagiosum. The sequence continues at coordinate 7,434,414 of NW_028270140.1, read as the reverse complement.
TCACCCCCACCTTCTCAACGGGCCCAGCCAGTGACACCCACGTCCCAAAAAATGAATTTTTGAAATGCTGCCAGACCTCCTCCAGCAATATCTGTTCTTGCACTTTATGTTAACATTCATGTTGGCACTTTGGGTTTCCTGAGTAGCAAGTGCAGTTTTTGGTTATTGCTCTCATGTTTGCTATCAGCAATGCTTTGAGTGAGCATGACCCAGAGGAAAGTGGACCAATGGAAGAATGCTGGATTACACACACTACACACCACCCAAATTCAGCACAACAATCTTTCCCATTGGTTGCAACAAATCACCAGCAGTTACACTGACATCTTAATGAAATTGGATATATGCCGTGAGGTTATTCAGAAGGTCATTGGTTACAGCATGCCATTCTCATGCTGGACTCATTCGTAACCAATGTTATGCACTGATTGCAAAAATGCTGGAAACCATTCATGCAACTCCAGGGTGATCATTGAAACCTTCTCAGAGTCTCGATCCACCAAGGAAGAAATGACACAGAGTCAGTTCTAACATCAAGGAAAGAGGTCCTTCAGCCCATCATGTTTGTGCTGGTCAACAAACATCCATCTTTTCTCATCCCATTTTCCAGCACTTGGTAGAACCTTGTGTCCTGTGGTGCATCAAATGCTCAACTAAATATTTCTCAAATGTCTTGAGGATCCCTGCCTCTACCACTCTTTCAGGTAGTGAGGTCCAGATGCCCTCAACCTTCTGAGGGAAACATTTTTCCCTCAAATCCCCTCTAAATCTCCTGCTCCTTTTCTTAAAGCACGACCCCCGATACATGATGCCTCTACTAAGGGGAAAGGTTTCTTCCTGTCTGTGTTCTTCAGAACTTTGTATATCTCAATTTAATCCAAACTCAGCCTTCTCTGCTCCAAGAAAGTAACTCCAAACGACATAGCGTTTATTTTTAGTTGAATCATTCCAGCCCAGGCAACTCCTGGTGAATCTCTTCTGTGCTCTCTCCAGTGTAGTCATATCCCTCCTATAGTGCAGTGACCAGAACTCCACATAGTACTCCAGCTCTGGCCTAATGGGCTATTTACTACAAGCATGCCAAATGCTTCCTTGCATCATTCTCACACGTGCACGTGCCCTTCAACAAATTCTGAGCCTTGGCAGTGCCTTCCTGCACTGTTACATTACTGTTACATTGTGGGTGGATTAACTCATTCTTCACAAGAAGCAGCATCTTCTAAGAGCAGGTTGTGTTGAGTTGCCCTTAAATGCAGACCAATGCCTTTACCTAACATTCTGAGGAAGGGTCACCGGACCCGAAACGTTAACTCTGATTTCTCTTCACAGATGCTGCCAGACCTGCTGAGCTTTTCCAATAACCTCTGTTTTCACTTCCTCGATCTAATGGTTTGTTTCTCGTCAGTTTACTTCCAAAATTCTTCATCCTATGTCCTTCCTTCCTGACACATTTAACTGAAGGGCTGACATATCTTCACGTTTTCCAAAAACTTTCTAAATTCCTGCACCTCATTGTGACACTCTGTTAATTGTCCACATTCCTTTAATTTTAACACAAATTTTGCATCCTGTCATTGCATGGAAATTTTTATCCATTGGCATAAACCAGATCTATTCGTGCTCACACTGCTTTAAGACCAACAGGGATCCCAAGGGGTAGTTTATCTAATTTTGATTTTAAATATTGTTTGCATAACAATTCACAATTTGGTTAATCTCCACGGAGTGAATTTTTATGGTGATAATAGTACAAAATGAGCATAGGTGAATCGGCATTGTCTGCACAAAAAATGAGGAAGTCAGTATGAAATTTAACCTCAGAAAGAAACCTCTGGCAGAGTCTCAGTAGTTCACCTACAAGCATGGAGTGATCCACAGTCAATGATATGGAGCCCAGAGGAAAGCCTTTTCCCTCCACAGATTCACCAAAAGATACATTTTCATAAATACAGTGCTGGTGACCTTCAAGAATCCTTGAAAGGATCTAAGATTCGGCTCATTAGGCATCGAAAAAACTGAACGATAAAAGCCACATGCCTGTATTCAGCACCAATGACTTTGCAGAAGAGATATTTAAACAGGAATTTAACTTTGTTAATATAGTCAACGGAGCCTAATGTCCTTTTCAGGCAGTTATCATGCAGGCACAATATAAACACAGCTTTTATGCCCGTAAGTTAGTGATTTTGCATCTGTTTCCAACTATGCTGTGTGTTGACTGTTTGGACTGTTTTCCCAACTGGAATTCCAAATTAACTAGTTTTTTTTCCAGAGGGGAAGGCTGTGCTGCTGTCATGCTGCCTGCTTCTTTGCAGAAGAGTTTACTGTGCCTCACTCACTGAACTTACTTCGCTGACTCTGTGGTGGCCAAACCTAGAATTGGTTTGCTGACTCGGCATTGGCTACGCATTCCTTGCATTCAGATACTTAACATGAGAAGAACCTTTGCAAGCAATGACCAACGTGAATATTGGAGAGAAAGTTGAAAAGATTTGGACGTAATGTCCAGCAAGGGACCTCTCAGCATTGAGAGCAGGATGTTCGATTTTCCAAGCAAGTGTTGAATATTGAGACAAGATTCTCATCAGTGGGTGACAAAGAGGTCTATTTACATGTAAAAGCAGCCCCTGGCTTGTGAATGAGTTCTGCTGAGTCCCTGCACAAGTCGGTTTGTCCACAAGTCAGAACACAATGGACGATAATATAAAGGAGGACTGCAGATGCTGGAAGCCAGAGTCTAGATTAGAGTGGTGCTGGAAAAGCACAGCAGGTCAGGTAGCATCCAAGGAGCAGGTGCTTGCTGATCTGCTGTGCTTTTCCAGCACCACTCTAATCTTGACAACATAAAGGAGCTGTTCTTAAAGACAGGAATGTTTTTGTGTCTGATCTTTAAAATTACATCTCTGTATGGGATCGTGTTTGTAATTCCAAGCACTTGAAAGTCAGATACGGGGACCCCTGGGTCAGATATGTTGAATCCTGTCTCATTGATGTACGGTTTACATTTCTCCAACTCATCCAATAGAAATTTGATGGTAACAATTCACAGCATGAAGTCAGATTGGTTACTTGGTGATTCCAGCTCACTGCTTACAATTCTAGTGCTCCACCTTGGACAGCAATCAGTAATATCTCAGGGAAGCTCCATGAACTGTGAACGCACAGATCCCCCTGTCCACAAGCCTTGTCATCAGGCATATACCAACTTCACGACACCCTCATGGTCCATGTCTGATCCAACTTACAACATTGAACTGCGGAATGCATTGACACCTGGTTGGCACAGTGGTTCAGTGGTTAGCACTGCTGCCTCACAGTGCCAGGGACATGGGTTTGATTACACTCTCAGGTGACCGTCTGTGTGGTGTTTGATCATTCTCCCTGTGTCTGTGCATGTTTCCTCTGGGTGATCCGGTCTCTCCCCAAGGTCCAAAGATGTGCAGGTTAGGGGATTGGCCATGCTAAATTACCCCATAGTCTCCAGGAATATGTAGGCTAGGTGGATTAGCCACGGGAAATGAAGGAGTGGGTCTGGGTGGGATGGTCTTCAAAGGGTCAATGCGGACTCAATGGGCTGAATGGCCTGCCCCCACACTCTAGGGATACTATGGTGTCTGCCATCCTTTCAGTACCAGTGAACTGGGGCAGTTCCTACTTAAGGAGCTGCAGAGATATGGCAGTAATGTACTCATCAAAATGTGCTCCCGACACTGATCTTGCTAGACTAAACTAAAATTGTAGGTGCAGTGGACAGTGAAGGTTACCTCAGATTACAACTGGATCTTGACCAGATGGGCCAATGGGCTGAGGTGTGGCAGATGGAGTTTAATTTAGATAAATGTGAGGTGCTGCATTTTGGGAAAGCAAATCTTAGCAGAACTTATACACTTAATGGTAAGGTCCTAGGGAGCGTTGCTGAACAAAGAGACCTCAGAGTGCAGGTTCATAGCTCCTTGAAAGTGGAGTTGCAGGTAGATAGGATAGTGCAGAAGGCATTTGGTATGCTTTCCTTTATTGGTCAGAGTACAGTATACAGGAGTTGGGAGGTCATGTTGTGGCTGTACAGGACATTGGTTAGGCCACTGATGGAATATTACTTGCAATTCTGGTCTCCTTCCTATCGGAAAGATATTGTGAAACTTGAAAGAGTTCAGAAAAGATTTACAAGGATGTTGCCAGGGTTGGAGGATTTGAGCTATAAAGAGAGGTTGAATAAGCTGGGGCTGTTTTTCCTGGAGTGTCAGAGGCTGAGGGGTGACCTTACAAAGATTTATAAAATCATGAGTGGCATGGATAGGATAAATAAACAAAGTATTTTCCCTGAGGTGGGGAGTCCAGAACTAGAGGGCATAGGTTTAGGGTGAGAGGGGAAAGATATAAAAGAGACCTAAGGGGCAACTGTTTCATGCAGAAGGTGGTACGTGTATGGCATGAGCTGCCAGAAGATGTGGTGGAGGCTGGTACAATTGCAATATTTAAGAGACATTTGGATGGGTATAAGAATAGGAAGGGTTTGGAAGGATACAGGCCGGGTGCTGGCAGGTGGGACTGGATTGGGTTGGGATATCTGGTCAGCATGGACGGGTTGGACGGCAGGGTCTGTTTCTGTGCTGTATATCTCTATGACTCTATGACTCTACCCACTGAGCTGTTGATTCTGAGCTGATACAGGAGGTAGGAGGTAGCCATGTTGCTCCTTGCTCTGAGGGATCCATAGATTGTTTCTCAGAGGAGGAGATGTCTTTCCTTTCCTACCTCTTGGCTATCAAGACCTCAGTGATGCCATTGTACGTGTAATAGACCAAAGTGAGAATGTAATTGGAAACAAGGGGTAGAAGATTGGGCACATTAAGGCTACATTAAAATCGGCAATAAAGGGAGAGTCGCACATCAATGGAGAGTGAGTCTTCGTTTGTTGCTGGCACATGAACCACATGAGGCAGTCTTGATCCTCACCGGCCAGGACCAGGATCCTCTCCTTATTGGGGGTGAAGAGCAGAATGTCAGATATCCACCACCCCATCCAGACTCTTTTCACTCAAACGTGGGCTGTTTTCTCCTGGGAGACACTGCGTTGAGAGTGAGATTGAGTTGGATGAAAATGGTTGGTACAGCAGTTAGCACTGGTACAGGTGAGGGAGAAGTGATGAAGAGTCTCAAGTGAGTGAGTAAACAGCAAAGTGGTCACACAGGGTTGGTAGTGCAGGGCTTTAAGGTGGGGGGAAAGCAAGTAAGGGAGGATGTTACATGCACTGAGTGTCTTTGCCCGGCTCCAATCCTCTCTCTCCACCTGGATCCCTCCTTCTGACCTTTTACCAGCTCATCAAGAACTGATGATGTGACATCAGTTGTCTTAATTTCTCTGCTCCTATCCCCTTCACCCATTCAAACCCAACTCCTTCTGAATTAACAGCACTGTGTTCTCAATGAACCCTTACTTTGTCACCAAGCCTCGCTAACAAGGGTAGTGTTGTTGGCTGTAATGTGGAGGCAGAATGCCAGCTCTCAGATACGTCCTCCTATTCCCCTCTTGACTATGAGGGGCAGAACACCAGCTCTCAGGTAGCTCCTCCTATCCCCCTCTTGACTATGAGGGGCAGAACACCAGCTCTCAGATACCTCCTCCTATCTCCCTCTTGCCCATGACTCCACCATGGAACATCAGGCTACTGTGTCCACAACGATTACTAACCTCATTTCATCTGGTGAGAGTTGTAAGAACTGAAATGCTCCACCTGACAGAAGCTGATTTCAAATAATTCGAGAAGAGAGTTTGATAAGTACTCAACAGGGAGTAAATTATTTAGGTTAAAACCAAAACAAAACCAATAGAGGGCTGCAGGAGTAACATAATTGCTGTTTTGTAAAGCTACAATAGCTCACTTTATGTACTTATATCTGATTTTGTGCAGTTTGTGAGATATGAACTCAAATTCTGTGTATTGTTCTTACAATATGGTAACTGCTACCAAATTGTAACCACAGTGCTGGACAATGCTCGACTGCAAATAAATATATTACTCTTGTCGGGTGCAGGGTAAAATTAGTAGCTATTGCTAAATGATATGCAATTCAGGATTCTAAAGTTCTGAAACAAAGTATTGAATTTGATTCAACACACCCTGCAGATTAATTTTTCTTTACTTCTGGCCTTTCCGCACTGAGAAACTGCCACATTTCAATATTTTTGTTTTCTACAGAGGTAATCAGTCAGTGTGTGTCACCATAGTCTTACCAGACCATAGGGTTGCTCTCTCATTAGAGAGAGATGACTAGTGGTGATTTAACCTGAGGGCCACCTCGTCTCAGGTGAGGGGAGAGGTTGAGAAGGAATGTCATTTGTGGTAACTTCAGCCAGTGCAAGAATCAAAGCCACTGACGACATCACATTACTTTACAAAACAACCAGCTAGCTAACTGAGCAAAAGCAATCCTCTAAAGAGGTAATATACCCATAGTCATTAGTAGCCAGTTGGTGCTCTCTTATGCCCAGTATAGTAATCTTAGGTTTAGGGATTACTGACATGTAACAGTGATCCTAGATGAATTGCTGCGGTTAAAGATCTTAATTATTATTATTGAGCTATGTCTATAATGGAACAACATCTTGTGATATAATAGAAGAACAGAAGTTCCTGGACTCAGCAGGTCCAGCAGCACATGTGGAGAGGAGGCAAACTTAACATTTTGAATGCATTGACCCTTCATCAATCCTCCTGAGCTTCTCCAGCAATTTCTGTTTCTGTTTCAGATCTTCAGCATCCACTGTTCTATATCTTGTGATAGAATTCTTTAGAGGCTTTTGTATTGAGACAGACTAAAAATATTTTTGGTATACCATAAATACCCTAATTCAAAATGGAATGTATACTGCAAATAGAAGATTTTTCAAGTCTATAGTTATCTAGTGATAACGTATAGACCTAAATTATTACTGCTCTGACAAAATGGGATCCCCAAGCTGTGATATCTTAAAATTAAATTTCATTTGCTTCTTAAGCAATGCATTGGGCTTAATTTCTTTTCCACATTAGCAAAGGAAAGCAAAATCAGATTTAATTGATTTTCCAAATCTGCATCAAAGGCTGACATATACAACCTGACAAGAATGCATGTGACAAACTCCAATTTTTGTTAGAATCAGTGAAACAATTGAGCATTCTGATATTCCCTAGGTGTAATGCATTGTTTAGATTATAGATATAACTTTTATAGACTACCAAATACTGCTTAGACAAAGGCAGTTGACATGTTCAGCTGCTTATCGTGTAAGATTGGCCCATACAGGATAGCTTTTTCATAAATATAGAGGCCGGAGCTATTTAGAATTGTAAAATGTGCAGATTGAAATTTTATAATGTTGACCGAAACAGTTTCAAGAAGGTCTCTTTGCTGAAGGGATCAAAAAGGCCTAACAGAGCACTAGCCTCTAAGGAGCATCTTTAGATTAGATTACTTACAGGCCCTTCAGCCCATCAAATCCACACTGACCCTCCAAAGACCCAGATCCATTCCACTACATTTACCCCTTCACCTAAGGCTACTGGCAATTTAGCATAGCCAATTCACCTAATCTGCACAGTTTTGGACTGTGGGAGGAAACTGGAGCACCCGGAGGAAACCCATGCAGACACGGGGAGAATGTACAAACTCCACACAGACAGTTGCCTGAGGTGGGAATTGAACCCGTGTTAACCACTGTGCCACCGTGCCGCCCACTTTATAATGAAATGCAGCCCAACTCAACCCCAACAGTTCTCTATTCAGTATGCTCAGCAATGGGCAGTAATTTGGTTGTTAGATCATTGGTTATTAAGCTCCATTAAAGTGAGGCTGTTGCTTAAAAGACAGAGAGTTCCCTGTGCACTATTTCTGTACAGTATGCAATAGGTTCAATTTCAGCAATTTTTAAATTTGAACTTAATTACATTTATAATATCGACAAATTATTGTTGATTCTATAACTGAGTTACACAAAGTTCTTAAATCTGAAGAAGGTGTAATTTTATCCTGATTAAGTTAAGAACACCAGGTTATAGTCCAAAGGTTTATTTGGAAGCATTAGCTTTCAGAGCTCTGCACCTTCATCAGATGGCTATCTACCTGATGAAGGACCAGTGTTCAGAAAGCTTGTACTTCCAAATAAACCTGTTAGGTTATAATCTGGTGTTGTGTGATATTTAATCTTGTCCACCCCAGTCCAACACTGGTGCCTCCACATCACACTTATCCTGATTGCTACTGCTGACACCCCCGGGTATCTGCCACCTCTATCGGTCTGTGCCGCAGAGCAAGGGTTATTTGAGGTTGGTCACTGCCAACAATCCTCCTTTGTCCATAAGATGTCTAGGACCTATCTATTGATTTCAGGCAGCATCTTCACAGAAGAGGCAATGATTTTTATTTATCGAGACTTATTTTTGCATCAAAGCAGTAACAAATATATTCGAGTCAGGCCTAATTACAAAGAGTCTCAGGAGCAGTATCAAATACATTTATTATCTGTGAAGGCCTAGTATAGAACTTACTGCATTCACCCACAGACTGGGTGACATCATCAAAATGGGGGAGATCAATGTAACGTTAACATCAACTCCTTCAAAGCTATTTCCTTATTCAACAGGCGACTGATTGGGTTCTGTGTTTTAGACTTATCATAGACAATTAAGAGTTAAATGTTAGCTCTGAGGTGCATGTGCATTTATCAGGAATGTGCAGGATATCATCCCAGAATCGGATAAAGAGTTTGAGCATGTGCTTAATGGCTTCTGACAATGCACAGAGCAGTGAGATTATGACATCAATCAGTCGCAATGCTAATTTGCAGCCTATTTTGGCATTTTGTAACTTCATACTTGAACAATCAGCAATCATCTTGTCATTGTCTTGCTCCTTAAATACAAATCTAAACAGAATGAAGAAACTTCAAGTCTTTGAAATCCCAAATCAACCCTAGCAATGTGATTTAAAGGGTAATGCATTCTGGGCAACCCATCCGTTAGGGAGAAATAAACTTTGGCTGAGACACACAAGAAATAGGGATGGAAAGACAAAGGGAAACAGGAAGGGACATCTCCTTTCATCTGGGACTTTGCATGATCAGCAATATTACTAACTTCAATGACAATTAATATTCCTACAGTCTTTACCTTTCTTTCATCACCGAGCATTGCAACATTTTCTTTCTACCAACCGATAACGCAAATTCAAATACAGTTTTATAAATTCACTCATAGAGTCATAGAGATGTACAGCACAGAAACAGACCCTTCCTTCCAACTCGTCCATGCCGACCAGATATCCCAACCCAATCTAGTCCCACCTGCCAGCACCCGGCCCATATCCCTCCAAACCCTTCCTATTCATATACCCATCCAAATGCCTCTTAAATGTTGCAATTGTAACAGCCTCCCTGGCAGCTAATTCCAGACACGTACCACCCTCTGTGTGAAAATGTTGCCCCTTAGGTCTCTTTTATATATTTCCCCCTCTCACCCTAAACGTATGCCCTCTAGTTCTGAACGCCCCCACCCCAGGGAAAATATTTTGCCTATTTATCCTATCCACGCCCCTCATGATTTTATAAACGTCTGTAAGGTCACCCCTCAGCCTCCGACGCTCCAGGGAAAACAGCCCCAGCCTGTTCAGCCTCTCCCTATTGCTCAGTTCCTCCAACCCTGGCAACATCCTTGTAAATCTTTTCTGAACTCTTTCAATTTTCACAACATCTTTCCAATAGGAAGGAGACCAGAATTGCACGCAATATTCCAACAGTGGCTTAACCAATGTCCTGTACAGCTGCAACATGACCTCCCAACTCCTGTACTCAATACTCTGACCAGTAATGGAAAGCATACCAAACACCTTCTTCACTATCCTATCTACCTGCGACTCCACTTTCAAGGAGCTATGAACCTGCACTCCAAGGTCTCTTTGTTCAGCAACACTCCCTAGGAACTTACCATTAAGTGTATAAGTCCTGCTAAGATTTGCTTTCCCAAAATGCAGCACCTCGCATTTATCTGAATTAAACTCCATCTGCCACTTCTCAGTCCATTGGCCCATCTGGTCCAGATCCTGTTGTAATCTGAGGTAACCCTCTTCGCTGTCCACTACACCTCCAATTTTGGTGTCATCTGCAAACTTACTAACTGTACCTCTTATGCTTGCATCCAAATCATTTATGTAAATGACAAGAAGTAGAGGACCCAGCACTGATCCTTGTGGCACTCCACTGGTCACAGGCCTCCAGTCTGAAAAACAACCCTCCACCACCACCCTCTGTTTTCTACCTTTGAGCCAGTGATGTATCCAAATGGCTTGTTCTTCCTCCTTAAAAAAGACATGCAAAGTTACACTTGTGTGTTCTCGCTGTGCCTGCCTCCTGTCTGTTTTAATGTATCCTTGCACTCCCATAAGGTGCTAGTCTGGTGCTTGCCATATGGTTGTAGAATTAGAGAGTATGGTGCTGGAAAAGCACAGCAGATCAGGCAGTATCCGAGGAGTAGGAGAATAATCAATGTTTCGGGCAATAGCCCTTCATTAGCCCTTTTCTGATGAAGACCTTATGCCTGAAATGTTGATCTCCTGCTTCTCGGATGCTGCCTGACCTGCTGTGCTTTTCCAGCACCAAACTCTCGACTCTGATCTCCAGCATCTGCAGTCTGCACTTTCTCCCAGAATGGTTGGAGGAAGGCTGCTTTAACTGGGGAGACTGTAGCCGGGTTGAAGAGCTGTTGAGATGGAAGGCTTGGTTTCACACTGCACCATTTCACCCTGGGCTAACAAAGCACCACAGGGCACTCATAACGTGACAGAAGTTGGCACACTGAGAGACAAAAGCAGATTTGTACCTCGTGGTGACACAGCCAAAGTGGCAAAGTGGCAAACATGTTGATTAACTCTGGATGACCCTTTGAACACTGCTATCCAAAGGCACAATGGCAGCGGCCTGAGCTTCTGTTGCCACACTCAGTTTGTTTATGGAAGCTGTCTGTTATGCAATGGAATCATAATGTCTGCCATTGGATGCTGCATCAAGGCTCTTTAGATGAGCTGGTGTTGGTAATACCCATTCCACCTTTCACATCAAGCTGTGCTGCATTGGTGCAAGGATAAATCCTGCAGATTGACATTGAGAGCAGTTTTGTTACCAGATTTTCCATTGCAGTAAACACTTGGTTGCATATGTGCAGTTATGTCCTCAGAACAGCTTTAATCTCATTGAAGGACAGAACAAATTGAGGGGGTGGAATGGATAACTTCTGTTCAGATGTGCACCCATCAGCCTTCTTCTGGAGCCTGGACCATTAACATCATTTGCCAGCCTGGCTGCATTGTCAATAAGGAATATGAAAATGAACAAAACCTTGCTCATTTAACAATAAGCACGCAGAAGAGCAATTTAATACCGTTCTCAAACCTACAAAAAGAACTATGCTAGGTGATGCCAAGTGCCAGTCATGTCAGCCATCCGTGTTTGCACGAAGCAAAGTCCCGGACACCATTCAGGCTTGTAGCAACAGGTGGGAACTAATATTGAAGCCATACTATTGTCAGGCAGTCAGGCGAAAGTGAGTATTGCAGATGCTGGAGATTAGAGCTGAAAATGTGTTGCTGGAAAAGCGCAGCAGGTCAGGCAGCTTCCAAAGAGCAGGAAAATTGACATTTTGGGCAAAAGCCCTTCATCAGGAAGTGACCATCAACAGTGAAAGAAAACCTGAAATATAAGCAGTAAGTGCCAGAGGAACTCAGCAGATCTGGCAGCATTTGAGGAGAGAGAAGCAAAAGTTAACATTGCAAATACAATACCTGCCATATAAGACTCGAAATGCTAACTCTGTTCCTCTTTCCACAGATGCTGTCAGACTTGATGAGTTTCTCTGACACTCTGCTTTTATTTCAGATTTACAGCATCCACCATAAGAAATTCTAGTCCTCTCCCTTTGTGACTGGCAACATTGCCATTACTGAATCTCCCACTATTAACAATCTGGGGTAACCATTGACCAGTGTCGTGAGTGTGGTGCTGGGAAAGCACAGCAGGTCACGCAGCATCCAAGGAGCAGGAGAATAGATGTTTTGGGCATAAGCCTTTCATCAGCCCTTCTGTCCAAAACATCAATTCCCCTGCACCTCGGTCGCTGCCTGATCTGCTGTGCTTTGCCAGTACCACAATCACGTCTCTGATCTCCAGTATATGTAGTCCTCACTTTCTCCTAGTCACCATTGACCAACACATTAATTGGCCAGTAATAGAAATACTGTAGCTACAAGAGCAGGTCAGACACTGGGTATCATGCAATGAAAAACTCATCTCCTAACTTCCCAAGTCACATAAAAAGAAAAGCCAAAATTCTGATGGAATTGTCTTCAATTGTCTGAATGGGCACAGTTCCAACAACACTCAAGAAGGTCAATATGATACAAAAGAAAGAAGCCTACCTGACTGATGCAACTCATCCACCTCTTTTCACTCCTTCTATGATGCATAGTGGCAGTATCATGTGTCAACTACAAGAAACACCAAGGTTTCTTCGACAGGTCTTCCCAACCTCCTCACGTGGAAGGAGAAAGGCACAAAGCACAAGAAACAAATTTCCCTTCAAGCATACACAACCCTAACCCTAATCCTGTTGCATCATTGCTTGGTCGATATCTTGAAATTCTATCTTTGACAATAACTTTGATCTTGAATTTCTCAAAGTAATTAGAAATTGGTGATAAAACATGGCCTTGTCCACAATGTCCATGATCCCATGAATAAATAGAAATTTGTCGAACCGTTTATAAAATATCACTTCTTATTATGATAACAGTAAATTTTAAACATGCTATCACGAGAGGAGGAAATGCAGATTAGCATCAGCACAACAATCATGTGGAATATAATGGCTTGGTTTTAAAACCTTATTAAGCCAGGAAGTGTGCAGATACAAAGGAAAGACAAATGTAGTGAGAGGGAAAGTCACTTGTGCAAATGTAATGAGCAGAATGGCCTGTTTCTGCATAGTGACATGGTTCTGTCACTCTCCACACATGGGAGTAATCCTGCAATCCAAGTATCAAGCATATTGACAGTGGGACATTGAACGTGTAGAGAAGAAAAATAAATTGAGCATGCTGTATTTTTTAACCTATATCCAGGTGATAATTTAGTGCTCAGTCCTGTAGAGGAAAATCTTTCTCCTCATTTTTTTGCTTGCATTATTATGTATTTCATTTCAGCGTTACCCACAGGTCAGTGAGATGATATATTGTCATTTCAGCACCAGACATTTTTAGGCAAAGTTCAAAGCTGGCTGTGTGAAAAAGGAATTTTTTTTAAAACTTCTCTCATGGAATTTGGGCATTGCTGGCTGGTCAGCATTTATTGTTTATTCCTAGTTGCCCTGTGAAAAGGTGGTGGTGAGCTGCCTTCTTGAATAGCTGCAGTTCATGCATTATAGGTAGAATCACAATGCCCTTAGGAGGCAATTTCAAGATTTTGACCCAGCAAGACTTGTTTCCAAATTAAGGTGGTGAATGACTTGAAAGGGAACTTGCAGATGGTGTTCTCATGTCCTTCTAAATGGAAATAGCAACAGATTTGGAAAGTGCTGTTTAAGGATCTTCAGTGAATTTTTGCAGTGCATCTTGTAGATAATATACACTTGCTCCTACTGACCTTTGGTTTGATTTGATTTCATTTCATTTATTATTGTCACATGTACCAAGATACAGTGATAAGAATTGTTTTGTCTGCTATCCGTACCAAGCATTCCTCACACAATCACATCAGAGTATTGAAGAGAATACAGAATATAACATTATAGCTACGACTAGGTGCAGAGGAAGATCAACTCTAATGTATGAGATGTTCATTCAAACATCTGATCACGGCAGGAAAGAAGCTGTTTTTGAATCTGTTGGTACGGGTTTTCAAACATTTGTGTCTTCTGGAAGGTGGAAGGAGTGGATGTTTGCAAATATTTCTATAATACACAATCACCATTTCGGAATTTGGAGTTTGGAAATATAGGCAGATGGAATTTGGTTTCAGTTCTGTGAAGTTTTTTTTTGAAAGACGCCAGAAAACTATTTGGAACAGCGACCTACCTACATTATTTTCAAGACATATTTAAATCAGTTCAGTGCCTTGTGGATTACCCTGCGATGTTAATTGGTGAAATATTTATACTTCTGGGTTTATGACTGAAGAAACAGAGCAGGAACCATGAGTTTAGTTTTCAATTCAGAAGATACAGGAGTTAAGGTCAGGAGAATACATTCCTCCTTGGACAAGAAGGAACAGTTTAGTTAGCTGAGCAGTTTGACCGAACCAAGGATTTTTGTATGTGGAGCCGCTGAGCTGCAAGAGTTTGTGTAGAAGATTTCAAGTTGTCAGAGCTAAAAGAAAATAATTGCAGGTCGACAGAATCAAAAAGAGGTTCAGGCCAATAGGACTGGAAGGATGCCTCACCAATCCAAGAAAGCGAACTGGATGAGTTAGTTAGTAACAAATTAAAAATCGAAATATAAGGGATACTCCTTGACAATGTGATATGTATAAAGGATGAAATATTTTACTGCTTATGTTCTGATCTTTTTAAACCTTCCTAATTTAAAACTTTGTTTTCTTTTCTCTGTGTCAGAAACTCGTGCTTATCTATTAAAGAACATTGGGCAAGAGTGAGGACTGCAGATGCTGGAAACCAGAGTTTAGATCAGAGTGGTGCTGGAAAAGCGCAGCAGGTCAGGCAGCATCCGAGGAGCAGGAAATGATTCCTGATGAAGGGTTTTTGCCCAAAACGTCGATTTTCCTGCTCCTCAGATGCTGCCTGACCTGCTGTACTTTTCCAGCACCACTCTGATAAAAACTATTAAAGAACATTGGCAGTCTCATGTGAATATTTTCAGTAACTAGCTGTCATCGTAACCAACTGCACAAATTAAACATATGATCATAAAGGTTAGGTTTCACCCTGTATTACCAATAACTGGGATAATAACAGCAGTGTCAATGGACTCATGCTAAATCCTCATAATAACAAGGTAAAGTTTCATCTTCACTGCATTTGCAATAATCTTATGAAGCAGATTCACTGCTCATCACACAGCAATCTGACTTTAATTCCATTGATTTCAGATAAGTGTCTACATAGTGAAGGCAAACACGTCCACCCCAACATTGTTTTGTCCACAATAGTAACTGAGCTACTTGCAATGCTAAAGTAAAAACCGAAACAGCTACATATGCTGGAAATCAGAAACAAAACCGGAAATTGCTGGAAAAACTTCGCAGGTCTGGCAGTATCTGTGGAGAGAAATCAAGGTTAACATTTCAGGTCCAGTGGGCCTTTTTCAGAATGGAATATTGAAGTATTAGTCAGAGGAAAGTCATGTAAACTTACAAAGATATTTGTAGAATAACACTGACAGTATTGAAGCAACAATGTCATTAATAGTGCAGATGAAGACCATAGTCAGTATAGATTTAAATAGACCAAAGGTGAGACAAAGGGTCAGTTAGACTCGAAATGTCAGCTCTTTTCTCTCCTTACAGATACTGCCAGACCTGCTGAGATCTTCCAGCACTTTCTCTTTTGGTTTCAGATTCCAGCATTCGCAGTAATTTGCTTTTATACAAAGGTGAGAGGGTTTGATTTGGATAAGGGGCAGCAAATTTAAAACAGAGTTGAGGAGAAACTATTTCTCCCAAAGGGCTGTGAACCTGTGGAATTTGCTACCCCAAAGTGCAGTGGATGCTGGGTCAGTGAGTAGATTTAAGGCAGAGTTAGACAGGTTTTTAATTGGTAATGGGTTGAAGGGATATGGAGAGAAGGCAGGAAAATGGGGTGAGGAGCGTATCAACCATGATTGAACGGCAGAGTAGACTTGATGAGCTAAATGGCCTAATTCTGCTCCAACATTTTATGATCTTATGATTTGGCATCACAGTTTGAACTGCCTTACTTTCAACAGAGTCTGTATTTGTACAGATTCTTGTACAGATGCTCAGACAAATGGTTTCTGATTTAAACTGAGAAGAAACCATCATTTTTGTTTTGAGTACTTTCATCTTAAAGTAGTGTTGTTGATTGTTGTTAGCTGATGCTCATTCTCTTAAAAACACTCAGAAATATGAATGATACTATTGTACCAAATGCAGAAGGTATTGTCCTTATTCATATTTTTGAAATTTCCGTCAGAGTATAGTTTAATACATGGCTGAGGACTGGATATAGGAAACAGATACCCTGAACTGCAATTTCTTTATGCCTATGTACATATACCGACTAATTTGTGACATGAGTTTAGAATGAAGGCCTGCATTTTCACCAATTCAAACAACTTCATCAGCTTAGCAAAATAATGGCAGAATTAGGATTTAATTCTGGAATTCCAATCACTTCCTTACCATTTCTGACAACTTTTGTTGAAATGAGATAAATTGCCAGGCAGTCAGTCCATATCCACTTAGATCTATTGTTTGGGTTGACACTTTCAACTCCAGTCTAAAATTCATAATGAGGCCATCTGGCAACTGTGCCAACAGCAACATGGCCAGGCATTTGTTCATCTAGATGATTAATTATGAATGCTTATTAGTTGATGTTAGAGATTAACTGCAGAAAGAGCTCAGGGCTCAAACTGTAGATTGGTGGAAGAATTATGTGTCAAATTTACTCCTGCGATGTGGATATTACTGGATGGCCAGCTTTTATTGCCCATCCCTAATTTCATTTGAAAAGGTGGTGGTAAGGTGCCTTCTTTAACCACAGCAGTCCACTGCTGTGGATAGATCCATTAATGAATGAGATTCAGGATTTTGATCCAGCAACAGGAATTATGATATATTTCCAGATCAGGATGGTGAGTTTCTTGGAGGGGAGCTTGCAAGTAGTGGTGTTCCCATGAATCTGCTGCCATTGTCCTTCTTGATGCAAGTGGTTGTGTGTTTAGAAGGTGCTGTCTGAAGATCTTTGTGGAATTTCTGCAGTGCATCTTGTAGATAATATCCATTTCAAAAATAGCATGCATTTAGGATTAAGGCTCATAACACCAGAAGTATGTAAACTGAGGAATGCCTCAATAATTACAGACTATTATGGGTTAACTCCTAAAAGAATGAATAACATTCTTAACTTCCAGAGAAACTGGGATGAGAGGAAGGTCAACAATAATGAGAGATCATGTCTTGTTGAGAAAGATTCCATGTCTCTTCTCGAGTTAGTGGAGGAGGACAGATTTAGTTTAATGACCATGCTGTGTTTGTCACAAGCCAGTGCACTTGAAGGCTGAGTGCTATGGGTGAGCGAGTCAAGGGCTATTCTCTGCAGGGATAACCTTCATTGGTAGAGTTATGACAAACAAAGAGTCTGTCTATATTCACTGAGAAGATAAATCAGGTGAGGCAAAGCTGTAGATTCTTTTTTCCATAGGTAAAGTGTTCCCACATTCATTTAGTGAGACAGAAACATCGGTTACAAATGCAGCATCAGACCAGTCATATGAGTATGAAAGTTTGCCATTCAGCCCATCAAATCACAACAACCCTCCAAAGAACATCTCACTCAGACTCAACCCCCAATCCTATCCCTGTCACCTTGCATTCCCCAAGGCTAATCCACCTAGTCCACCCATCCCTGGACACAATGGGCAATTTAGCACAGCCAATCTACCTTACCTTATCTTTGAACTGTAGGAGGAAACCCATGCAGACACAGGGAGAATGTGCAAGCTCCACACAGTCAGCCGCCTGAGGTTGGAATCGAACCTGGATCCCTGTTGCTGTGAGGCAGCAGTGCTGACTACTGAGCCACTGTGCCAGCAATGCCAATGGTGTTGACATATGATGCGGATCTCCAAAAGGTTCACTGAAAGAAAAGATAGTATTGATGCAATATTTTGATAGAAATTGTTTATCTGTTCATTTTGTTTTCATTCATTCATGGAATGGTGGCATTGCTGTCTAGACCAGCGTTTATTGCCCATCATTAATCAGCTGGAGAAATTGGTTAGTGAGTTGCCCTTCTTAAATTGTTCTGCTCCTTTGGATGCAGGGACACCCATTGTACTTTAGGAAGGAACAGCCAGGATTTTGACCCAATAGCAATAAGGAATGACAATGTGCTTACAAGTCAGGATGGTGTGCGTCTTGGAATGGAAATTGAGGGTGATGATGTTCCCACTCATCTGTTGCCCTTGACTTCTAGCTGTCACAGAGGTCACAGTATTGGTAGGTGCTGCTGAAGGAGCCTTGGTGAGTTACTGCAATGGATGGCGAGCTGTAATGAACTTTGCATAGGTTAATTACTGGCTCTGTCACTGTGGTATTGTTCTGCTTTTATCTCTTGAGCGTATTAATTTCTTGTTAAGAATCCATTGAGTAGCGATAGGGCATTGTTGCCTCCAGTGGTTACAAGAAAATCAATCTGTGCTAATCAAACTGAAATTATAGAAGAAAATCCAAGTGACTCAAAATAACCAACAACTTTCAATAAGCTGCAAGAATTAACATCTCGACTAAGATTGTGTCCGTTATGTAGCCTTCTTATGTTAAAGCCTTAATGTTAAAGAGACATTATTGTGTCAGGCTGAAAATAAAAAGTAAATAGCAGTTGGAAAAGCTTTAACAACAGCTGAATGAGAAAGTAGTAAATTTATGAATAGGGTGAGGAAGGGCAGAGAACATCGGTATCCAAAAGTTAATGATGAAATAAAGGAAAGGAATATTTAAAGTGTGGTAAAGCCTGAATCCAGTGCTGATATTATCAACTTACAAAAAGTATAGTCATCCATGAGCATTAATTAAAACTGTAAGTGCAAAAGGTTATATTATTCTTGCTAGGCAGGATCTAAACATTGCCCAAATGTACTAGGTGAAAGAAAAGCGACAACACATTAAGAAACATTGTGCAGTCAATTAAAAGGAGTATCAAGTAATTTTCTTTTGACTGAACCTTACCATAATCATAATGAACTTCTGAAAGCAACTAAAGAGAACTTTGCACAAAAGAAAAATTGATTGGTTGCACAAAGAGGTCAGTATTAAACCTGAGCCAACTGTGAAACAAAGGTAAACTCATGGAGATCTTAAAGTTAAAAATCTTAAATTTATCTAAATGAGGCGAATCCAGTTGTTCTGAAGGGCAAACTGAAACTTTGGTTTTTCAAAGATTTGGACATTTAAATATTGTACACAATGAAGAAAATGGAAAAATGAACAGAGTTGTTCAGAGGTCGTTTCAAAGATTGGAAACTCTGAAGACAATTTAGCGCTAGGTTACGGGAGTTCAAAACTAGGGGCATATTTTCAAGGTGAGAGGAGAATCATAGAATCCCTACAGTGAGGAAACAGGCCCTTCAGCCTAACAAGGCCACACTGACCCTCTAAAGAGTAAACCATCCAGACCCATTCCTTACCCTATTACTCTACATTTACCCCTGACTAATGCATCTAACCTACACATCCCTGAACCCTATGGGCAATTTGGCATGACCAATTCACCTGACCTGCACATCTTTGGATTGTGGGAGAAAGATTTAAAAGGGACCTGTGGGCCAATGTTTTCACATAATAGGTAGTTCGTATGCGGAATGAACTGTCAGCAGTTAAAATATTCAAAAGGT
Organism: Chiloscyllium plagiosum; assembly: GCF_037043375.1. NCBI lineage: Eukaryota > Metazoa > Chordata > Chondrichthyes > Orectolobiformes > Hemiscylliidae > Chiloscyllium > Chiloscyllium plagiosum. The sequence continues at coordinate 7,414,800 of NW_028270140.1, read as the reverse complement.
ATTTGGACTGGTACATGAGTGGGAAAGGTTTAGAGCGTATATGGGCCAAACATAGGCAAGTGGGACAGTTAGTTTGTGAAACTTGGTTGGTGTGGAAGAATTGGACCAATGGGTCTAACCATGCTGTGTGACTCTATGACTCTGTGACAAAGTTAAATCAAAAATGCTGATTCCAGAGCATGAGAAACACTATGGCAGGAATTCCTCCTTCGATTCCAAGTCATAGTTGACAGTCTTGGAAGTGTTGCACCATCCTTTTAGTCAGAGAATATTCTTCCTATGAGTGTACCTTCATCATAAGGACTGCTATAGTTCAAGAAAGCAGCTCGCCTGCAACTTCCCAAGGGCAATTAGGGATGAGCTATATGTGCTGGCAATGAATGCATGCAATGTCCAGATGCATTAATTTATTAAAACATACCCAGAAACCAGATGGCTTTCCAGCAATCAGCCAAGTGATTCTCAACAAAATTAACAAAATGGAGAAGTGACGAAAGAGTAAAAATGTTGGGTATTCCACAGATATTTTTCCAAGATCCAGACTGTGAGCAATCTAATCCAGATTTTAAAAAGCAACTCAAAGAATGCAAAACCAAAGTATAATGCTTTAACAAGGATCAAAAGGCTGTTACAGTGGAGTTTGTTGTTGCAGTCATTTACTTGAAAAGTTGTGCATGTTTCCAGTTGGAACAATAATTGCAGATGGTCTGCTGAGAATTGAAAGAGCAAGGATGGTAGCAATATCTTAAAGCCACATGAACTTAGAAGGTTTTATAAGACTGAAAGGAACAACTCTATAATTGTAATGAAGCTTGTATTGTAAATAAGATGTATCATTGTTAACTGTGCAAAATGTAGTATGTGTATAAGGTATTTTGGATGTGAAGAACCTGCTGGAGTCTGAATGCTGTTGCATAATATTTTACTAGATGAAGCATTCTTTATTGCAGTAGTGTGGTGACCTTCACCTGGAAACAACACAGTAACGAAAACTTTGGTTTCTTTAAACTATCTACAGAAGCTGTAATTGTTATTAAGAATGCTATATCCATGGAATCTGTGATTGATGCTGTTGTTTTTGTAAAGAACGTTTGAACTTTTTTTTACATTTTGCATCATTTGGAAAGAAATCGATTGTACCTTCCTTAGATAATAAGAAATACTTATGATCCTCAACCTGAAATCAAATCCAAGAGTAAAGAAGTTAAGGTATGCTCCTCAGCGTATGTTCGATCACACAAAGGAAAGCTGCAAATGCAAAGGAGAGCTACATGGAGTTAAGCTTGAGTATGAAGACAATCATGCAGACACAAAGAGAAAGCAAAGATAGAAAGAAGAACACAAGTTGTTGTGAATAAATGAATTGAATTACTCTCAGGGAGAGAATAGTTTTTATGTTAGTAGGAAAGGAGACAGGAATTTTTGGATAGAAACACAGAAACATCAAGGATAGGAGCACGATGACCCCATTCAGCCTTTCAAGCCTGCTCTGCCATTCATCACCATCATGGCTGATGGTCCAACTCAACAGCCTACTCCTGCTTTCTCCCTACGACCTTTAATCCCATTCACTCAAGAGTAATATCTAGCTACCTCTTGGATACATTCAATGTTTTGGCATCAACTCCTTCCTGTGGTAATGAATTCCACAGGCTCGCAACCCCTTGGGTGATGAAATGTCTCTTCATCCTAAATGGTCTACTCCGACTCCTCAGACTGTGACCCCTGGTTCTGGGCACACCAACCATCGGGAACATCCTCCCTGCATCAACCCTATCTTGTCCTGTTATAATTTTTAAGTCTTTCTGAGATCCCCCTCATTCATCTGAACTCCAGCGAAACCAATCCTAACCTGGTCAATCTCTCCGAGCTCAAACGTCAGAAAGGCCATGTACAGGATCTAAAACCCTGGAAAGCTGTGTAAATAGTTGTGAGATGCTAAAGAGCTGAGTGCTTTCTCATTAGTGGCCAAACTATCAAAGGAAGGCCATTGTTCGGTCATTTGAAAACGAGGTCCGGAATTACAGGATTGGCTTGACGCAAGGAAGAGAAGACTTTTAGAAATGTATCTTACTGATGATAATCATACTCATGAAAATCTGAGATGGAGTAATTATTGACTAAGACACCTGATCCACGCTAATAAGGAACATTATTTTTTAAGGAACAGTGTAGCTACATATAGCTGAAGTGGAGTATGTATGCTTATATAAGGCATATGCTTCTTGTATTGACTATTTAATGTGAAACGTACCTTAGAGTTGAAGAATCAATTATGTTGTTTCATGTTTGGCTCTGAATCATGTTAAAGTAAAAGCTACAAAAATTGGAATCACATTGCTGATTTGTTTTTTGGATATTATTCAGTAAACTTGAGTAATTTTATTTACAGTTCTCCTAGAGATCACTTGTGGTTAAATAGCAGACCACATATGAATTTAGGAAGGAGAGAAATAGAATAGTTTTGAGTGTAGGAGTTTATTGGAAGCACACTATCCACCATTAAGTGAGTGATTTAGTATGAACACAATATTAACTTTGTGATTATTTATAAATGCAAATTATTATGTAATTTCAGAGCTAATCTTAAATATTAAGTAAATTTAAGACATAGATTATGATAATTTGAAATATCACTTTCTAAAGCTCTTATAAGGGTCCATAAGTAAATATTTACCTGGCTGTGGAATTAAACCAGACAAATTTGAATGTCTGATCCATGCTTTGCCAATGTTTTAAGATGTTGTGATAGACGTAAACTCAGGTGGCAGCTTTCAATAGATCACTATCTACTGACACCACTAGAAAGTACATATGCTATGCAGAAAAAATATGACATTTGTTGTGTTGACATTGGTTGTCAAGGTGAGCTCTGATCCTCGTTTATGCAGTAAGATTGAACATTCAGATAAAGTGCAGGTTGATGATCTGTGCTCCTGCATCTTTACCCTAACAGCCTTCAGAAGAAAAGCAGAGAAAACTTGTGAATATATTTTGAAGAATGTTGTTACTTCTTAGTTCCTATTTATGTATCAAAGTAGTTACACATTGTTTATGATTGGCCAGAATGTTCTTTTCATGTTTTAATATCTATTGACAATGGATTTAGGAGTTCAAGGAATAAAAGATTCTGGTGCAGGGTGCAATTCTATGTTCATAAGGACTGCATTTTGAAACTGTTCAAAGTGCTCTTACTATGCGGAAACTGTAGCGAATACCCTAGGTAACTGGAACATGGCGACAGAAATATTTTCTGATTTTTAAAATTTATTTTTTTCAAGGATATGAGTGAGTGTGGCAAAGCCAGCAATTGTTGCCCATTGATGATTGCTCTTGAACTGAGTAATATGCAAAGGACAGTTAAGAGTCAACCACGCTGTTGTGGGTCTAGATTCACACATAGGCCAGGCCAGGTAAGGCTTGCTGACTTCCTTCCAGTGGCTCAGTGATTAACACTGCTGCCTCACAGCGCCAAGGGCGCGGGTTCGATTCCAACTTTGGGTGACTGTCTATGTGGAGTTTGCAGTTTCCTCCCACAGTCCAAAGATATGTAGGTGAATTGGCCAGGTAAATTGTCCCATATTGTTCAGGGATGTGTAGATTAGGTGTATTAGTCAGGGGTACCTATAGGTTAGGGGGGGATGGGTTCTGGTAGGTTACGTTTCAGAGGGTTGGTGTGGACTAATTGGGTTGAAGGGCCTGTTTCCACATTGTAGGGAATTCTATGATTCTAAGGAAGTGACCCAGCTGGGTTTTAATAACAAGGCTTGCTATCAATGAAGAAGGGCTAATGTCTGAAACGTCGATTCTCCTGCTCCTGCTCCTGCTCCTTTGATGCTGCCTGACCTGCTGCGCTTTACCAGCAACACATTTTTCAGCTTGCTATCAATGATGGTCAGCACAGCTAAAAGTAACCTTCAATTCCAGATTTTATTAATTACTTTTACACTCCACCAGTGGCCTTAGTGAGATTTGACCTCATGTCCCCAGAACATTGGCCTGGGTCTTTGTGTTTCTACTGACATTACCACCAATTCCTCTGTCCAGCAAAGAATAAAGAAAGACACAATGGGCAAAATGACCTACTTCTGTTCTGTAAACGTTGATGTTTTTGGTGTGAACATAACTGCAGCTACTGATATTTCCAAATAGCTACCTTTGCTGCACAGGAGGTTCTAACTTGCAAGCAACATGTTCCCCAAGAGATTCCTCCTTTAATGAAAAAAACATGAAAACTATAAAATTGAAAAGAAAAACAAATGTCTCAGTGCAGTCGTTTTACTTCTAGTAATGAGGAAATATTTGACATGCCCCCACTGTGCTCAATGACTTACAGAAACTTTATTGGACTAAAACAGCAAAATCCATATACTTACTGCTTTTGGGGGAGAATCAGGATACAGAAGGCTGCTTTATGTGATTAATTATGTAAACAGTTACAGGAAAGGAAATAAGCTTCACTATATGAGTTCTCTTTATCGTGGTGTCCTGGTGTGAATAAAATTATAATTGCTTTCTCTCCAATAGAAATGTGATGTTGATGAGTATGGAAAATAATTTTCTTTTGGGGCATACAGTCCTCCCTCCCTGTTTGTCCTCCACTGGGCCCAAAAACCCATGACAATTTAAGCAGCTCATGTAAGTGCAGCAGTCACGGTATATAACTTGTCAAGTTAATTTATGATAGAATGTAATTGCCTGTGTTGTTAGGTTACAAAGTAAATGTGATTGAGCTCCTAAACAGTGGAGCTTTTCATTTCTTGTGTGTGGCACAAAGGGAGTTGAAATGCAACATATCAATTTTTATCAAAAAAAATTGCTTAGTTCTCCTTGTTCCTAGGAGTCAGCGAAACATGAAGATTCAAACAACCGCAGCAGTCACAACTCCTGAATACTCATCACAAGTGTCCTTCAGAACTGGCAAAGATCATTGATTAAACATCCAGATTGTTTAATTGCCAGTGACCTAAAGGTCAAACTGACTAAAAAGATTGTGTAATCTGAATTAGTCAATTGGATTGAAAGGTTTCGTTGTGGAGTTCCCCTGGTGGATTAATGAGTAAATGCTTTGTTTGCCAAGCCATGCAAACCAGAAGTTCTCATATTTAAACTGAAGCTCGTTTAGAATTAACTAATAGCAGCCCTGAGCTAAGGCGAGGAATAATCAGGGACAATACTCATTTTTGATCACTGATGGACTGTGTAGATGCTGAGTAGACGTGACTGTCATGGTCTCCATTGTCAACTCCAAGTTATCATCAAAGTGTATACGGTTAAAGCCATGTGACTGAGTTACCAGAGGGGTGGAGGTTGTTTGTGTGAAACCAAATGAACCTGATAAGAGGAGTACTTAATTTAACAAAAGTCCAGCAAGTGTCAATTTTCAATTAATTTTCCACTGTAATGAGGTGGGTGGACACGGATATTTGAAATGCTGGAGACTGTGGCTGATCCTAGACTCCAGACTGAACACAGGAAATTTTCCTGTATTTGGAAATGGGTGCATGTTGGAACCACGCACCCATTGTCAGAAGGCAGCCAAGTGAATTTTCAAGGAGCTATTATACCAATTGTCAGATGCTGACTGGTAATTTTCTCAGAGGGGCAGACAGAGGTCAGGAGTTAGGGGTTGGAACGGTAGTTTCAGGCAGGATTGGAGGCTTTCTTTGCTTCTCTGTAGTTCCACAACACCCTGTGGCCTTACTTTGGATAGGTTCCCCCCGCAAGGGACGTTAAAATCTTTGTGACTCAGCTGCCAAATGCTTTTTGGTTTTAAGTTTGAAATTGCTGGAGAGGAGCAGGTCCAATTCAGTGGGTGCAGAACTTGGTGTTTTCAAGTATGTGACACGGTGGCTCAGTGGTTAGCACTGCTGCCTCACAGCACCAGGGACCCGGGTTTGACTTCACCATCGGGTGACTATCTGTGTGGAGTTTGCACATTTTCCCCATGTCTGTGTGGGTTTCCTCCAGGTGGTCCGGGACCTCCCACAGTCCAAAGATGTGCAGGTTAGGTGAATTGGCCATGGGAAAACAAGGTTACAGGGAGCGGGCGGGATCCTGTTCAGAGGGGTGATATGGACTGAATGGCCTGCTGTAGGGATTCTATGATCTCCTACTGGTCCTCTACTGTCAAGGACCCTATCTGCTGTGGTGTTTGAGTATGTTGTCTCTTCTCCACTCTGTATGTTGTTTGTCGAGCCTGAGGAAGAGAAATGAAATTCAAAGTGGGAAGCTGGTGATGAAGATCTTAAAAAGACTTGTTGATAAAGCCGTCTGTTCAGTCACAGAGATTGGCAATGGCAGCCCTCCAATTACTGGCATTCAATCATCTGCAATTATTGCAATGGCAATAACCATTTGAGAAGCTAGAAGTGTAAATGCTGTTGGTTTTGCTTGCAGTTCTTGGGGGAGGGGAGGGGATGTGGCGGTGTGGTTCCCTTGTTGTTGAAACATTGGGAGGATGGACCCAATAAGATCTGCTTCTGTGTTTCCTTCCTCCTCCTAGCCAGTGAAGTGAAACCTACCTCCACTCTGTTCTGGCCTTTGTTCAGCCTTGAGTTCTGGTGCATCTATTGAGGGCTTTTGCCCAAAACATTGATTTTCCTGCTCCTCGGATGCTGCCTGACCTGCTGTGCATTTCCAGCACCACACTCTTGACTGCATGTATTGTCGGCAGCCATTACCACTACCTCACTCTTACAGATGGCAATGAAGGGCCACTGGTGTCTGATTGACCAGCAGCTGATGGAAGGAAATATTTCAGCTGCAGGGTATTCAATACTAAGAAAGGCTCACCCTGGCCATTAAACTGCTAGAATGACATTTGAGTCTGGTGGTCCCTCCCCAGTGAAGACACACAGGTCTCTTACCTGCCCCCTCAATACTTCACTTCAGCTCTGATGAATTGTCATCTTGACTCAAAACGTTAGCTTGCTCTCTCTCCATGGATACTGCCTGACCCGCTGTGATCTCCAGCATTTGTTGTTTTCAGTACAGATTCCAGCATCTGCAGTAATTTGCTCTTGCATTGTGTTTTGCATTGTGCCACGTCTCTTCAGAGAATGCTTACCCTGAAGCAGTCTGGTCGTCCCTCCAACAGGAATTCCAGTTCTCTCTTTCACTCCCTGCATCATCGTTGCTCTCCATTTCATTGCCAGTACTTGACAAGATATTTGCCAAAACTTCCACAACCATATTTCCTTTCTCAGCAACTGCCAATTCCCCGACTTATCCCACATGGATTTCACCTCAAGTTTCACCTTTCACCTTTTGAATTCACACAGGATTCCAAGTATCTCCAGGACAAAGAACATTTTTTCAGACTGCTGCATTCTTTCATCCATGATTCCCAGTCAATACCATGCACCGTCATATGCATACACTGGACTGCACTCTGCAGTAATATTGACTCACCCTCTCTCACAGCTGTGCCCTTCCACAGTTTTGCTTCATCCTTCATTCCATCCGTCGCCTAAACAAAGCACTTTTCTCTTTGTTTTGGGCATCAAGGTGCTCAAGCTCCAGCAACACCCATCCTGCCCTGAGCTCTCCTTTCTGCCTCATGGACCCCATCCCATCCCATCACTCAGAGCTGATCCCTTACCGTCCCTTAGCACCCACCCCTTCCCAACCTGCAGATGCCCACTTCTATCTCCTTCCCAAAATCCACAAACCGAACTGCTCCGGTAGGCCCATCGTATCAGCCTGTTCCTGACCCACTGAGCTTATTTCCTCCTACCATGACTCCATCCTCTCTCCACTTGTCCATACCCTGCCCACCTACATTCCTCTGATGGCCTCCATCGTATTGATAATGTCCAGTTCGCTGGCCCTAACTGCTTCTTGTTCACCTTGGATGTCCAATCCCTCTATACCTCCATTCCCCACCAGGATGATCTGAGAGCTCTTGGCTTCTTCCTCGACCAGAAACCTGAACAATCCCCATCCACCACACTCCTCCACCTGGCTGAACTTGTTCTCTCCCTGAACAATTTCTCCTTTAATTCATCTCACTTCAGCCAACTCAAAGCAGTGGCTCTGGGTACCTACACAGGTCTTTATGCTTCTTTATGATGAATGTGGAACAATCCTTGTTTCGGTCCTACACTGGCCTCCTCTCACAACTCTTTCTTCAGTACATCAAAGACGGCTTCAGTGCCACTTCACGCCCCTGCCAGGACCTTGAAAAATGTATTGATTTTAACTCCAATTTCCATCCCTCTATAGCTCTCACATTGTCCATTTCTGACACTCCCCTCCCTTTCTTTGACCTCTCTACCTCTATTTTGGGTAATAAACTGTCCATTGCCATCCACTGTTGACTCTTTACCAGAATAGCTCTGAACCTTGTACTCCCCTCACAGCCAGACCAGCCTTCCTCAGATTCGGAGACAAAACTGTTCAAACACTACAGGTGTGGCTTCACCAAATCCCTGCACAATTGCAGCCAGACATCCCTGCTCCTGTACTCAAATCCTCTTGCTATGAAAACCAACATACCAGTTGCCTTCTTCACCAACTGCTGCACCTTCTATTAGTCCATGTAGTCTGTGCTAGTGTTTATCTTCCACTCAAACCTTCTCCGAGCCTACTGCAACTAGTCCTATCAGCATTTCTTCCTATTCCTCTCTGCCTGATACATTTATCTATGTTCCACTCAAAGGTATCAATGATTTTTATCTTGTTCTGCTCCATGTATTGGTAAATTCTAACTCTCTCTGGATAATGATGTGCCTCCTAAATTATCCTTTGGATTTATCATTCCTGAAGAAGGGCTTATGCCCGAAACGTCGATTCTCCTGCTCTTTGGATGCTGCCTGACCTGCTGCGCTTTTCCAGAAACACATTTTTCAGCATTCATCAGTCACTATCTTGTCTATATTACTTGCTGTTCTGGCTTCCCACACAAGAAAATATCTGGCATATTTTTATTGATGTGCAACTGGGTGGAATTTGAGTTAAAATCTCTTTGTACTCTTTTGTAATGATGAAGACGTCTGTTCAGTCAACCTTTAGCACAGAAGGTTTACTACGAATTGCCTTCTGTTTTGTTTTTGCACCTCTTAGGTTTACACAATAAACCTCTTTCATAATTTTAAAGACTTCAATTAAATTGTCCCAAAACCTTTTCATTTTACATCAAAGAGGCACTGTCTGTTCAACCTTACCTAACATCGCTAGCCCTTCGGCTCTTGTATCATTCTTGTGAATCACTTTTTTCACCTTTTGCAATATTGCTTCAGCAAGCAGCATTACTTAACATTAAACAATGAAAACCTTTAATACAGTTCCAGTTGCAGGCAGAAATGGTAGCATGGATAAATAGTGATTTCTTTATAATGTATTTTTCTACTGACATAGGAATTTTCAATGATATGTGAAATGGAAATGCTGTGACCCACACAATCATTTTAATATGTAATAGATATCAAAGATATAACCAGCATTCTAATGCCTCATGCATTAAAGTATAGAAAACTCCAGTCTGCCTGAGCTAAAATGATGTGGCAAGGTGACATAACTCACTTCTACATCCTTAAAACCACCTTTCCAGCACAAACCTAGGATCAGCTTATTTGCCAACAAACGTTAGAAAGTTCTGATTCACAAAATGGATCAAAATCTTTATAGAAGACATATAAGATTTCATTTTATGTCCATTTTGCCATTTAAAGCAGGACAGAAACTAGGACTGCTACAATAACTTCACTGCAGCTTCCGCTGACAATATATATATGCATTTTCTTGACAAACTGCTTGGTTCTCTTGAGAAACTGTTGTTCTTTGGTTATTATGCCTTCTTCACTTGGGATTAAATTGCACTCCTTCATGTTTCCTTCCTTTTTCAGATATTACAAATTGGGATTAATTTATTTTCAAATAAAGAGCATAGCCATTAAAGTGCCATGTTCACCTACAAAAGAAAATCCCTGTTGTGGAGCATCGATTTTTAGTATGAGGACAAATTAGATTCCCTATAGTGTAGAAACAGGCCATTTGGCCCAAAAAGTCCTCACCAACCCTCCAAACAGTATCCCACCCAGATCCATTCCCCTACACCTATTACTCTAACTAATGCACCTAGCCTACACATCCCAGGGCAATTTATCATAGCCAATCCACCTAACCTGTACATCTTTAGATTGTGGGAGGAAACCCACACAGACACGGGGAGAACATGCAAACTCCACACAGACAGTTGCCAAAGGATGGATTTGAACCTGGGTCCGTGGCGTTGTGAGGCAGCAGTGCTAACCACTGAAGCATCATGACACCCCAAAGCTGAACAAGTATTTTAATTTCTGCCCCCTGTACTTATCTGCATGTCATGATCATTTATTCTGATTTTGTGTGAACAGTGAAGAGACTTGAAGAGACAGTGCAGGCATCATGGGCCAAGTGGCTTCCTTTTATACATAACAATTCTGTGACTTGCAAATTACACATCTAAGCACTTGCTGATTGAGATTTGTCCATGAAGTTTCAATATGCTTTCCCATTAAAGAAAGACAGCTAGCTGACAGCAGAAATAGTACAGTTACCTTCATGTGTGCTTCAACAAGATTTCACTTTTTTTTTGGTTAAAGATATTGACTTGTCATACACTTTGACAAACATGAGATGTTGTCCCTTCATATCACAATAAAACCACAAGTGCTTGAACTATGACAATTTAAGAGAGATGCTACTTGAAGTGTCCTCCCAATGTGTGAGAACCTGCTCTAGCATACTCATAAAATTGCCCTTAGAATTTTAATGGCTTCTTTTGATGTAATTACAAAATAAAACCTTGCTGGTAGTTTGAACTGAGCTCTTTTCAGCAGGAATCATGCCAAAGGCTTATTATTTATGGCCTGAATATCCAATAGACTTTGTTATGCCCAGTTTTTATGAAGAAAATCAAATTGAACCATAAAATACAGAAAGAAACAGTCAATTTTTAAGAGACGCTTGAGTTTTATCTTTGCAGCTACTAATAGGATGACTGTGCACTTCTTGCATTTTCAGTTTCCATTGCAGCACAAGGTGGTTAGAAACCAGTGCAACAATTATAACAACAAAATACAAAAATGAAATAAATGTTTGTACAAAGTTCCATGCAGTATACCATACAGTTCCCCCTTCCAATTACCTCAACAATCAAGCAGACTCATGGAGAAATTGTTTCACGATCATGTAAGAAGAGGTTTGGAGATTTACGACCAAAAATTTAGAATGAGGCTGACTCCAGAGGCCTGTAAAAATGGTGGGCAAGATGTGAATGCAGATGTCACACCCCATTTCTTTTATTTCAAAAATATGCTTTATTCATATAAGATATCTTTACATATATCTTTATATATATACTCCACAACCACCTGATGAAGGAGCAGTGCTCTGAAAGCTAGTGCTTCCAATTAAACCTGTTGGACTGTAACCTGGTGTTGTGTGATTTTTAACTTTGTACACCCCAGTCCAACACCAGCATCTCCAAATCATATATATACATAGTCACAAACACAATTCAGTTTGGACCTCCAAGAAAATTGCCATATCGATACAGATGTCAAGTTTACATATTAATGAATCGAAACCTACAACCCATTCTAAAAGATATGAAAGACTTAATAGCAATCTAGGTTTGTTAAACATATCATTTCAGGTGTGTGACACAGTAATCTTTTGCTATAAATTCTGTGTCTTGTGATCCTGCTCCACAGCTACCTGATGATGGAGCAGCGCTCTGAAAGCTTGTACTTCCAAATAAACCTGTTGGATTATAACCTGGTGTTGTGTGATTTTTAACGTTGTCCATTACAGTCCAACACCAGCTCCTCCACATCAGTTCTGTACAGTAGCATATTAAGGAAACAAACAAACCTTGGAGTTTGACTCTATTCGAACAAAACAAAGGTACCTCTTACTTGAAAAACACTCTATTTACATATATTTACGACACTGAGAGGGTCCAATGACTGAATGGACCCTAATTTAACTTCAACAGAATGATCTTAGACATTGTTCTTGCCCCACCCCATTTCTAGCCCATTTGGAAAGGCGTAAGGCATGAGGCATGGTTTACACAAACAGGGAGTCCAAACTCAGCAGGACTATCTTTAAAAGTCCAGATTAGAGTGGTGCTGGAAAAGCACAGCAGGTCAGACAGCATCCGAGGAGCAGGAAAATTGACGTTTCGGGCAAAAGCCCTTCATCAGGAACTATCTTTAATTTGTGCTGAGATCAGAAAGTCCTAAAGATCTGATGCAGGGGCAGTGACCTGCAATGTGAGAGTTACAAACTAATGGAGGAGATCTCAAACACTTTTGTGGGCATATAAAGTATGTTTAAACCAACTGAATCCTTGATCGTATAAATAACAAAAACAGACATTGGTTGGAAACCAGAATATATTAGTAATGAACACATGGAGTGGGTTATCTGCATTACCTAGAAGCTAAAACGTTGTCGTCTGTTCTTATATATTAAACGGCCTTCACAGTTGACATTTTCCGGTTTTTCTTCCTAAAGAATAGCTCATAATGACTGCTCGTCTGAGTTTCAAATGCTGTTGAATTGCTCACCTCAGCAGGAGCCTACGCTCATATTTTGTTTGACAGTGTCAGGAGGCTATAAATAATGAGACATTAGAATAGAATAGAATAGAATATCCTTTGTTGTCACATGTACTCAAATACAGAAGAACAGGAGTACAGTGACACGTTTTACAACATCACCTCTTTGGGCACCATCTGAGGTACGAAGTACCTCGGTACAAATCTTATATACAAAAGAGGAATAAAAAAGAAAATTAGTTGCATTACTTTACAGAGATTCATAGTATAAGTTAGAAATAAGACATAGATAAGACAATAATGTGATGATGCTGCTCCTTTAACAGGCTGTGTTGTCCTTTTTTTTCAAAAGGTATTAACAAAGGCAGAGGTTCTGATTTGCCTGGGATGAGGGACTTTGCTAATGACTAACAGATACTGCCCAAGGCAACAATCAGAGAAAAGGTTTTTAGTGTTTTTTTTTAAAGCACTTGCACAATGCAAGGGGAGGGCTAGTTCTCCCAGTGCAGTGTTCTTTTCGGGTTTGGTTTGGTCTTAGGAGCAGCTGGTCAAAGAAAGCTGCTGGGATAAAGGATTGCCTGATTCAACAAGTGTTTCTGGCTGACTCTCTGTCTCTGACATCCCTCCTGTAAGAACCAGTGTTTGAATTTACCTTTTTTGCCACGGGGTATGTTAATGGGAATGTTGCAGGAAATTGGAACAGCTCCTTTGTTAATTTGCGTGGATATCGTGTTGATTGAGTTTTCAATCATTGTTATTCTAAATTCTGTGTTGTTTTGTTTGTATTATATTCAGTGGCATGTAAATAAAGTCTGTTTTACTTGAAGCCAAGTGGTTTGACCAGCTTCATCACCCCTGGGATAGCCAACTTCCATCTGCCTGAAACAACTAAAATATTTAAGATCTGCGCTACCTTCTTAAAATGTTTTGAAGGGGTCTGGCCTGGTCCATACCAACAGACATTACAATCAGATAAACAAATTACAAATAAAGATTAGCTCACACAGGGCCTTCCCCACATGGTCTGACTGCCCAAAGACCCCAGTCCCACAACAGTGCCCACTCCACTCCAAGCCTCCAGTCTGATCCACACTCTCAGCTGCTCCAAGCACTTTTCTCTGGGGCTGCTTCCCCGCACCAGCCTCCACTCTGGGACTCACTTCCCCGCACCAGCCTCTGCTCTGGGACTCACTTCCCCGCACCAGCCTCCACTCTGGGACTCACTTCCCCACACTGGCCTCCACTCTGGGACTCGCTTCCCCATTCTGGATCAGTGGTGCTGGAAGAGCACAGCAATTCAGGCAGCATCCGACAAGCAGCAAAATCGACGTTTCGGGCAAAAGCCCTTCATCAGGAATGGTTCCTGGTGAAGGGCTTTTGCCCGAAACATCGATTTTGCTGCTTGTCGGATGCTGCCTGAACTGCTGTGCTCTTCCAGCACCACTGATCCAGAATCTGGTTTCCAGCATCTGCAGTCATTGTTTTTACCTTTTTGACTCGCTTCCCCACACTGGCCTCTGCTCTGGGACTCGCGTCACCACACTGGCCTCTGCTCTGGGACTCGCGTCCCCACACTGGCCTCTGCTCTGGGACTCGCGTCCCACACTGGCCTCTGCTCTGGGACTCACTTCCCCACACTGGCCTCTGCTCTGGGACTCGCGTCACCACACTGGCCTCTGCTCTGGGACTCGCGTCCCCACACTGGCCTCTGCTCTGGGACTCACTTCCCCACACTGGCCTCTGCTCTGGGACTCGCTTCCACACACTAGCCTCTGCTCTGGGACTGCTTCCCCTCATTGGTCTATGCTCTGGGATTCATTTCTTTCTTTGGCCTACGCACCGAGATTCATTTCCCACCCTGGCCTACACTCCGGGATTCATTTCCCACGCTGGCCTATGCTCCGAGATTCATTTCCCATCCTGGCCTACGCGCCGAGATTCATTTCCCACTCTGGCCTCTGCCCTAGGATTCAGCTCCAGGGGTCACTAGTTCTTCCATTTAATTCGAAGTCAAAAATTGAAAAGCAGAGATGATAAAAGGAAAAAGAATGGGAGGAACAGAGGAGCTCCAGCTGGAGCATCTTTCTCTGCCGCCATCTTGAACCAGCCAATGTTTCTACAGTTAGTGAATGTTCGTTTTTCATAACAGGTTAATCATTTGGAGTGATTTAAGATATGTGTTTGGGAATTATTATTGAGATATCTTCCAGTATCAAGCGCAAAGGAATGAGACAAAAACAAATTGCTGAAGAAACTCACCAAGGAAAGTGAAGTAGAGTCAATGTTTAGAGTCCTGTTTAGTGAACAGCCAATGTGAGACTTCAAACCAGCATCTACAGGAAAACAACACGTATGGACCAAATACTGAACTACAGAAGCAATCATCCCAACACCCACAAACGAAGCGTCATTAGAACATTATTTCAATGAGCCACCACACAGTGCAGCACAGAGGGACTACGAAGAGCAGAGAAAAACCACCTATACCATGTATTCAAAAAGAACGGGTACCCAATGAACACAGTCCACCAATTTCTCAGCAGTAAACCAAACAAGCAGTCAAAATGTGTCCAGAAACCCTAGTCACTCTCCCCTACATCAAAGACATCTTGGAAATAACTGCCAGACTACTTAGACCTCTTGGCATCACAGTAGCCCACAAACCCATCAACACACTAAAACAGCAGCTAATGAACTTGAAAGACCCCATACATAGAACACAGAACATAGAAAAGTACAGCACAGAACAGGCCCTTAAACCCACAATGTTGTGCCGAGACTTAATCCTAATGTAAAATATAGTAACTTAACCTACGCACCCCGCAACTCACTGCTATCCATGTGCATGTCCAGCAATCGCTTAAATGTCCCCAATGACTTCACTTCCACCACCTCAGCTAGCAATACATTCCATACATTCTCAACCTACCTCTGATGTCTCCTTTATACCTTCCTCCTAATATCTTCAAACTATGACTTCTCGTACCAGTCAATCCTGCTCTGGGGAAACGTCTCTGGCTATTGACTCTATCTATTCCTCTCATTATTTTGTACACCTCCATCAGGTCTCCTCTCTACCTCCTTCTCTCCAGAGAGAAAAGTCTGAGCTTATTCAACCTTTCTTCATAAGGCAAGCCTTCCAGTCCAGGCAGCATTCTGGTAAACCTTCTTTGCACCCTCTCCAAAGCGTCTGTATCTTTCCTATAGTAGGGCAACCAGAACTGGACACAATATTTCAAGTGTGTTCTCACCAGGGACTTGTAGAGCTGCAGCAAAACCTCGCAGCTCTTAAACTCGATCCCCCTGTTAATAAAAGCCAAAACACCATATGCTTTCAACTTTGAGGGATCTATGCACTTGAACACCAAGATCCCTCTGTTCCTCCACACTGCCAAGAATCCTGTCTTTAATCCTATATTCAGCATTCAAGTTCGACCTTCCAAAATGCATCACTTTGCATTTATCCAGGTTGAACTCCATCTGCCATTTCTTAGCCCAGCTCTGCATCCTGTCTATGTCATGCTGCAACTTGCAGTAGCCTCTATACTATCGATGACACCTCCAACCTTTGAGTCATCTGCAAATTTACTAACCCACCCCTCAACCTCCTCATCCAAGTCATTTATAAAAACTACAAAGAGCAGAGGCCCAAGAACAAAGCTCTACGGGACACCACTGTCCTCCAGGCAGAATACTTTCCATCTACAACCACTCTCTGCCTTCTGTCAGCCAGCCAATTCTGAATCCAGATAGTCAAATCTCCCTGTATCCCACACTTCCTGACTTTATGAATGAGCCTACCATGGGGAACCCTATCAAATGCCTTGTTGAAGTCCATATACACCACATCCACTGCTTGACCGTCGTTGACCTGTCTTGACTCCTCCTCAAAGAACTCCATAAGATTTGTGAGGCATGACCTGCCCCTCACAAAGCCATGCTGTCTGCCTTTAATCACACTATGCTTTGCCAAATATTCATAAATCCTATCCCTCAGAATTCTTTCCACGACTTTGCTGACCACAGACATAAGACTGACTGGTCTGTAATTGCCAGGTATTTCCCTATTACCCTTCTTGAAAAGTGGAACAACATTCGTCTCCTTCCAATCCTCCGGTACGACTCCCGTGGAGAGTGAAGAGGCAAAGAACCTCGCAACCTCCTTTCTCACTTCCCGGAGCAGCCTGGGATAAATCTGGTCTGGCCCTGGGGACTTATTAATCTTAATATTTTCCAAAATTTCTAGCACATCATCTTCATCAATCTTGACTGGTCAAGATTGTATCCCAGTTCCCTTTCCTTGGTGAAAACTCAAGCAAAAAACTCATTTAGAGCTTCCCCTATCTGCTCAGACTCCACGCACAAGTTCCCTATGCTATCCCTGACCAGCCCTACCTTCTCCCTGATCATTCTCTTACTCCTCACTTATGAGTAAAACGCTTTTGGGTTCTCCCTAATCCTTCTTGCCAAGCGTTTTTCGTGTCTCCTCCTGGCTCTCTTCAGTCCATTTCTGAGCTCCTTTCTAGCAAGCCTGTAATCCTCTGTGCTAGATCCTTGCTTCCTTCACCTTACGTAAGCTGCCTTTTTCCTTTTGACAAGAGCTCCTCTGTTCTCATCATCCAAGGTTCCTTAATTTTACCCCTTCTTACAGATTACAAGTAAAACTAATGTAATTTACAAAATACCTTGCAAGAACTGTAACAAACACTAATTGGACAAGCAGGCAGCAAACTAGCCATCAAGATACACGAACATCAACTAGCCACAAAAAAACATGACCCTCTCTCACTAGTATCCTTACATACAGATAAGGAAGGACACCACTTCGACTGAAACAACACATCCATCCTAGGACAAGCCAAACAGAGACATGCATGAAAATTCCTAGAAGCATGGCATTCCAACCGGAACTCTCGCAACAAATGCATTGACTTGGATCCCATTTACCACCTCCTGAGAAAAAGAACAGGAAATGACATCACCAACCCAAGGAAACCTAAGCACATGAATAGAAAGCAGACCATACCACCAGTGCTTCATCTGGAGGCTCACCGATGATGTTACCTGGCTTGGTGAAGAAACATCTGAAAACAAACCTTCCAGCTCAGCGAGCAAACCTAATTCCAGAAGGTTTTGCAATTTTTGGACTTATTGCTTAATCAGGTTTCTGGTGGAGTGCACTTATCTCTAAAGAAGAGAAGTTCCAGCAAGACAAGTTCTGCTTCAAAACACATTTTCAGTTTTGGTATTGATCAACATGGGGTAAGCCAAACAGGTCACATTCCTTGATCCTTCTGCTCATGCAGATTAATGGGAATGAGATATCCATTTCAACAGTAAATCAATAATTTTTTTTGAAAAATTGTTCTAAAGTTCTGCAATGCTATCAATGTTCACTTGCCTCCATTTTGACATTTTTTTTCAGGCTCCTTTATCTTGCTGATGTTTCCATGGAAATAGGAGACTCTCAAAATGGCATAAGCAACACTTCTAGCATGACTGACACAATTCTCCATACTAACAGGGACTCCAGTATGCCATAATATCAACAATCATCGTTCACTAATATCCCTTTTAGGGAAAGAGACTGCCATTCTTAAAATGCCTGGCCTACATTTGACTCCAGATCCACAGCAATGTAGTTGACTCTCAACTACCCTCTGGGTAATTAGAGATGGGCCTAGCCAGCGATGCCCTCACCCCATGAATGAAAGAAACAAAATCCTCTCCGATTAAATGGATGAATATTCTGCAAAATTGGGCCATGCGATAAGATTAGGATTAGTTAACCATGGAGTGAGCTCCTCACAAGACCAATTAAAGGGCTATTTGCCCAGTGCTTGATTTACTGTTGTTCCAGCAAGGTTTGCGGAAATATCCTGGTGAACTGCAGTGAGAGTTGAACTCAGTTGAAGAACATAATCATGTAACGTTTGTGACCTGCCTGTTGCTTTGGGATTGGCATTGATTGACCATGAACTGAAATGCTCCCAGTCCAAAAATAGGTGTAATCCTATATTTAGCCTTATGTTCCTTCTGGGGTCCCCAAATTGAGAGTGCTGAGGATAATATAGATGGTTTCTGCTGCATAAAGTGAACCACAATTCTCAATAACAGCTGAACTACCCAAACCTTGTTAGTAATGCGGATGTTCTATTATTATACTACAGAGCAAGCCAATTTCTTATTCCTAAAAATTAAATAACTTTGCTAATGATCATTTGCATTGTAAAGGAACTCAAGGGACCTGGAAAGACTGATGAGTACAGATGGCAAAATATTTTTACGTTTCCAAATTGATGCTATGTTCAATTCTCAAAACCTCTCCCAAAAATAAGGCATGGCGAAGTTTCTATTTATACATAGCCCTTGTGAAATCTAGAGAACAACACGGCTGATTTGAACTTTAAAAACTTTAACCAAGGTAGCACAAAAATGTAAGAAGGATTAATAATAAAATGTAAGCTTTAATAAGTGTTACGTTTAATCATCAACGATTGTTTCTGCATTCTGTTAGCAAAACTGAGAAGTAAACCTCAACAAACACATCACTGAAGAAAAGTGCTGCGATTGTATTTTCCCCAACACATTGGTTACACTGTCTAGTTTTGCCTGTTTGTGCAAAAACAGCGAACAACAACCTGGGACTGAAGAAGGAGAGAGAGAATATCATCAAAACAGGGAACAAGAATCAAACATATTCAAATCAGAGACACTCGCAGAAGAACTAAGAATGAAAAGACAATTGTGGCATAGCTATCAGGGAGACAAGCTCATATAATATGCTACAAATAGATAATGGTTTGGCAAGATTGATCTGTTACAATCAGAAAGTGTGGTGCTGGAATATCACAGCCGGTCATGCTGCATCCAAGAGCAGGAGAGTCAACATTTTGAGCATAAGCCCTTTATCAGGAATGCGAGGGAAGTCCAAGGGGGCTGAGAGATAAATGGGAGGGGAGGGTTGTGGGGCTGGGGGCAAGGTAGCTGGGAATGTGATAGATAGATGAAGGTGGGGGCTGATGGTGATAGATCGGAGAGGAGGGTGGAGCGGATAGGTGGGAAGGGAGATGGACAGGTGGAACAGTTCAAGAGGACAGTGCCAAGTTGGAGGGTTGGATCTGGGATAAGGTGGAGGAGGGGAGATGAGGAAACTATTGAAATCGACATTGATTCCGTGTGGTTGAAGGGCCCCAATGCGAAAGATGAGGCATTCTTCCTCCAGGTGTTGGCTAGCTAGGATTTGATGGTGGAGGAGGCCCAAGTCTTACATGTCCTTCCATGGAAAGGTGAGTTGAAGTGGTTGGCCACAGGGCATTTGGGCTGTTTAGTTTGCATGTCCCAGAGATGCTCTCTGAAACGTTCTACAAGTTGGTGGAACGTAGAGGAGACCACATCGACAGCAATGGACACAGTAGATGAGGTATTTGGATGTGCAGGAAAATCTCTGCCTGATATGGAAGAATCCTTTGGGGCCTTGATTGAGGTGAGGGGAGGACGCATTTTACACCTCTTGCGATAGCAAGAGAAGGTGCCGGGATTGGAGGGTGGGTTGGTGGCGGGTGTGAACCTCATGGGGGAGTCACAGAAGGAATGGTCTCTTGGAATGCTGGTAGGGGTGGGGAGGGAATTATATCTCTGGTGATGGGGTTTGACTGCAGGTGGGGGAAATGGTGGAGGATGATATATTGTATTCAGAGATTGGTGGAGTGGAAAGTGAGGATTGGGGTCGGGGTTCTTTCATTGTTGTGGATGGAGGAATGGGGTTCAATGGACAGGTTCCTACCTGCCCATCTTCCTTCCCACCTACCGGCATCACCCTGCACTCTGACCTATCACTATGACCCCCCCACCATCATCTACCTAAAGCTTTCCTAGGTACGTTCTCCCCTGCCCCACCCCCCTCCCGTTTATCTCTCAGCCCCCTTGGGCCCCTCACATTCCTGATGAAGAGCTTATGCTCAAAACATCAACTCTCCTGCTCCTTGGATACTGCCTGACCCGCTGTGCTTTTCCAGCACCACACATTTTTGACTCTGATCTCCAGCATCTGCGGTCCTCATTTTCTCCTCCTTGAACTGTTACACTTTGGTCAGAGGCAGTGTGCACATTTGCGTTCAGTAACCACCAAAGATAAGCAGCTTCAATCCAAGATGGAGGACAGGAAACAATTGTGGCTTTAGGAGCTGCTCCTTTTTTTGAGGTATTTTCAGCATTAGAGCTGATTTCCTCAAATTCTACAATCAGTAATTACTGTTTTATAAGCTGTTGCATTGTTTTGGAACATTGGGGGAAAAAGAAATCAAAACAACTGCACTTTAAAAAGGAGGAAGATAGACAAAGGGCAATGATGATATGAGAGGTGATGCAAATGGAGAGAGAAATCTACACTGTTGTTTGACCTAGCTTAACGTGTACAGCTACAGCTTTTGCTGTCTGGTTTCAAGTATCTCTGGACATCGGCATTTGTTCTAAGGAAAAAAAGCAGTGAAGTTCCCAGCTGACCTTGGAGAAACCTATGTGTGGGAGCTCATAGCGCAGGAGCAGCTAAGTGGCTCTTTAAAATGTAACCTTACTGGTTTTGGTTTGTAAACCTACAGTAGTGAGAAGAGTGGAATTTGTTTTTTGATTATATGTTGTTATTGAGACCTGTCTCCTGACTAAACTTTAAAATTATAGAAGCATAAGTACCAAATTAGCCTGGAGCAGTGTTCTTTAGAGCAATAAGATGGTGCTTTTTTTCTGGGTCTGTAGGTTGTTACGGTGCAAAGATGGCCTTTAGTAGAGTGATGTGCTGTTTATATTGGATGTGGGAGGTTAAATAGAGTTTCCATGTTACTGATGACTATGTCTGCACAAAGTGCAGCTTATGAATCCTATCCGGTTGCATGGATCAGTTGGAGCAGCAGATAGATGCAATGAGGAATTTATAGGAGCTGGGGGTGTGAAGGATGGCAGTTGAAGAGAGGGAGATGAACTGAAGATACAGTCAGATAGATGCATTAACTCCAGGAAAGGTAGGAGATGGAGGCAGGTAGTGCAGGAGTGTGGCTATCCCCATTTCAAACAAGTATGATGTTTTGAAAATTGGAGGGAGTGATGGACTCTGAAGGGAATGTCGCACTGACAGCCACGTTTCTGGTACTGAGACTGGCTCTAATGTAAAGAGGGGAACATCAGGTTCCAAAGCAATCGATTGTGATAAGGGACTCTCTAGTTGAAGGCACAGACGTTTCTGCACCTGGCAACTAGACATCACAATGGTGTGTTGCCTCCCTGGAGCCAGGATCAAAAACATGAGAGAGAGCAGAATATTCTCAAAGGGAGAGGGACCAACAGGAGGTCGTCATACACATTAGAACCAACAACATAGGAAGGGAAAAGGATGAGATTCTGAGAAGAGAATACAGAAAGTTAGACAGGAATTTAAAGTGATGTCCTCGAGGATCGTAATATTAGTAATATCTGGATTACTCCCAGAGCCATAAGCTAATGAGGTCGGAATAGGAGGATAGAGCAGATGAATACGTGGCTGAGGAGCTGGCGTACAGAAGAAGGGTTCACACTTTTGGATCATTGGAATCTCTTCTGGGTTAGAAGTGACCTGTATAAGAAGGATGGATTGCACCTGAATTGGAAGGGGACTAATAAACTGGCAGGGAGTTTTGCTAGAGCTGCTCAGGAGGATTTAAACTATCAAGGTGGGTGGTGAGCGTTGGGACCCAGGGAGATAATGGAGAAAGAGATCAATCTGAGACTTGTGCAGTTGGGAAAAGGAGCAAGTCAAACAGTCAGGGCAGGCAGGGCCAAAGTAGAGAACAAGGTAGGACTGATAAATTAAACTGCATTTCCTTCAATGCGAGAGGCCTAGCAGGGAAGGCAGATGAACTCAGGCATGGTTAGGAACGCGGGACTGGGATGTCATAGCAATTACAGAGACTGGCAGCTTAATGTTCCAGGGTGTAAATGTCATAGGAAGGATCGAAAGGAGGTAAAGAGAGGAGGGGGAGTGGTGTTTATAATTAGGGATAACATTATGGCTGTACTTGGGGAGGATATTCCTGGGAGTACATCCAGGGAAGTTATTTGAGTGAAACTGAGAAATAAGAAAGGGATGATCACCTAATTGGGATAGTACCATAGACCTCCCAATAGTCAGCGGGAAAGTGAGAAATAAATTTGTAAGGTCTCAGTTATCTGTAAGAATAATAGGATGGTTGTGTAAGGGGATTTTAACTTTCCAAGCATAGACTGGGACTGCCATACTGTTCAGGGTTCAGATGGAGAGGAATTTGTTAAGTGTGTACAAGAAACTTTTTTTGATTCAGTATGTGGATGTACTACTAGAGAAGGTGCAAAACTTGACCTATTCTTGGGAAGTAAGGCAGGTGACTGAGGTGTCAGTGGGGGAGCACTTTGGGGCCAGTGACCATAATTCTATTAGATTTAAAATAATGATGGAAAAGGATAGACCAGATCTAAAAGTTGAATTCTCAATTTGAGGAAGGCCAATTATGATGGTATTAAGCAAGAATTTTCAAAAGTTAGTTGGGGGTGGCTATTTGCAGGTAAAGTGATGCTGGAAAATGGGAAGCCTTCAAAAATGAGATAACGAGAGTCCAGAGGCAGTATATTCCTGTTAGGGTGAAAGGAAAGGCTGGTAGGTGTACGAAATGATGGATGACTAAAGAAATTGAGGTTTTGGTAAAGAAAAACAAGGAAGCATATGTCCAGTATAGATAGGAGAGATCGAATGAGTCTCTAGAAGAGCATTAAAGCGCTAGGAGTATTCTTAAGAGGGAGATCAGGAGGACAAAAAAGGGGACATGAAATAGCTTTGGCAAATAGGGTTAAGGAGAATCCAGAGGGAGTCTACAAATACATTAAGGGTAACTCGGGAGAGAATAAGGCCCTCTAAAGATCAGCAAGGACACCTATGTGTGGAACAGCAGGAGATGGGGCAAGTACTGAGTGAGTATTTTACATCAGTGTTTACAGTCGAGAAGGATATGGAAATTAGAGAATATGGAGAAATAAATAGCGACATCTTGAAAAATGTTGTATTACAGAGGAGGAGGTGCTGGACATCTTAAAACACATAAGGGTGGATAAATCCCCAGGATCTGATCAAATGTACACTAGAACTCTATGGAAAACTTGGGAAATGATTGCTGGTCCCCTTGCTGAGATATGTTCATCATCGATAGCCAGGGGTGAGGTGCTGGAAGACTAACGGCGTGGTTAACGTGGTGCCACTACTTAAGTAAAATGGTAAGGAAAAGCCAAGAAACTATAGACTGGCAACATTGGCAGTGGACAAGTTGTTGGAGGGAATCCTGAGGGACAGAATTTACATGTGTTTGGCAAGGCATGGACTGATTAGGGATAGTCAACATGGCTTTATGTAAGGGAAATTGTGTCTCACGAACTTGATTGAGTTTTTTGATGAAGTAACAAAGAGGATTGATGAGGATCAAGTGATGGACATGATCTATACTTCAACCCCAGGGCATCAATGTGGACTTCAACAGTTTCCTCATTTCCCCTTCCCCCACCTCACCCTAGTTCTAAACTTGCAGCTCAGCACTGTCCCCATGACTTGTCCGGACTTGTCCTACCTGCCTATCTCCTTTTCTATCTATCCACTCCACCCTATCCTCCCTGACCTATCACCTTCATCCCCTCCCCCACTCACCCATTGTACTCTATGCTACTTTCTCCCCACCCCCACCCTCCTCTAGCTTATCTCTCCACGCTCCAGGCTCACTGCCTTTATTCCTGATGAAGGGCTTTTGCCCGAAACGTCGATTTAGAAGCTCCTTGGATGCTGCCTGAACTGCTATGCTCTTCCAGCACCACTAATCCAGAATCTGGTTTCCAGCATCTGCAGTCATTGTTTTTACCTCTATATGGATTAAGTAAGGCATTCGACAAGATTCCTCATGGTAGACTGGCTAGCAAGTTTACACCACACGGATTAGAGGGGGAACCAGTTATTTGGAGACAGAACTGGCTCAAAGGTACAAGACAGAGGGTGGTGGTGGTTGCTTTTCAGACTGGAGGCCTGTGACGAGTGGTGTGCCACAAGGATCAGTGCTGGGTCCACTGCTTTTCATGTCTTATATAAATGATTTGGATGTGAATATAGTAGGTTTGCAGTTGACATTAGAAGTGGAGGTGCAGTGAACAGTGAAGAAGGTTACCTCAGCATACAACGGGATCTTAACCAGATGGGCCAACGGGCAAAGGAGTGGCAGATGCAGTTTAATTTAGATAAATGTGAGGTATTGCAGTTTGGAAAGGAAAATCAGGACAGGATTTATACATTTAATGGTAAGGTCCTAAGGAGTGTTGCTGAACAAAGAGACTTTGGAGTGCAGCTTCATAGTTCCTTGAAATTGGACTCACAGGTAGGTAGGATAATGAAAAACACATTTTGTATGATTGCCTTTATTGATCAGTGCATTGAGTATAGGAGTTGGGAGGTCATGTTGCGGCTGTACAAGACATTGGATAGGCCACCATTGGAATGATGCATGCAGTTCTGGTCTCCCTCCTATAGGAAGAATATTGTGAAACTTGAAAGAGTGCAGAAAATGTTTGCAAGGATGTTGCCTGGGTTGGAGGATTTGAGCTATAGGGAGAGGCTAAATGATCTGGGACTACTTTCCCTGGAGTGTTGGAAGCTGAGGGGTGACCTTATAGAGGTTTATAAAATCATGAGGGGCATGGCTAGGGTAAATAGACAAGGTCTTTTCCCTGGGGCGGGGGAGTCCAGAACTAGAGGTGAGAGGGGAAAGTGGGTGGCATGGTGGCACAGTGGTTAGCACTGCTGCCTCACAGAGCCAGGGACCCGGCTTCAATTCCCGCCTCAGGCAACTGTCTGTGTGGAGCTTGCACATTCTCCCGATGCCTGCGTGGGTTTCCTCCCACAGTCCAAAGATGTGCAGGTTCGGTGAACTGGCCATGCTAAATTGCCCGTAGTGTTCGGTGAAGGGGTAAATGTGGGGGAATGGGTCTGGGTGGGTTGCTCTTCGGAGAGTAGATGTGGACGTGTTGGGCCAAAGGGCCTGTTTTCACACTGTAAGTAATCTAAAAAAAGTATATAAAAGCGACCTGAGGCACAAAGTTTCCACGCAGAGGCTGGTGCGTGTATGAAATGAGCTGCCAGAGGAAGTGGCAGAGGCTGGTACAATTCCAACATATAAAAGGCATCTGGATGGGTACGTGAATAGGAAGGATTTAGAGGGAGAGGGCTTCTGACAACATTTCCAGGATACCCGCACCAACCAATCCCACCGCCCTGTGGCCGAACACTTCAACTGCCCTTCCCACTCTGCCAAGGACATGCAGGTCCTCGGACTCTTCCATCGCCACTCCCTTACAATGCGACGCCTGGAGGAAGAACACCTCATTTTCCACCTGGGGACCCTCCAACCCCAGGGCATCAATGTGGACTTCACCAATTTCCTCATTTCCCCTCCCCCCACCTTATCCCAGTTCAGCACCGTCCTCATGACCTCAGACCCTCCCATCTGTCCAGCTTCCATCCCACCTATCCACTCCACCCTCCCCTCCGATCTATCACCATTCCCCCTACCTCCATCCACCTATCGCACTCTGAGCTATCTTCCCCCCAGCCCCAACCCCTCCCATTTATCTTTCCACCCCAAGGCTCCCAGCCTCATTCCTGATGTAGGGCTTTTGCCCGAAACGTCGATTTTCCTGCTCCTTGGATGCTGCCTGTCCTGTTGTGCTTTTCCAACAGCATTCTCGACTCTATCAGTAAATAGTACATTTTTTTAACTCTGATTTTTCTACACAGATGATGCCAGACCACCTGAGCTTTTCCAGCATTCTGAGGTTGCAATAATAATGTTAAAAAAAAAACCTGTTGTTAAGAAGGGGAATAGAAATCTAAGTACGATTTGGATATAATGGAGTTTAAGGAACAAAGAGGAATGGACTTAGTTAATGTTACAATATCCAACAATTCACTGGATCTAGTTCTAGACTAGTTATAAGGAAGATTTATTCCATGCTGAAGCACAGTTTATAGCTTTGATACCTGTTAAAAATACCCTCCCTGTACCAGTGAAAGGTATTTTAATTTTATCATGGGGGCGGTTGGGTTGGCCTGCACATTCCAAGCTTGCATATTGGATATTTATATGCAATAAGTACAAACAGAAAGTGATAAATGCTGTGATTGTAAACTGTATTGTGTTTCAATCCATGGATTTCTCGTCTGGAGCTGTCAGATTTTACCATGTGGCATGATTTCCCATTGGTATGGGTCTATTAATGGAACTCATCAACACTCTTCAGTCTTCTTGTAAATGGTCTCTGTAAGCACAAGAAGAATTATTATTTCATCAAAATACAGCTGGTGTCTGATAATTAACACCACATAATGAAGAGAATTCCAAACACCCAAGCAGCAGAGGTGTAATGTGTATTTGGTACAAAGTAGACATCTGGAATCTCAGTTTGCCAATGAAAATAGAGCAATGGCCCTTTGGTGAGCAGAGGTTTCCATGGCTCCCTTGGAAACTTATTCCTTTATGTCACACCAAGTCATTCTCAGAGAAAGTCTTATAAGGCTATAGACATCCTGAAATATCAGACCCAGAATTCCGTTTTATTGTACATTTACTTTTAATACAATGCATGTTGTAACATTGGGAAAGGCATTCAAAAGAGAATTAGAGATGCGCACAATAAAGGTACAGCTGTGATTACAGAATCCCTACAGTATGGAAGCAGGCCATTCAGCCCATCAGGTCCACACCGACTCTCTGAAGAGCATCCCATCCAGACCCACTCCCTACCCTGTAATCCTGCATTTCCCAGACTAATTCACCCTGCCTGCACATCCCTGGACACTATGGGCAATTTAGCATGGCCAATCCACTGAACCTGCACAACTGTGGGAGGAAAGTGGAGCAGCAGGAGGAAACCCACGCAGATACGGGGAGAATGTGCAAACTCCACACAGACAGTCGCCCGAGGCTTGAGTTGAACCTGCATCCCTGGTTTGTGTGGCAGCAGTGCTAACCACTGTGCCACCATGCTGTTAGACTGGAAAATCAAAACAGTGACAATGCCATCAAGGAGGAATTCCTGGAGTACGCGATTGTTTTCTGGATTAATACACTGAGGGTGAAACTAGTGAATAGCCCATCCTAGATTGGGTGTCATGTAATGAAAAACCAATTATTGGCAATCTAACTGTGCAAGGTGTTAGAGGGATCATAAACTGATAGAATTCTTCATTAAGATGGAGAGTGGGATAGTTGATTCTGAGACAAGGACCCTGACTGTAAATGAAGAAAACTATGCTGGCATTAGGCGTGAGCTGGCTGTGATAAATTGGGAATATTATTTAAAGGATAATGGTGGATAGTCAAAGGCAAAAATTTTAAAATTGCCTGGATGACCAATAACAATAGTGCGTTCCTGCCCAGCCCAGAAATAAAACAGGTAAAGGTGATCCAACTCTGGCTAACAAGAGAAATTAGAGATTGTATTTGATCAAGGGCAGGACACAGACATTGACCAAAAAAGCAGCAGAGTTAAGTGCAGGTTAGATATCAGCAAAGGAGGACAAAGGATTTAGAGTCATAGGGATAAAAACAAGGACTGCAGATGCTGGAAACCAGAGTCCAGATAGAGTCATAGAGTCATTTTGAATTTCTTGGAAAACATAGCATGTATCTCGCAAGAAAATTCTCCCCATCGAGGAATTGAACCCCGATATCCCGTGTGACAGGCGATTGAATAAGAGGGGTAAATAGAGAATGAGTAAGCTTGCACGGAACATGCATACTGATGCAGTTTGTTGCCACGTGCAGGTCCCTTACAATCAGAAACCAGAGAAGCTGCAATAAGGCACAAAGAGCTGGCAGAACAGTCAGGTATTTATCTTCGTTCCGTTTTCACAAAAGAAGACAGAAATAACATCGCAAAAATGTTGGGAAACACAGGCTGTCATGGGAGGGAGGAACTGAAGGAAGTCAGGATCAGGAGGGAAATGACATTGGGGTAATTGTTGGAATTAATGGCCTATGAAACACCAGAGTTGGATAATTTACATTCCAGAGTATTTAAGAAAGTGGACCATGAAATCATGAATGCATCTTATAAGGTCCAAGAGACTCTGGAACAATTCTTACCGATTGGAGAATAGTTAATGCAACATTACTACTTTGAAAAAGGAGGGAGAAGGAAAACATGGAATTATAGGCCAGTCAGCCTGATGACAGTGATGGGGAAAAATACCATCCAAAAGATTTAATGGCAGAACACTTGGAAAGCGGTTACATGATTGGATGAAGTCAATATAGATTTATGGAAGGGGAATTTTGCTTGACAATCTACTGTATTATTTGGAGAAGAGTTGATAAGCCAGCACCAGAGGATGGAGTTTATTTGGGCTTTCAGAAATATTCTGTTAAGGTCCTATGTAAGAGATTAACATGTAAAATTAAAGCACATGGAATTGGAGATTATGCACTGACTTGGATAGAGAGTTGGTTGGCAGACAGAGAGCAAAAAGGAGGAATAAATGGGTCTCTTTCCAAATGGCAGCCAGTGACTAGTGAGGTACCAGAAGGACCAGTGCTTTGTCTCCAGCTATTCACAATATACATTAATGATGGAGATGAGGGAACTGAATATAAAATCTCCAAGTTAATGCATGTGAAACAAAGCTGGGTAGGAATGGTCTGTGAGGAGGATACAGAGATACATGAGTTTGGACAGGATGGGTGAGTGGGCAATTGTATGCAGATAAAGTATCATATTAATAAATGTGAGGTTATCCACTTGTAGCTGTAAAAACAGGAATATGGGTTATTTTAAAAAAGCCAAAAGAATAGCAGATGCTGGAAATTAGAACCAAAAACAGAAATTGCTGGGAAACCTCAGCCGGTCTGGCAGCATCAGTGGAGAGAAATCAGAGTTAACCTTTCGGGTGCAGTGGCCCAAGGTTCTGAGGTTGGGTCACTGGATCTGAAATGTTAACTCTGATTTCTCTCCCACTGATGCTGCCAGACCTGCTGAGCTTTTACAGCAATTTCTGCTTAAGACACCATTACTATTTGAATAGTGATTGATTGGAAAAGCTAAAGATGCATCAAGACCTAATGTTCTTGTACACTAGTTGCTAACAGTAAGTGTGCTGGCGCAGCAGGTGGTGAAGAAGACAAGTGGTAAGTTGTTCTTCACAGTGAGAGGATTTTATTATAGGGGCATGACTTTCTTGCTGCAATTGTACAGAAACTCAGTGAGACCACAGCTAGAGTATTGTTTGAAAGTTTTGATCTCCTTATCTGAGGAAGAATGTTCTGACCATGGAAGAAAGTGCAATGAGGGCTTTTCTGACTGATTCCAAGGATGGGAGGCTTGACAAGGAGAAAATGCAGACTGCAGATGCTGTAGATCAGTCAAGAGTGTGTTGCTGGAAAAGCACAGCAGGTCAGGCAGCATCCGAGGAGCAGCAGAATTGACGTTTTTGGGCATAAGCCCTTCATCAGGAGGATTGACATTTGAAGGGAGATTGGATCATCTAGGACTAAACTCACTGCACTTCCATAGAATGAGGGGTAATTTCATATAAATCTACAGTATTCTAACAGAAGCTGATAGACTAAATGCAGAATACGTGTTCCCAATGACTGGGGAGTCCAGAACCAGGGGTAACATTCGACGAATACAGGAAAGGCCATTTCAGACTGAGATGAGATGAAAATGCTGTCATTTTCAATCTGGTGCTCCAGTTAATATTCTCTCTTGAGCAAGCATCAAAGAATATACCTATAGACAGGAAGAAGTCCACAGTAGTTTGACGTAAATGGATTATCATTCAGATTTTCATTGATTCCTACCAGCTGTTGCTGAGTTAATAGTCTGTGAGTTTGTTAGAGTTTGATGAGTTGTGTTACTTTTAGTTTTGATCAGGAAGCGCTCACTTTAATTAGTCTACTCAAACCCACACAAGGCTGTTGTTGTTACCCTCTTTATCTGTCAGCACTATAAGAAGAATGAGCAAAGGTAAAACAAAGGAGACCAAGTTGCTTGAAGACGGAAGAGGTAGAGAAAGGCATTCAGCAGATGGCCACAACTGCCCTGAGTGTTCAGGATGAAGTTATTTCGTTCTTCCTCTTCAGTACATAATAATACCTACAAGGTCTGCACTCTGAAGCCATCCATTCCAGCATTTGAACTGAACCACTACCACGTACTAAAAGAAAGCTGCTGATTGACATTTCTTTTTATCTTTCACAGGATGGGGGCATCACTGGGCAGGCCTACACTTAATTGTTCTTGAAAAGGTGTTGGCGAACTGCCTTCTTGAACTGCTGCAGTCCATATTGTACAGTACACAAGTTCCGGGAGGGATGGGGGGGATATTTCCAAGATTTTGATCCAGCAACAGTGAAAGTAAGGTGATTTTATCCAAGTCAGGGTAGTTTGTGGATTGCAGGGGAATTTTCAGCTGGTGGTCTTCTCAATGTAGCTTCTGCCCTCATCCTTCACGGTTGTAGAGCTTGTGGGTTTGGAAGGTGTTCTTGAAAGATCCTTGCAGACTTGCCGCAGTGCACCTTGTAGATTATACACACTGCTACCCCTGTGCATTAATGTTGGACAGAGTAAACATTGAAGGTGGTAGTTGGGATGCCAACTGCTTTCACTTGAATGCTAATGAACTTCTTGTCATTGATCCAGGCTAAGGGATAGGATGTATATGTTATTTGGAAAGGCAAGGACTGATTCGGGATAGTCAACATGACTTTGCGCGTGGGAAATCAAGTCTCACAAATTTGATTGAGTTTTTGAAGAAGTAACAAAGAAGATTGATGAGGGCACAGCAGTAGATGTGATCTATATGGATTTCAGTAAGGTGTTCGATAAGGTTCCCCATGGGAGACTGATTAGCAAGGTTAGATCTCATTGAATACAGGGAGAACTAGCCATTTGGATACAGAACTGGCTCAAAGGTAGAAGACAGAGGGTGGTGGTGGAGGGTTGTTTTTCAGACTGAAGGCCTGTGACCAGTGTAGTGCCACAAGGATCGGTGCTGGGTCCACTACTTTTTGTCATTTACATAAATGATTTGAATGCAAGCATAAGAGGTATAGTTAGTAAGTTTGCAGATGACACCAAAATTGGAGGTGTAGTGGATAGCAAAGAGTGTTACCTCAGATTACAACAGGATCTGGACCATATGGGCCAATGGGTTGAGAAGTGGCAGATGGAGTTTAATTTAGATAAATGCGAGATACTGCATTTTGGGAAAGCAAATCTTAGCAGGACTTATACACTTAATGGTAAGGTCCTAGGGAGTGTTGCTGAACAAAAAGACCTTGGAGTGCAGGTTCATAGCTCCTTGAAAGTGGAGTCGCAGGTAGATAGGATAGTGAAGGCATTTGGTATGCTTTCCTTTATTGGTCAGAGTATTTAGTACAGGAGTTGGGAGGTCATGTTGCAGCTGTACAGGACATTGGTTAGGCCACTGTTGGAATATTGCATGCAATTCTGGTCTCCTTCCTATCGGAAAGATGTTGTGAAACTTGAAAGGGTTCAGAAAAGATTT
Organism: Chiloscyllium plagiosum; assembly: GCF_037043375.1. NCBI lineage: Eukaryota > Metazoa > Chordata > Chondrichthyes > Orectolobiformes > Hemiscylliidae > Chiloscyllium > Chiloscyllium plagiosum. The sequence continues at coordinate 7,382,652 of NW_028270140.1, read as the reverse complement.
ACAAGGATGTTGCCAGGGTTGGAGGAACTGAGCTACAGGGAGAGGCTGAACAGGCTGGAGCTGTTTTCCCTGGAGCGTCGGAGTTTGAGGGGTGACCTTATAGAGGTTTACAAAATTATGAGGGGCATGGATAGGATAAATAGGCAAAATCTTTTCCCTGGAGTTGGGGAGTCCAGAACTAGAGGGCATAGGTTTAGGGTGAGAGGGGAAAGATATAAAAGAGACCTAAGGGGCAACTTTTTCACACAGACGGTGGTACGTGTATGGAATGAGCTGCCAGAGGATTTGGTGGTGGCTGGTACAATTGCAATATTTAAGAGGCATTTGGATGGGTATATGAATAGGAAGGGTTTGGAGGGACATGGGCCGGGTGCTGGCAGATTGGGTTGGGATATCTGGTCGGCATGGACGAGTTGGACCGAAGGGTCTGTTTTCATGCTGTACATCTCCATGACTCTATGGCTCTATACTATTCTACTACACCCTGACATGAGCCTGCTTGATGGTGGATAGACTTTGTAGAGTCAGGGGGTGAGTTATTGGCCACAGAATTCCCTTTCCCTGACCTGCTCCTATAGCCACAGTTTTCATACGGCTGCTCCAGCTATGTTTCTAGTTCAGAGGAGAAAGTGAAGACTGCAGATGCTGGAGATCAGAGCAGAAAATGTGTTGCTGGAAAAGCGCAGCAGGTCAGGCAGCATCCAAGGAACAGGAGAATCGACGTTTCAGGCATAAGCCCTTCTTCAGGGCTTATGCCCGAAACGTCGATTCTCCTGTTCCTTGGATGCTGCCTGACCTGCTGTGCTTTTCCAGCAACACATTTTCAGCATGTTTCTAGTTCATACTAATAAGAAAAAGGTTGATATTAGATGTTTCAGTGATGTGATGACGTTGAATGTCAATGGAAATGGTTAGATATTCTCTTGTTGGAGATGATCATTATATGACACTTGTGTTGATTTGATTTGATTTATTTATTGTCACATGTATTTTGTTACAAAATGCAGTGAAAGACATTGTATGGTGTCAACACGCTCCAGCACCATCTTAAAACATGGAAAATGCACCAAAACATCCCATAAAAAGGCAAAAGAATAAAGAAGTAAAGAAGACCTGTTCAGTTTTATAGTCCTTCTCGTGAAGTATTCCACCACAGGGCATGGGCGTGGTGGCTTGGCCAATCACCATGCCAATGCTGGCAGAAAGATTCTCCACTCTGCAGCATCATCTCGCCTCCAGCAAGATCTTCGCCAATATCTGTCCACGAAGGACCTCATCGATGCAGACACATGGATGTTGCTTGTCACTTATGAATCCAACCCTTAATATTGTCCAGGTCTTGCTGCCTATCAACATGGGCTGCTTCCATATCTAAGGAAGATGGTTTTGGCCTAGGACCTATCCTGACAAAACTCCTTCAGCATTATCATTGGATTGAGAGATTAGCCACCAATCATCATTGTGTCTAGTAAGATGGCAACGAGTGAAGATTTCTCCCCAGCACTCATTTGCTTAGGCTTCTGGATGCCGCATTTGCTCATACTTTGCTGTGACATAGAGAGAAATTACTCCCACTTCCTTTCCAGAGTTTATCTTGTTTGTCACAGGAATGGATTGGCCATGGTGAAACCCAAACTGAGTATTCATGAGAAAGGTATTGTTGTGTAGGTGTCATTTGATGGCACTGTCAACAAAACCTTACATCACTTTACTAATAAAATTGCTACAGTGTGGAAACAAACCATTCGGTCCAACTAGTCCACACTGAGTCTTTGAAGAGTACCTCACCCAGACTCACCCTATTCCTGCATTTCCCATGGCTAATCCACCTAACCTACACATCCTTGGCCACTATGGGCAATTTATCATGGCCAATCTACCCAACCTACACATCGTTGGCCATTATGGGCAATTTAGCATGGCCAATCTACCTTAGCTACGCATCATAGGCAACTATGGGCAATTTAACATGGCTATTCCACCTAACCTACACATTCTTGGCCACTACGGGCAATTTAGCATGGCCAATCTACCCTCACCTGCACATCTTTGGACTGTGGGAGGAAACCAGAGAAACCCACGCAGACATGGGGAGAATGCGGAAACTCTGCTCAGACAATCACCTGAAGCTGAAATTGAACCCAGGGCCTTGGCACTAAGAGGCAGTAGTGCTAACCACTGAGCCACTGTGCCCCAAATGATTGAGAAGAGGCTGATGGGCTGGTAATTGGCTGGATTGATTTTGTTCTTTTTATATATTTTTGTATTCCTGTCCAGATTTATCTCATGTTTTGTGTAGCTGCGTTTTTACTCAACAATTTGCTAATATGTAAAACTCTCCCAATTTATAATTCGTTAAAACATTATAAACTTGTCTTTCAGTCTAATACTAAGCTTAATCTCTCTTGTCAGCACAGAAGAATCCTCCTTACAGTTTGTTTTTGTTTTTTATTGGAAGGTCTTTAGATGCGTGAATTTAATGCTGTATCATAGAGGTAGTAATTGTTACCTGTGTTAGACAAGTTTTCAGGGCTGGTATGGGATATTGCTCACGGCAGGTATAGATCAGGCCTTGAATATCTAAATCATAGCCCTGCCAATTTCCTAATTGCTAATTAAAATGAGCAAAATATTGAAAGTGTCATGAACCGGGTTCACTGATATCTGTGCCCAAATGTTCACATTGCCTCCCTTTTCAGCAAGGTTTTGTTAAAACAAGGATGATTTGGAAACTCTTTCTATTTAGAGATATGGAAACCATTTCTTTAAATATTTATGATAACTGCTAAATACAAAATATAATGTTTCCAAACAAAATGCCATATAATAACTCCAAAGGAGCTCATTAACTAGTCTATTATTTTTAAACAATTTGGAATTATTATATTGCACAATATAATTTAATGAAGACAAAAATACAACTTTGTGCATCCATAATTATATGTGCGTATCCATAGTTACACAAAGTACAAACAAGAACTACTTTTCATTCAACAATATAAAATGAAATGAAAAATTGGCACCAAATGTCAGGTATTTCAAGCCAAGTAGCAACTTGGGTACTTTTTATAAAATTCTATAGTGCCCTTCTTTGTCTCATTTGTCAAAAACCTGATGCTGTGTGAAAAGCATATGATCTCAAGAGATGTCATAACCTACATTGCAAAAATTATCGCTATCTGTAAAGGAGGACCTGTGTTGATAAAAATAAGAATTTTCTGCAGTCTTTGCTGCAAAACACTTTTCTTTCAAACATCAGGAAATGGCAGGACTCTGATGGATGTTGGAAAATAGACAGCCCCACATAGAGCTGGAATGTTTCAAAGCAGGATGGCCCATGCCTAGTTGATAATGCACACTAACAAGGCTATAATACAACAAGGTAACCACATAGGCTGGCTGGAAACTTATGGGCAGAAGTAAATCAGGTGTAAAACAAACCCAAATTCAGGTTGTCTAAATATTAATGCTGCTGCATTTTATTTTACCTGTGCATTTATACATGCTGGTGTCTGCTGAATCTATCTGAGGTGTCTTGAATGAAGTTGTTGTCTCCAATCCTTCTTGCTGGCATCAGTCTAAGCTGCTGGAAAAGTTGACCACACGAGGCAGTTGATAGACTCAGTTCTGATGAAGAGTAAATAGGTTTCATCATACTGCATAGTAGTTAGTTACATTACATCTAAGAAACATGCTTGTCTTTCATGGGACATCAGATTCAACTTCAGAGTAACTATGTACTACAGCTGCTATAACATTCTCATTGTATTGGCAACAAGCACAAACCTCTGGTTCATTCCTGACAGGGACAGACCTCTACATCCTGATGGATAAACTCTACCTCTTCCTGTGAGTTAAATCATTCAGTTCTTAACTGCCTTTTACAATACGACTGCTCAAGAAAATTGTCCCAACTATTCAGAGGGGGTCAATGTGCCATTTGATAATCAGCACAAATATTTTATTAATGCATTGTGGAGAAATATAAACAATTGGCTGAAGGTTCAGATTTGTTTTCACGGTTTATTTATGAGGGCTACTTTGAGTGGTCAGCCCTAGGCTGTATGGTATATTCACTGAAACGAGATTGATGGCTCTAGTTCCAGGTACTTCCACAAGTTCAAATATAATATGGGCAATATCGGGAGAAGAAATATCAGGCAGTCTAGAGTCAAATATTATGGAGACAATAATAATCAGTTGATTTTAGTTTAATAAGGTAATTCTGATTGTGACTAAAGCTACACAAAGCCTATTATTTTCCATTCACTTCTTGATTTTGTCTTTTTGGGGTTAAATTTTCTTGGATTGTTACATGGGTTTCAAGGGCTCCAAAATTAAACTACATCAGAAGCGCTGCCCAGGAGCAATGGAAACAAAAATACATTCCAAACAGTGAGTTTTAAAAATCCAAGACAAACATACTAATCATATAAAGCTAGGAAAGAGTAGTCCAAGGAATTCTCAGCAGTTCTAGGACTCCATTGACTTACTACTTTGAGGGAATGTGTTATGATCAGCAATCCCATTTATGATATCACTGGGCTAAAACTTTTATTTATTTTTCCGTATTGCCTCAAAAGAAAGGTAACAATAAATGATTGAGATATTTTTGTCTTTTATGGAGTCTTACAGCATAACATGTTATTTGCTGGAGAGTAATTTCCTGTTTATTCATATTCAGAAATAATGACCAAAGTAAAACTGATGAAGAAAGGATACACAATTGCCCAGGCGTTATAGAATCATTTTGGCAACTGGCAAATATTTTCATGAGTATTTGCAAATAAACTCAATCACCGAATCTCAAGAAAATATTCTTGCAAATTAGCTATTAGAGCCCAGCATGTAAATTTTGAAATACAAGATGAATTAAATGAGGGTAAAGCAGTTGATGTGGTGTATATGGATTTCAGTAAGGCGGTTGATAAGGTTCCCCATGGTAGGCTATTGCACAAAATACGGAGACATGGGATTGAGGGCCATTTAACGGTTTGGATCAGAAATAGGTTAGCTGAAAGAAGACAGAGGGTGGTGGTTGATGGGAAATATTTATCCTGGAGTTCACTTGCTAGTGGTGTACAGCAAGGATCTGTTTTGGGGCCACTGCTGTTTGTCATTTTTATAAATGATCTGGATGAGGGTGCAGAAAGATGGGTTAGTAAATTTGCGGATGACACCAAGGTCGGTAGAGTTGTAGACATTGCCGAAGGATGTTGCAGGTTGCAGAGGGACATAGGTAAGCTGTAGTGCTGAGCTGAGAGGTGGCAAATGGAGTTTAATGTGGAAAAGTGTGAGGTGATTCATTTTGTAAGGAGTAACAGGAATGCAGAGTACTGGGCTAATGGTAAGATTCTTGGCAGAGTAGATGAACAGAGAGATCTCGGTACCCATGTACATAGATCCCTGAAAGTTATTGCAAGGTTGATAAGGTTGTTAAGAAGGCATAGGGTGTGTTAGCTTTTATGAGTAGAACGATTGAGTTTTGGAGCCATGAGGTCATTCTGCAACTGTACAAGCTTCTGGTGCGGCCGCAGTTGGAGTATTGCTTACAGTTCTGGTCACCACATGATAGGAAGGATGTGGAAACTTTGGAAAGGGTTCAGAGGAGATTTCCTAAGATGATGCCTGGTATGGAGGGAAGGTCTTATGAGGAAAGGTTGAGGGAATGGAGGCTGTTTTCATTAGGAAGCAGAAAGTTGAGAGGACTTAATAGAGACATATAAGATAATCAGAGGATTAGATAGGGTGGACAGTGAGAGCCTTTTTCCTCGGATGGTAATGGCTAGCATCAGGGGACATAGCTTTACATTGATGGGTGATAGATATAGAAAGATGTCAGAGGTAGTTTCTTTACTCAGAGAGTAATGGGACGTGGAATGGCCTGCCTGCAACAGTAGTAGACTTGCCAAGGGCATTTAAATGGTCATTGGAGAAACATATGTATGAAAATGGAATAGTGTAGGTTAGATGGGCTTCAGATTAATATTACAGGTTGGCACTACCTCAAGGGTGCTGTAACATTCTATGTTCTATGCATTTCATTTGGACATATTAAACTTTTGAGTAAGGCGAGTGTGTGCTGAAAAGGTTACAACTGAAGTTCCTTCACTAAGGTACTCCTGCACTTTAAGATAAAGGGCAACCTCTCTCTCTTTCACTGATTACTGAAAGTAAGTTGTAAATCCATTAAGCCCAGATCAGAAAGGAAACTCTTCAATTCCTTTTGGCTAACTGACTGGACCAAGAATCTACAAACCAAAAAGTCAACCTCTAAGGTCAATGCTACCAAAACTACAAAGCATAATAACTGCAATGTTCCATCATCTACTCCCAAAATACAAGTCAAAGACTGATTTGTAAATCTTTCTCTTCATAACTACTATTGTTTCCACATTTCTCAATTCCAGTCTGTGTGCATGTACGTATAATGTGTTTTATTATTCTTCCTCATATTTGAGCATGTAATAAAACTCACTCCTTATTTAGTCCAAGAAAGCCTTATTAAATTGGTTCCTTCTGAAACACTAATATTTTGGAATTGGGAAAAGTATCCAAGAAGGAAGGAACCCTTTATGTTATGTTAATCTTGTTGTGACCAACCAAAGTAAAGGGAGCCGGAATAAGAAGAGCCAATTCCTTGCCTCTCATCTGGGGTTGTAATAATTTGGGATTTTCCCATCTGGAATCATAACGCAATAGGAATCCTCACTTAATGGGGTTGTAACGCAAGAAGGAAGAATTCCTTCCCTCAGAGAGCTGTGAACCTGTGGAATTCTCTCCCACGGGAAGCTGTTGGGGCCAGTTTATTAGATAGAGTCAAGAGGGAGCTGGATGTGGCCCTTGAGGTGAAAGGGATCAAGGGGGATGGGGAGAGGGCAGGAATGGGATACTGAGATTACATGAGCAGCCAGGACCATATTGAATGGTGGGGCAGGCTCGAAGGGCCGAATGGCCTCATCTTGCACCTAATTTCTATGTTTCTATGCAACACATTTATATACTATTTGCTATACAACTGTCCATTTCCATTAAGCATCTTTACGAAGTAGCTCCACAGCTTTTACTGACTCACTTTATGATATGAGTTGGCAGTACTAAAGAGCAGTGTCAGCTTTTTCAGGTTAGACAGAGTTGGAACTCTATGAATGGCTTTGACATTGTTGTTAGCAGACTTTACTCTAGTTCCTACCTCTCTGTACCCTTTGACAATCTAAATGTGCATTTGACCTTTTCAATAACTAAACAGTGTTATGCAAGTCAAGTGAGACCATTGATCATTGCTGCGTGTTGTTTTGTTTTTTCTATGAATGATTAGATCATCAATTAGATTGTCAAATGTTGATGGAATGCACAATGATAAAACAATCTTTTGGAATGCATTAGGTACTGAACTTAATTATTGAGAATTTGGTGTTATGGAAACTGACCTCCATGAGTAACAGAAGCTGCAAGAGAATGACTTTGATTTGCCAGTAATATCTGAAGATAGCTTTTGATGCATATTGAGCTTCATGAAGACTGTGGAATCATGAAATGATGCTAATGGTTTGTTGATCATATGAAGTGGAAATGTGTCTGGAATGGTTATTTCGTTGACTGTCTTAATGTTGTGCATTGTCCAGGTTCATCACAATAGCTAGGGATAGTATTCATGCCAATGGGTCTGTTCACACCAAGCTCCTGCCTTCTTCAAGTTGATTTTGCCTATGATGTCTTGGCAAGAATTGCTAAAGGCAACCAACTCGAATTCTGGGCAGAATTGACACATGACAGTACCAATGGCAATGACCCTTAACTTCCCCAAATTCTGTACATGGGAAGGATGCAATTGTGTGCAGTTCAACATCTTCAATCACATTAATGTGTGCTGCATCAGGGTCTTCACTTTCTAATCCAAGCTTGTTGAACAGGTCCACCAGCACCACCCCACTCCCCCCAACTCCACACCCTCCTTAATGTGGCTCAGTGGTTAGCACTGCTGCCCCACAGCACCAGGGTCCCAGGTTCAATTCCAGCCTCAGGCGACTGTCTGTGTGGAGTTTGCACATTCTCCCTGTGTCTGCGTGGGTTTCCTCTGGGTGCTCCAGTTTCCTCCCACACTCCAAAGATGTGCAGGTCAGGTGAATTGACCATGCTAAATTGCCCATAGTGTTAGGTGCATTAGTTGGAGGGAAAATGGCTCTGGGTGGCTAACTTTTCGGAGAGTTGGTTGGGCTGAAGGGCTTATTTCCACACTGTAGGGAATCTAATCTAATCAAAGGCTTTGGCTGTGTAGAATATGAATGCATTTTTGGTGCAGACTGGAACTGTGATCACTCGCAAAGCCAGAATAATAACATTAGCATTAGCCTGAGTAGTAGGCCTTACTGGAGTTGACTGTGAAAGTAACGATGATACAGTTTGCTGCCAACTGTTCGATAACTTGCCACCAACACTGAAGAGTGACATTGTGATGCTCGCAATCTCCATCCTAACAATGATGGATGCTTTACTATCTGTGTTGTCATACACATGTTGTGACCCACTCTCAGGAAGACATCCCCTCGTGTGTCAAACCAAGGAAGCCTTCTTCTTCAGCAATCTGAATATCTTTCGGGGTAATTTCACCTTTACCATGAGTTCCACTTTTTTTCTCTCAAGTTGAAAGTGGTGCTGGGCATTACTGAGCACCTTGATCATTTTGATGCAAACGTTGATGGTATCTCACTGTGATGAGATGAACAAGAAAACTGAGCGTTCTTGGTCTGTAAACCTAAAATGTGAATTGTTTAAGCAAACTGTGTCGAGTGACCTAAGTATGGAGATGTATCGTGAGGCGAACTTTCAAATCAACCACAGCATTTCAAATTAATCAAGTCTGTCAAGGTTGTGGCATTTTCAAAGGTTAAGATTATCACAGTTCCCTAACTTGTAGATTTGGAGTATTTTCAACTAATTGATACAAATTAGTTTGAGTGCCAAATTTGTATTTACCAGCCAGTCACCACAGGATGCTAAGTTGTTTTTTTTATGGATTCATCATTTCTCGGGCCCCACTGGTGGAATATATTAATTCAATCATCACTGCTTTTGGTCTTAAGTATTTTTCATGAATACTTACTGCCATATGAAATATTGACACGTCATTTGAGACCTGCCCAAATATTTGTTGGCCTTCTACTAAGACACAGACTACATATTTTTGCAACCTTTCTGCAGGTTGCTGCAACATGCATACTGTCCTTCTACATAGCCAGCAAATAGACCTTGCCGCCAAAATCCATCGGCCCCACAACGGGGATTCATCTTACAACAATAGCAACAGGTAATGACCATCTCCAATAAGAGACAATCTAACCATCACCCCATAAAATTCAATCATGTTACCATCACTGAATCTCCTACTTTCTACATCCTGGGGGTTAGCATTGACAAGAAACTCAACTGGACTGCCCATATGTATAGAGAGTTTCCAAGAGTGGGTTAGAGATGAGGAATACTGTAGTGAGTAACCCACTTCTGGAATCCTCAAGACCTGTTCACCATCCACAAGGCACAAGTCAGAAGTAGGTTGGAGTACTCCCACTTTGCCTGGATGAGTCCAGCTCCAAAACCACTCAAGAAGCTTGACACCATCCTATACAAAACATCCAGCTAGATTGGAACCACATCCACAAACATCTACTCCCTCCACCATCAACCCTCAGTAGCAGCAGTGTGTACTATCAGTAAAATGTACTGTAGAAAGTCACCAAAGATCTTATACAGCACCTTCCACACCCACAACCACTTCCATTATGGGATACATGGAAACACCACCTGTAAGATCTCCTCCAAGGCACTCATTGTCCTGAGTTAGAAATATATTGACATTCTTGCACAGTCACTGGGTCAAAATCCTGGATTTCCCTCCCTAATGGTGCTGTGAATTTATCTACAGCAGATTGAAGGCAGCTTAATGCCATCTTTTCAAGGGCAATTAGAAACAGGCTATAAATGATGACCAGCCCAGGAATGAATTTAAAAAACACAAGCGAAGGAAAAAAAGGTGCTGAAACGGATTCAATCAATCTATTCTCAGCAACATGCAGAAATGACACAAGTTTGTCTGCGTGAACATAAGTTTGTTCAATTATGTTTGAAATGTTTGCTCTCATCCCTCTAGTTCCCTACTTCAGTTTTCTGTTTTTCTATTCCTATTCACAGATTTTACTAACAGAACCAAAAACAGTCGACAGACACCCAATCATATATCAAACAAGCAAACACTACAGTAGGTTGATGAATCCTGGGACAAGGAACGGAGGATACCTAAGCTATGTACTTACTAATTGTAATCCAGTCAGTAGCATTAACAAATTAACCACAATATTAAAAGACTGATGAAATATTAGAAAACTATTCAGATTTTTCAAGATGTGGAGGTGCTGGTATTGGACTGGGGTGGACAAAGTCAGAAATCAGACAACACCAGGTTATAGTCCAACAGATTACCTTATGAAGGAGCAGCGCTCTGAAAGCTGGTCATTTCAAATAAACCTGTTGGACTGTAACCTGGTATCATGTGACTTCTGCCTTGCCCAGTTTCTTCAAATTTCAGTCATGACGTTGATAATAATTTTTTTATGTTGAAAAGTATGGGAAATCTAAAATAAGCCAAATAAAAATTAATTGTGTTCTATTTTGACTCTGCGCAATAAGTTAACAGGACCAGAGAAAAAGAATGTATATTTTTGTTTCAGATCTCCAGCATCTGCAACCCTTTGTTTTATTTATGTCTGTTTTACTGTTGTTCACATTATGCTGCCAAACAAATTCAAAATCTCCCCTACAGAGTTATGTGTTTGCTTTGTAGAGCATAATGCATCTGTACAGATATTATTCTGCAACTTACATTTCCTCGTAGCTGTTACAGAATTTTTTGACTCTGCTGTTGGTAAAGTGAACACCTCTTTTGGCATTTTCTGTTTATGAAAAGCTATCAGGTAGAATGGCCACTATCTGTGTCACGCTGACTTTATTAGCAACACTCAGGAATTTCAAATGGTGGAACTAAACAAAATTGTTCTATGATTTTCTTCTCCGTAATGGAAAACTATTAGGAATATTTAAAAAAGAAAAGCTAAAGTTTATTTGCCTGGGATCTTTCATTTCGGAACCCAGTGTTAGTTCCAGATTGCAACAACAAAGTATTGCAAGTGCTGCAGATATAGACCCCCTACAGTGTGGGAGCAGGCCCTTCGGCCCAACAAATCCACATTGACCCTTCGAAGAGTAATCCATCCAGACCCATTCCCCTACTCTTTATTTACCCCTGAGTAACGCACCTAACCTAGGCATTCCTGAACACCATGGACAATTTAGGATGGCCAATCCACCTAACCTGCACATCTTTGGACTGTGGGAGGAAACCAGGGCACTTGGAGGAAACCCACGCAGACATGAGGAGAATGTACAAGCTCCACACGGACAGTCACCCAAGGCTGGAATTGAGCCCAGCTCCCTGGAGCTGTGAGGCAGCAGTGCTAACCACAGAGTCACTGCCTGAAATTAAATGCAGAACATTTTAGGAATGCTCAGTGTAGCATGGTGACTCAGTGGTTAGCACTGCTGCCTCACAGTGCCAGGGACCTAGGTTCAATTCCAGCCTCAGACGACTGTCTTGTGTGGAGTTTGCACATTCTCCCTGTGTCTGTGTAGATTTTTTCCAGGTAAGAAAACATAAGGGCTTCAGATGCTGGATGCAGTTTCCTGATGATGAGTTTATGTTTGAAACATCAACTCGACAACTGGCTGTACTTTTCCAGCACCACATACATCTCCAGTTTCTTCCCACAGTCCAAAGATGTGCAGGTTAGGTGGGTTGGCAGTGCTAAATTGCCCCGTGGGGTAGAGGGATGTGCAAGTTAGGGGTGAGTTAGCCATGGGAAATTATGGGTCTGGGGAGGGATGCTCTTCTGAAGGCCAGTGTAAACTCTATGGGCCAAATGATCTGTTTCCATGCTGCAAGAATTCTATGATTCAGCAGGTTGGGTCTGCGATAGGGTGGAATGCAGAAAAGATTAATTAACAAAATACTGATGGGGCAAGGCAAATGGCAGAGGTAATGAGTTAAGAGAAGAAACAAAAATTGAATTGATGTAAGGATTTAAGGGCAGAATGAAGTAGAGTGTTTTCCTAAAACAAGACCAGAGGAAAAACAAAGATAGCAAATAAAAATGAAACAAAAGAAAATAGGTCTGAAATTGTTGAACTCAGTGTTGATTCTGGAAAGCTGCAATGTGCTAAACTGACAGATGAAGTCGGTGTTCCTTGTGGAACGTTCTGTCTGATGGCTGTGAAGCACAAACAGAAACAATTTAACAAACAGATGTGCGCCATGGTAAATATTTTTCAAAAGTTGCTTTAGTTACTTTGTCGATTTGTCCCCATGCTAAAAAGAGACCTGATTCTTTCAGTTCTTTTGATTAAGTCTGAGTTACTTTGAGTTTTTTTGGACAGGGTCTTATTGCAAGACCCAATGCTCTTCTTCATCTCATCAAACTCACCACATTAATTGATGACCCCTTGCAATGGTGTCCCTCCCATCTGATTTCCACCCCATCTTACCAGGTGCCATTCCGAGAACAACTTACCACTTAGTGAATTTCTGCCTGAAGACCAGGAGCACTTGGGTCTACACTCTCTTTGAAATACTATTGTGCACCTGAATGCTGTCCTGCTTATTTTTGGAGATGGTGTGCAGAGGTAGTCATACAGCATGGAAACTGAGCCCGCGGTCCAACTTGTCCATGTCAACCATGTTTCCCAGACAACATGAGGCCCATTTGTCTGCATTTGGCTCATATGTCTTTAAACCTTTCCTATTCATTGTTAAAAATCACACAACACCAGGTTATAGTCCAATAGGTTTAATTGGAAGCACAAGCTTTCGGAGCGCCGCTCCTTCATCAGATGGTTGTGATGAAGGAGCAGCGCTCTGAAAGCTAATGCTTCCACTTAAACCTGTTGAGCTATAACCTGGTGTTGGGTGATTTTTAATTTTGTACACCCCAGTCTAACAATGGCATCTCCAAATCATGTTCTATTCATGTACCTATCCAAATGTCTTTTAAATGTTGTAACTGTACTTGCATCGATCACTGGCAATGCATTCCACACATGAAACACCCTCGTTGTGAAATGAATGGTCCCTGAGGTCCCTTTTAAATCTTTCTACTCTCACATTAAATTTATATCCTCTGGTTTTGAACTCCACTACCCTGGGAAAAGACCTTGTCTATTTACCCTATCTATGCTCCTCATGATTTTATAAACACCTATAAGGTCACCCTGCAACCTCCTATACTCCAGTGAAAAAAGTCCCAGCCTATCCAGCCGATCGCTATGATTTTGTTAATAGGTAACTCACTGCTGCCTAGTGAGAATCTCGTCACACCATATATGAAAAATATAAAGGAGGGAGCAAGATAACCTTGCCGTTGCATTGGGTCTCACTGATCTTACCAGAGATCTTGCGAGAGCCCACATTGCTTAGATCCTATTATATTCTGCCCATCATCAAATTTGCTTCTATTCACAACATTTAGTATTAGAATTAGATTAGTATTAGAATTTATTTTCACTTGTACTCAAATCCAGGAGTACAGTGAAAATGTGCACAAGGTCATCATTCTCCAGCACCATCTTAAAATACAGAATACAAAACTAAAACTTTGAAAACAATTGATCTGTGTGTCCTTGCTTACTATGATCTGCCTGCAATGTTCACAAAGCTTTTCACTTTATCTAGTTACATGTGACTTCAATGAATCAAATCAAATCAAAAACAAGAGAAGAAATAAAAGCAACAGAGCCAATGCTTTCCAATAGACGTACTTGACTAACAGCAGCTTCTCTCCAATTAAATCCAACATCCCAATAAATTTAATACAACTTTAGCTTTTTTATTTACAAAGGTCCACGCTGAGTAATATTAAATAATAAAAACATGAGGTGATGTAGTTATGTGTTGTAAGGTTGAAATTCACATCATGTTGTCTGTAGTTATTTGACTGTAGGTGTTACCGTTAGGAAAGTGTTTAACTGTACAGTTGAACAGTTCAGTCTTGTCAGAGAACATTGCAATGACCTTGACCATATTCCAGAACAAGTGGAATAGAAAGGAAAAAAAGTGCCACTTGTGTGTGTTTACAAATGGAGAGGCATTGGTCTAGTAATATATTCACTAGACTATTAATCTAGACACCCTGGTAAGTTCTGGGATCTAGGTTTGAACCACTTTATGGCATATGGTGAGGTTTGAATTTTAAAAGAAGTCTGGAATAAAGAGTCTAATGATAACCATTAAACTATCATCAATTATCAAGAAAAACCCATCTGCTTCATTCACGTTCTTGAGGGAAGGAAACTACTGTCCTTACCTGGTCAGTCCTACATGTGACTCCAGACCCATGGCAATATGGTTGACTCCTAACTGCCCTCTGGACAATTAGGGAGAGGTAATAAATGTTGGCCTAGCTGGTGATACTCTCATTGATGAATGAATGAAAAAATATAGAAACACAATTGTATAGATGTTTACCTCAAGGCTAAAGTTAAAAGTCACACAACACCAGGTTATAGTCCAACAGGTTTATTTGGAAGCACTAGCTTTCGAAGTGCCACATCTTTCAAAGCTGTGCTCTGAAAGCTAGTGCTTGCAAATAAACCAGTTCAATTATAACCTGGTGCTGTGTGATTTTTAACTTTGTCCACCCCAGTCCAACACCAGCACCTCCACATCATACCTCAAGGACATAACAGTCAAAATCTTCCAGCAATTGTCAGGTGATTGGACATATACAGCTAAAACAGCTACAGACTGTATCTGTGGAAAATGGGTTTTGTTAATTTGAGTAGATTGTTTAGCAGTTTCCTTTTGCCCTAGTAAATAAATAAATAAATTCAACTTTTTACTGCAGCACAATGATTAATATGAGCTGAGTTCAACTAATCGTTAACTGGTTCTAATATTACCTCAGTAATTAAGCAATACTAAATTGGAAAATTAGAAATTGCAATCAGTGGCTCACTATTAAATTCTTGGTGCAAAATTCAAATGCATAATATACATTTTAATGGCACTGAGAGTGGCATGAGAGACTCAAAATGATACGTGCAGCACAAACACTCATTTCTGCTGTGTCTTACCAGCATCTGTATTGGTGAGAAAGTCAGTCATATAGTACAACTTGTTTTTGAAAAGACCTTATTGAATAAAGTTAAAAATCACACAACACCAGGTTATAGTCCAACGGGTTTAATTGGAAGCACACTAGCTTTCGGAGCGACGCTCCTTCATCAGGTGATTGTGGAGGGCTCCACATATTGATTAAGGCACTGTTAAAAGGTGCACAAGGTAAGAGTTAATCATTTTGGTGATAATATATTAGAATGGTTAGCGGATTAGCTAACTAACAGGAGGAAAGCATAATTTTCAGGACTGCAAATTTTAAGTTGTGGAGTACCACAGGGGTCAACACTGTGACATTAACTATATACAATCCCGATACACTTAATGGTAAGGATGGGTTGGACCAAAGGGTCTGTTTCCATGCTGTACATCTCTATGACTTTATGACTTGTATCGATGGATTGAATGTATTGTAGCCAAAGTTGCTGATGATATAAGGGCAGGTAGGATAGCCTGTTGTGAGGAAGACCTTGATGGGGACAAATGGAAAAGAACAACAAAAGGATGGCTGAGCGAAAGCTGAAGGTGCTGCTTCCATTTCCATCTCAGCCTTTTTCTCAAGAATGCGGGAAGGAGCATGCCCCAGAACTTCATTCTCTGATTGCAGAGGTAGGTGCTAGGATCATTTACAGCCAGCCCCAGGTAAGGGTTACCGTATGCATGGGTGCAGCCAGACTTTATCAACTGTCCAGTTTTACACTTGTGGCACTGTGTAAAAACCGCAGATGCTGGAAATCAGAAACAAAGACAGAGATTGCTGATAAAGCCCAGCAGGTCTGGCAGCGTCAGCGGAGAGAAATTAGAGTTAATTTTTTGTGTCCAGTAACCCTTCCAGATGCTGCTAGGCCTGCTAAGCCTTTCTAGCATTTTCTGTTTTTGTCTCCTCTATAATTCATTGTTAAATGCTGTAGCATGTGTTATAACCATGTCTCAATGGAGCGAGTAATGACAGTCCTATGATTGGAAGGTGTAGCTTCCCTTTAACTGATATGTTCAGAAAATTCTTGCTTCTACAAACTGACAAACTACCAAACCAAAATAAGCAATGTTACAAATATTGAAAACATTTCCAATGAATTTAAAAAGCCTGGAGGATAATGAGGCAAGACTAGGGCAATTGGTTTAAGACTTCGCCGTTTACCCCGTTGGTAGGAGCCCAAGGATTTAAATCTGGGACAATGGACTCCGGCTTTAAAACATGGGAGAACAAAGAAAATCTATGTTTGGGAGATTTGTTCGAGGGCGAGGTCCTGATGACATTCAGTCAGTTAAGTCAGAAAGATGGATTATCCAATAAAGACCTTTTCCGATACTTCCAGACAGGGGACTTTATACAGAGGAAGACCACACTCCTGGCCCAATGTTATAAATCAGATGAGGAGAAAAGGGTACTCTGGTGTACGGGCACTCTTTCACTTTGTACTTTATATCATTTACAGAAAGGCAGTGCTCTGGGGGACACGGAAGGACTTTGTAAGACATGGAACCGAGAGTTGGGACAGGACATTTCACAGGAGATATGAGAAGATATCTGGGGGAATGCAAAGAAAATTTCAGTATGTAACAGAGCACAGGCTATGTAATTGAAGAACTTACACAGGCCTCATATGGTACCAAAAAAGCTAGCTAAGTTTAAGAGAGGAGCGTCACCAGAATGTCCCAAATGTAAAGTTAATATTGGCACTCTCACATATTGTTATTGGTCATATTGCAAGATCCAAAGATATTGGAGTGCTATAGTATAAGTCTGTGAGAGGACATTCTGGGGACTGAAATTAATATGGATCCAGTAATTCTTCTTTTATGGCTGTCAAACTTACCCTCTCTGGGACATGGGAAGAGACTGTGTAATACTCTTGCCCATTGAGCGAGGAAGAGCATCTTACTAAATTGGGCATCAGAAAAACCACCTGGTCTTATGGGGTGGTGTAAGCTGGTGATGGAGCAACTCTCCCAAAATTATCTCACAAATATGATGCACCACAAAACGGGACGGTCTTATAAGACGTGGCGACCCTTTTTAAATTAGATTGAAAGCGACTTGTTGGTAATATTAGTCAGGGGCGTGGTATAGCCATGGGAACCTTTATGAGCGCCTGTGGGACCCCAGGAGGAGGACACTGGAAGGAAAAGAATATGGGTACTGTAGGGGGTACTCCCAGGGATGGAAGCCTCAGTGGAGGCGTGATGAGTAAGACAGAACAAAGTAGTAAGACATTATATAATTTAACTAGCTTGAATGTAATTTAAGCTAGTGTTTATTTGATTTGTTTGTAGTTTAGTTTTAGTTAAGTAGACAGGTTTGTTTTGGTAGAATAGTGGGTTGTTTAGTAACAATGGTACTATGTTATGGCCTTGTTCTTTGTACTGTGTTTTTCTGTTTTGTTTTTGTAAAAAAATTTTTAAAAGTTTTACAATAAAAATATTTATTTAAAAAATGGTTCACCTAAAGGATAAGGAGTTGGAATGCATTTCACATTATTGAAAAAGTTTCTTAATATGATAAATAAGTGTAAATATTAAATTTTTTCCCATGTATATTCTATTTGATTTATTGTCACATGTACTGAGATACAGTGAAAAGTATTCTTTTGCATGCTATCTAGACAAATCAAACATACATGAGTACATCAGGGTAATATAACAGATTGCAGAATATAGTGTTACAGCTACAGAGAAGCTGCAGAGAAAGATCAACTCTAATATATGAGAGGTTCATTCATAAGTCTGATAACAGCGGGGAAAAAGCTGTTCTTAAATCTGTAGGTGCATGTTTTCAAACTTTTGAATCTTCTGCCCGATGGAAGAGGGTGGAAGAGAGAAAAACCGTAGTGGGAGGGGTCTTTGATCATTTTGGCTGCTTTCCCAAGGCAGAGGGAAGTATAGATAGAATATATTCAGTCTAGTGATCTTTTTAGATAGCAGTTCTGTTGGTTTGTTTAACTGGACTGTTTTATAAGCTCTTCACTGCAATCCAGTTGTTGAATTCTTATTGTTACAAATATTTAATTAATGGGTGAAGAGTCTGTTCATTTACTCAGCAAGGCTTTAGCCTCTGACAAGTACTGAAAAGTCTTCGCACACTTTTTTTCTGACCTACATGTGACTCCAGACCCACAGCAATGTGGTTGACTCTTAATTGCCTCTGGGCAATTAGGGATGGGCAATGAATACTGGCCTAGCCAGCAATGCCCTCACCCTGTGGATGAATTTTTAAAAATAATTTAGGTCCAAATGTAGGTGAAAGGGATTGAACTACGCAGACAGGAGAAGTAGGCCTCGCTTGTGGAGTTAATAGACAGGATGGAATTGTTGGAATGGTCACAGGGAAAGGTTAGATTGGAAATGGTAACAGCTAGAGTGAAAATGGAATGTTAAAGGAAAGTGTGAGTGTTTAGAATAAGAATAAGAATGTCTTTGGCAGAGCACTTGAAGGAAACAAGAGACAAATGCATGGCAAAAAAACATCAGAAACAGTTTTTTTTTAGATTAGATTACTTACAGTGTGGAAACAGGCCCTTTGGCCCAACAAGTCCACACTGCCCCGCCAAAGCGCAACCCACCCATACCCCTACATGTACCCCTTACCTAACACTATGGGCAATTTAGCATGGCCAATTCACCTGACCTGCACATCTTTGGACTGTGGGAGGAAACCGGAGCACCCGGAGGAAACCCACGCAGACACGGGGAGAACGTGCAAACTCCACACAGTCAGTCGCCTGAGGCGGGAATTGAACCCGGGTCTCTGGTGCTGTGAGGCAGCAGTGCTAACCACTGTGCCACCGTACCGCCCAGTTGATGAGGGCAGGAGCAGAACGTAAAACAAGAAGCCAGAGTGAGGATAAATGGAGAGGAAAGGAAGATAGATCTGAGGGGGAGTAATGACAATGAATTGGACAGAGAAGAAAGGAGATAGCAATGATTGGGAAGGGAGCGAGAACAGTATGAACCAATGTAGGTGAGCTCTAACTGGTCTAGTCTCCAATCTAGAATGCAGTTGAGAAAAATAGAAATCACGTTGGTTCGTGGGCAGCACAAACATGACATGTTGTATCCTAAAAGTTACAAGCTTGAGTTCATCCCTCATCCCTGTGCTAATTTGGGAATGATCAAATGTTTTCCCCCTAAGAAAGCTGTCATCATGTTTCAAAACAAAATATTTTCATTTGTTCTGTAGATTTTCTGTTCAACAATATTTATTTTCCCAATGAATGTTAACGACATCTTCAGAAGCCTGACTTGCTGGAGTTATTGAGGCCGGCAGTCTGATGATGATTATTCAAAGTGCTATTGAAATTGTAAAGATTGCTGAAGCACTGAGAGGAAATGATTGCATTTTTGATGTTATTAATTTCAATGGCATAAATGGTTAGGGCTCAGTAACTTCTCTAAATCAACCATTCATCGACATCAACACACTTGCTGTATAAGCAAAAATGCTCCCCTTATTTTGTTTCAAAGGTGCTATCCTCATGAAAACATACTTATAAAAAATAACACTTGTTTAGATGGAGAAATCAGACATTTCTTTAAACCTGATTATGTCAGACACAAGCAATATGTTGAAAGGGTGAATTTTCATCTGTAGCACTTTCAGCACTTGGTTTGCAACACAGAAGCTCAGATTAGAAACTTGGGTGTCTCAAAACTCCTCGTGCAACTCCTCCACATTTTACATTCACTCATTTTGTCAGATGAAATCTCCTAAGCGGGCCACCTCCGAGTTCCCCAATACATCTTTAATTTGTGATATTCTGCCCTGAAAGTTGTCTTGCAGTGTTTCCAAGTAATGTATGACATTGTGATGTGTATAATGTGAAGAAAGATGAAAAGATTCTCCTGGCCCAGTTTTCAAATATTCCATTGCTTAGTTGAATGAATCTTTGTAAGTTTCTGATCCTCATCTCTATTTTTATTTTCTTATTCCTCTTTATTCCTCTTCACAAATCTCTATTTTCATTCTTTACGTAACAATTTCACTGCAATATGCTTTTCAGCTAATCTCCTAATTTAGTGATCTCCCTCGGTTGCTTGTCCATGCTTGAGATGTCTACCTCCCTGTCATTGTGTCTCTCACCAATCCTGATCTGAATCATCTGCCATTGATCTATTTTTTGATCTTTATCTATTTTGCCTGGCAGTCTATTTGTCCTTTCAATCCGATGACATTCGCTTGTCTCAATCATACCCTTTGATCCTGTCTGAGAGTTCCTATGATGTCAGTTTGATCACAGACAGACAATCTTGTTCCTGGTTGCAGTCTGACCATGAGCATGCCAATCTGACTGCTAGAGTGACAATACAACTACTGTCTTGACAATCTGGTCAAGTCATGGCAATCTGATGACTGGGTTGCAAATCTGATAATGGCTTTGCTAATGTAACTGCTGGTGGTGCCTACCTGACCATTAGCACAGAGACAATCTGACCAATGTCGGTGATAATGTGACCACTGGCAGTGATAATCTAGCCACTGTCAGTGATAATCTAATCACTAGCAGTAATAATCTAGCCACTGTCGGTGAAAATCTAATCACTGGCAGTGATAATCTAATCACTAGCAGTGATAATCTAATCACTATCAGTGGTAATCTAATCACTAGCAGTGATAATCTAGCCACTGTCGGTGATAATCTAATCACTGGCAGTGATAATCTAACCACTGCCAGTGATTATCTAGCCATTGTCAGTGATAACCTAACCTCTGGCAGTGATAATCTAATCACTATCAGTGGTAATCTAATCACTGGCAGTGATAATATAGCCACTGTTGGTGATAATCTAACCATTGTCAGTGATAACCTAAACTCTGGCAGTGATAATCTAATCACTATCAGTGGTAATCTAACGACTGCCAGTGATCATCTAACCATTGTCAGTGATAATCTAATCACTGGCAGTGATAATCTGACCACAGATGTCAGAAGTCACATAACTCCAAGTTATAGTCCAACAGGTTTATTTGAAATCACAAGCTGTCAGAGCCCTGCTTTTTTGTTCACCTGATGAAGGAGCATCATCCAAAAGCTTGTGATTTCAAATAAACCTGCTGAACTATAACCTGGTGTCGTGTGACTTCTGACTTTGTCCACCCCAGTCCAACACCTGCACTTCAACATCACAACCGTTGACAGTGACAATCTAATCACAGGTAGTTACAATTTGATGTCTGACATTGGTAATATGAACAGTGCCAGGACAGTCTGAACACTGGTATTGATAATGCTTTCCCCGCTGTTATCAGACTTATGAACGGACCTCTCATATATTAGAGTTGATCTTTCTCTGTAGCTGTAACACTATACTGTACATTCTGTTCCAATACATTTGATGCATTTACGTAAGGTTTGATTTGTCCAGTTAGCACACAAGACAGAGCTTATCACTGTACCTTGGTACATGTGACAATAATAAATCAAGTCCAAAACATCACTGCCATGGCAATCTGACTACTGGCAGACACAACCTGATTGGTGGCTTGAAAGACTTTCCTCTGATTCGAGTTGAAATTCTGCTACAGCTTTGATATTATTTTCTTAGTCTTGCACCTCCATCCAAATCAAGTTTACACACAGAAGCCTTTTCTTCTTCAAGGCCTGTTCTAAGCTATGATCTATTAGTTAAAATTATTATTCCAGAAATAAAATTAATATCGACGTAGAAATGGATTAGATAACAGTGCAAGCAAAAGACCAGGGGAAACATAATAACAATTAAAGCAAGCAGTGGCTAATGTTTTCTGAGACGATGTGACACCAGAGTACACAGTAGCCAATTTATTAAAATGTTTCTGGTGCATTGCCCATGATTGTCGAATAAATCTACCATTGCACACAAGGAAACACCACTGAGCAGGTTCACAGAATGTTTAGCCCATATAATTAATTCAGATAGAGCTAAATTATCACTCTCAGAATTTTCAATCATGCTTGTGATGCAAAAAGCCAGCACAAAATTCTGATCCGATTCGAATGATAAGTAAATATAATTTGGCTAGAATGTGTGCATGACCTACCTCTGTTACGCTATCCAGTTACAACACTAGGGTCTACCTGGCAATGCGGAAGAATCTCCAGGTACGTCTTTTGAATGAAAGCAAGACAAACCTGGTGTATCAATGCACTCTCAATCATCAGCAAAGGGGCTATCAATAGTGGTTAAAAGTGACACTTACAAAGGATTAACGTGCTCAGTGATGCTCCGTTTGGTTCACATCAGGGCCACTCAGCTCCTGACCTCATTACACCTTGGTTCAAAGATGAACAAAGGCACTGAATTCCAGAGTTGGGGTGGAAGTGATTGCCGCTGACATCAAGATTGCATTCAGTTGAGCTTGGCACCAAGGAATCCTGGGAAAACAGAAGACAATGTATGTCAGGGCAAATTCTCCGCTGGCTGGAGTTGTGTCAAGCAAAAGGAAAGATGGTTGTGGTTGTTGGAGGTCAATCATCTCAGCTCCAAGACGTTGCTGCAGGAGTTCCTGAGGGTAGTGTCTTAGATTCAACCATCTTCAGCTGCTTTATGTTTTATTCATTAATGGGATGAGGGCTGGGTCAGCATTTATTGCCCAGCTCTAATTGGGCAGTTGAGACTCAACCTCATTGTGGTCGGTCTGGAGTCACATGGAGGCCAGACCAGCTAAAGAAGGCAGTTTCCTTCCAAAAATACCATTAAGGTTTTTCTCAACACTTAATTCCAGATTTTTTAAAATTGAATTTGAATGCCACCATCTGCAATGGCGGTATTCAAACTCAGGTCCCCAGAATGTTACCTAGGTCACAGGTCTAATCATCTAGTAATAATACCCCCACTCGGCCATCAATGGTCATCCTTCAATCATAAGGTCAGAAGTGGACATGGTTGCTGATGATGGCAGAATGTTCACCATTTGGGATTGGTCAGATACTGAATTAGATTATGTCCATATGCAGCAAGACATAGACAACGTCCAAAATCAGGCTGATAAGTGGCACGTGATAATTGTACCACACAAGTATCGGAAAATGACTAACTCTAACAAGAGAGAATGTAGCCTTCACACCTTGATCTCCAATGCCATTACCATTCTTGAATCCTGTACTATCATTATTCTGAGATACCATGGACCAGAAACTGATCAGGACCAACCATATAAATACTGTGGCTACAAGAGCAGGTGAGCTGCTAAGAATTATGCGACAAATAACTCAGTTCCCGTCTCTTTTAATTACTGCCCGCCATCTACAAGGCACAAGTCAGGAGTACGATGGAAAACTCTCCACTAGCTGAATGGGTGCAGCTCCAACAATATTCATCAAACTTGGACATATTCAGGCCAATCAGAAAGTTGATTGGCGCCCCATTAATCACCTTGTATTGTCACTCCCCTCACTACTGGTCTTATCGACCAGGCCCAACCCCTCAAAACATTTTTAAGCAGATAGCCCAGACAGTAACTTTGCTATTTGTTTTAGGTAAGTGTATAGTGGGTATTCCTGGAGTGAATCAGCTGGGCCGACTGCCAAATTTTAAACAAACAGAATTTATTTACAAAATTACAGAATGAAACGCAGCAAACAGAAAATAGACAACTTATCCTATCCAAAAAAACCCAACAGACTACCCTGACTTAATGATGCTGCTCCAAAGATACTTGCAACAATTCCAATAACCACAGCCCTTCATGCAAAGAATAAAAATGAAACAAGCAGCTTACAGGTTACAGAGTCAGAAGAGACAGTTCAGCAGCCTTTTTCACACACCCCTTGCTGCAACTAACTCTAATCTAAACGAAGTTAGCTACACAGCTCACTGGCCTATCTGCTTTGATTATGCCAGATTTTCATACGACATGCAAGACATAGGCTGGAGGCATTATCTATTAGGGACAAACAAAAAGAGCCCCAATAAACCTTTCAAACAGAGCCTAGTTACAGCCTTGGTCATTTAGAAGCTTTCTGCAAAAAACCAAGGACAATCTAACATCATCAAAGGAACATTGGCACGTGGCAGTTGCCTTGTGTACCAACTGCAAGTTGCAATACATCGACTGTACTCTGGACCTTAACTATCTAGAAGGAAAACAGCAGTAGATGCATGAGAATGCGACCACTTTCAAGTTCCTCTCCAATTCACAGACCATTCTGACTTAGGCTATACAGCCATTCCTTCACTGTCACTGGACCAAAATCCTGGAACTTCCTTCCTGACAGCATTGAGGGTGTTCCTCCCCACCAAAGATTGTGGCGGGTCACAAAGCTAACTCACCCCCATCGTCAGCAGAGAAATTAGAGATGGGCAATAATGCTGGCCTAGCGAGTGGTGCCCACATTTCCTGAATGAATAAAGAAAAAGAAGCTGATATAAATAAGATTCATGATCTGGAGATGCTGGAGTTGGACTGGGGTGTACAAAGTTAAAAAATCACACAACACCAGGTTATAGTCCAACAGGTTTAATTGGAAGCACACTAGCTTTCGGAACGTCGCTCCTTCATCAGGTGATTGTGGAGAACACAATTGTAAGGCACCGAATTTATAGCAAACATTTACAGTGTGATGTAACTGAAATTATACATTGAAAAATACCTTGATTATCTGTGGAGTCTTTCGTCTGTTTGAATACCATGATAGTTTCACTTCTTTCATGTGTAAATCACAAAACCTTTTTTATAGGTTGCATTCTCAGGTTAGCTGTACCAATTGATGTTAGCTAGACAATATGTTGAAGGTGTTAGCCCCCTGTGTTCTCTGTCTATGCCATGATGTTTAGATTGATTCTAATCTAAAAAGTGAGATAACAGAGTTTCACTTGAATTCATGCAGCTTTTGAGCTCAGAGTTTTACATGAATCCTTGCAGTTTTTGAGCAAAGTACAATGTAACTCTGCAAGTACAAATTCACCCCACAAAATATATGTGTGCATGTGGGTCTTTGTGTCTGTCTGTGTGTGTGTCTGTCTGGGTTGGGGGTTGTGAGTGTGAGAGAAAGTGTATGTGTGTGTGTAGTGAGTGTCGAGTGTCTTAAGTCTGTGAGGTGGTGCATGTGTAGGTGTGATAGTGTGTGTGTGTGTCTGGGGTTGGGGGTTGTGAGTGTCTGTGAGAGAGTATATATGTGTGTGCATGAGTGTAGAGTAGTCTAAGTCTCTGAGAGCATGTCTGTGTGAGTGTGGGAGTGTGTGTGTCTATAAGGGTGTGTGTGAGTGTCTGTGTGCGTGTCTGTGTATATGTGTGTCTGTGTGTATGTGTGTGTGTATATGAGTGCCTGTGTGTGTGAAAAGTGCAATGGTGGTCACCTGTAATGTGACATGAACCCAACGTCCCGGTTGAGGCCCTCCCTATGGGTACCGAACTTAGCTATCAGCCTCTGCTCAGTCACTTTTCGCTGCTGCCTGTCCCGAAGTCCGTCTTGGAGGATGGTCACCCGAAGGTCCGAGGCTGAATGTCCTGGATCACTGAAGTGTTCCCCAACTGGGAGGGAACCCTCCTGTCTGTTGATTGTTGTGCAGTGCCCATTCATCCATTGTCGTAGCCTTTGCTCAGTTTCCCCAATGTACCATGCCTCAGGTATGGTACATGTATGCTCAAACCATCAGGAAATATATAAATGACAGATTCATCAGCCGTATCCACAAGGTAGAGCAAAACATCACCCGTTCACAACGCAATGCCATCCACACTCTCAAAACCAATCACAACATTGTCATCAAACCAGCAGATAAAGGAGGAGACACTGTCATTCAGAATAGAACAGATTACTGCAAGGAAGTGTACCGACAACTGAACAACCAGGAACACTACAGGCAACTACCAACTGATCCAACCAAAGAACACACCCGTGAATTAAACACATTGATCAGGACTTTGGATCCAGTCCTTACGCGCCCTCATCCCACGTACTTCTCGTGTAGGTGACTTCTACTGCCTTCCAAAGGTACACAAAGCCAACACACCAGGATGTCCCATTGTATTGGGCAATGGGACCCTATGTGAGAATCTCTCCGGCTATGTTGAAGGCATTTTGAAACCTATTGTACAGAGGATACCCAGCTTCTGTCACGACACTACGGATTTTTTACAGAAACTCACCATCCATGGACCAGTCGAACCGGGAACATTCCTCGTCACAATGGATGCTTGAGCACTCTACACCAGCATCCCCCACAATGATGGCATCGCTGCAACAGCCTCAGTACTGAACACTAACAGCTGCCAATCTCCAAACACCATCCTCCAACTCATCCGCTTTATCCTCGATCACACCTTTGACAGCCAGTTCTTCATCCAGACATATGGAACAGCCATGGGGACCAAATTTGCACCCCAATATGCCAACATCTTCATGCACAGGTTCGAGTAAGACATCTTCTCTACGCAGGATCTCCAACCAACATTATACACCAGGTACATTGACAACAATTTCTTCCTCTGGACCCATGATGAGGAGTCACTGATAAAACTACACAGTGACATCAACAAGTTTCATCCCACCATCAAACTCACCTTGGACTACTCTCGACTATCTGTCTCATTCTTGGACACGTGCGTCTCCATCAAGGATGGACACCTCAGCACCACACTCTACCGCAAACCCACAGACAACCTCACAATGCTACACTTCTCCAGATTCCATCCAAAACATATTAAAACAGCCATCCCCAATGGACAAGCCCTACGCATACACTGGGTCTGCTCAGATGAGGAGGGACGTGACGGACACCTGGAAGTATTCAAGGATGCCCTCACAAGAATGGAGTACGATGCCCAACTCATCAACCGCCAGTTCTGACGTGCCACAGCAAGGAACCGTAATGACCTCCTCAGGAGACAGACACGGGCTGCAACTGACAGGGTACCCTTTGTTATTCAGTACTTTCCAGGAGCTAAAAAACTATGCCATGTTCTTCATGACTGCAACACATTATCAATGAGGATGAGCACCTCGCCAAGACCTTCCCCACACCTCCACTACTTGCCTTTAAACAATCACCAAACCACAAACAAATCATTGTACATAGCAAGCTGCACGGCTCTTAGGATAACTCCATACAACCCTGTCACGGTAGGCGCTGCAAGACGTGTCAGAGTGTGGACATGGACACCACCATTACACGTGGGGACACCTCCTACCATGTAGATGGCATGTACTCATGTGACTCAGCCAACGTTGTCTATCTTATACGTTGCAGGCAAGGATGCCCTGAGGCATGGTACATTGGGGAAACTGAGCAAAGGCTACGACAACGGATGAATGGGCACCGCACGATAATCAACAGACAGGAGGGTTCCCTCCCAGTTGGGGAACACTTCAGTGGTCCAGGACATTTGACCTCGGACCTTCAGGTGACCATCCTCCAAGGTGGACTTCGGGACAGGCAGCAGAGGAAAGTGGCCGAGCAGAGGCTGATAGCTAAGTTCGGTACCCATAGCGAGGGCCTCAACCGGGACCTTGGGTTCATGCCACATAACAAGTGACCACCATTGCACTATACACACACACAGACACTCCTATACACACACACATACACACAGACACGCACACAGACACTCACACACACCCTTACAGACACACACACTCCCACACTCACACAGGCATGCTCTCAGAGACTTAGACCACTCTACACTCATGCACACACACATACACTCTCTCTCACACTCACAATCCCCAACCCAGACAGACACACACACAGACAGACACAAAGACCCACATGCACACATATATTTTGTGGGGTGAATTTGTACTTGCAGAGTTACATTGTACTTTGCTCAAAAACTGCAAGGATTCATGTAAAACTCTGAGCTCAAAAACTGCATGAATTCAAGTGAAACTCTGTTATCTCACTTTTTAGATTAGAATCAATCTAAACATCATGGCATAGACAGAGAACACAGGGGGCTAGACAACATATTGTCTAGCTAACATCAATTGGTACAGCTAACCTGAGAATGCAACCTATAAAAAAAGGTTTTGTGATTTACACATGAAAGAAGTGAAACTATCATGGTATTCAAACAGATGAAAGACTCCACAGATAATCAAGGTATTTTTCAATGTATAATTTCAGTTACATCACACTGTAAATGTTTGCTATAAATTCGGTGCCTTACAATTGTGTTCTCCACAATCACCTGATGAAGGAGCGACGTTCCGAAAGCTAGTGTGCTTCCAATTAAACCTGTTGGACTATAACCTGGTGTTGTGTGATTTTTAACTAAACAAATAAGATTGTTAACTTTTCATGTCATGTGGATTTTGATGAAGATTATGCAAATGATGTTGATGAATTCTTGCAATCCCTAACGAAGCATTATTGAATGAACGACTAATGAAATTAGAGAAGGAATCAAGTTTGTAGGAGAAAAATGATGATGATGACAACAATGAAGAAACAGAAATAATTAGTCAAATTACAATGAAAAGTATAAGTGAATTATTTAGTTTAGCTGCTGACAAGCGTTCTATCATTTCAGATATGGTCAGTTGCAACTCCAATTCTCTCTGTAAACTGGGATAATTATATTTAATGCTGTAAAGTGACCAACAGGGAAAAGCAGAAGTTTGTTAATTAAACTAGGAAGGAGAAATATTTCCAGAAAAGTCAGCTTCCATCACCATCAATTCTTCATCATCCCTACCACCATTGATTCCCCTTACTGCTATTGAACCAGATGCTGATGGACCTTCTGCAGTTTCACTCAACTCCTCTTCAACTCCTCTTGACAAGGATGTTCCCTTGTCAATAAGTGAATTGCAAAATCATTTTCATAATGTCTTATTACCTATTCATCTGTTTCAGTGTTAAAATACATAGTACATAAAATATGTTTCCATTCAAAAAATTATATGTGAGCAATGTAACCTATCTTTATTTTTTATGCTTAAGGAGTGCTCCTTTTGTTAAGCATGTTTTCCTTACCCATGCTGCTTTGTAGCAACATATTAGGCACGGTAAATGAAGGATAGCTACATACTCATACTCATGTTATATTACAGAATATGATTGTTCAATATCAAAGTTAAATGGTTGCTATTGTATTGATTGCTGTTGTGAAGATAAGTCTGTTGTGGGAAGTGAGCAGATTGAGCTATGACATGACTTTCAGGTTTTTGGTTCGAGGGGAAAGAGCTGTCCTTCTCTTCTATTTTTATTATTCTTTCAGGAACTATGGATGTTGCTGGCTGGACCAGTATTCATTGTCCATCCTTAACTGCCCTCAAAAAGGTGGTAATGAGCTGACCTCATGGACTGCTGCAGTCCATTTGGTGATGTTACACTCATAAAGCTGTTGCAGTGGAAGTTCCCGTGACACTGAAGCAATGACAATGCACTTACAAGTGAAGATGGTGACTAGCCTCAAAATGGCCTTGCAGGTTCTGATGTTCTCATAGAACTGTTTCCCTTGTCCTTCTAGATGGTAGTGTCCAGGGGGTTTGGAAAGTGCTGTCTAAAGTGTTTCTACAGGGCATCTTGGAGGTGGTATATACACTGTTGCTCAGACTGCTGCTCCATTGCAATGCTCAAAGGCACGTGTTTGGTTTCCCAGCAATTTCCCCTCTAACGGGTTCACTGGGTTAATGAGACCCTACTCTGGAGAATGGCAGTTAGACCAGTGTTGCAAGAACCTGCTGTTATCTCTTGGAGTGAGGGAATTTGAACATTATCCTGGTCACTCGCATAGTGCCTGTGTAAGCTTCTGCCACACTGTAAGCTACACTGAGATGACACATTCTGAAGCTGAACACTTCCAATCCAGAGCCAGTTGACAACTTCCTGCAAGGCCATCTGCAGTGTCCCCGCTGAATGTCAGCCATTGTCCACCAGCTGCACTGTGACCAAGGCCATCTGCAGTGTCCCCGCTGAATGTCAGCCATTGTCCATCAGCTGCGTTGTGACCAAGGCCATCTGCAGTGTCCCCGCTGAATGTCAGCCATTGTCCATCAGCTGCATAGTGACCACTGGTGGCATCCTGTGGAGGAGCATGTGGCCAGGCACAAGCATTTGAAAGGTGTCACAAAGTCAATGCACAAAGCTGAGCAGTTCAGTTTTGGTTGTTTTACTAGAAATGTTATTACAGTTATTATGGAAAGATTTACTTATTGGTTGCTTTCAGTTCTGAGGAGTGACCTTGTAAAGGTTTATAAAATCACAAGAGGCATGGATAGAGTAAGTAGACAAGGTCTTTTCCTTGGGGTGGGGGATTCCAGAACTCGAGGGCATAGGCGTAGGGTGAGAGTGGAAAAAATGGGATCTAAGGGGTAACATTTTCATGCAGAGGGTGGTGTGTGTGTGGAATGAGGTACCAGAGGAAGTGATGGAGGCTGGTACAGTTACAACATTTAAAAGGCTCCTGGATGGTATATGAATAGGAAGGGTTTAGAGTGATATGGGCCAAATGCTGGTAAATGGGACTAGCTTCAGTTGGGATATCTGGTCAGCATGGATGAGTTGGATCAAAGTGTTTCTGTGCTGTACGTCTGTATGAATCTATGACTTTTAAGGGGAGATTTTAGGTAGCACTTCTAAATACAAAGAGGTGGGCGAGGTTTGGAACTCTCTTCCACAAATGGCAGTTGATATGAGATCAGTTGTTAATTTTAATTCTGCGATAGATTTTTTTTAAAGCAAAGGTATTAAGGGATTAAGGGCCAAAGGCAGGTATTATGGAGTTTAAATACTGATCAGGTATGATCTCATTGATTGGTGGAACAGTCCTGAGGGGCTGCATGGCCCCCTCCTGTTCTTGTGTTCCTAAAAATAGGTCAAAGGCACCTCACCTGGATGTAATGCTGTTGGGTCTGGGGGTCCCTTGTGAAAGAGAGTGCATTTGCTGAACCAGCTTGGTCTAAAATAGCAGGTCATGTGTAAAATCAGCTTTGCAGGCTGCTCACATGCTTTCAGCTCACATATATGATGTTGGTTTTGGCACCCAGCCAGAGAGTGCTGGACGTACAAGGGAACCTTCTGCTCTTTGTTATTACACTTTCCAGCTTCTGTAGTGTCAGCACCAACAATGCTGTAGAGCTAAGTTTTATCGCCAAGAGATGGTAATGACCTCATCAAAGTTAGGCCTTCTCATGTTCCCAATCACATCTTGCGATCCAATTGCAATTTAAATATTTTCAATATATTTTATTACTTATCCCATTAACACAATACGCTAACATTTCTAAATTTGTCAGGAAAAAAGATAACAATCTTCCTGATATCTCTTTTAAGTGTTTTTTTTCTCTCAATAATATTCATTCCTCACCCTGGGTCTCAATTTTCTCATGATTTTAGCTATACCATTTAATATTTATGTACATTTGATGAGATTTCCGCTTCTATCCAGCCTTCAGGATAAACTGTAGAGCCCTGAACATGTAAAGTCTTCTGCCAGTACAGAGTCACGCTTGGAGTGAGTGTAGTTATTAAAATCAACCATGCAGGATCGTGGCTTGAGCTGTAATCTGCTGTATTTTGCAGGCAAGAGAAATCCAAGGATTACTCCAGCTGACCAGCAGATACCTTGTTATATAAACAGATTTCATTTAAATGGATCTTGTACTGGATCTTGCAGCTTACCCAACTCTTTTCCATTTATATCATTACTCACCCATCTGAAACAGTAACAGTAATGTATGGGTGCCCTCACCTCTACATGTAGTATTCTTAGGAGGAGTGTCATCTCTTAGTTTGTGGTCGAAAATGTTTCTTCTATTTTGCTTGCGATAATAACAATCATTTTAGTTGACGATTGAAAGCTGTCTTGCCATTATTTTTCATTATCAAATCAATTATTTCTTTGTTTTTTTTTCCAGCTGTCCAAAGATGTACACATTAGGTGGATTAGCCATGCTAAATGTCCAGGGATATGTAGGTTAGGTGTGTTAGCCATGGGAAATGCAGGGTTACAGTGGTGGTGAAGGGGATGGGTCTGGGAGGGATGCTCTTTGGAAGGTCAGTGTGGACTTGTTGGGTCGAATGGCCTGTTTCCACACTGTAGGGATGCTGTGGATTCTATGGAACTGGCATTTCATCTACAGTAGGTGAAAGTGAGGACTGCAGATACTGGAGATTAGAGTTGAAAGCCATACTCTCATTTCATCTATAGTAACTGGGCAGGAATTCCTTCAGAAGTTTCAGTGAGGCTCCTAGACTTGGAAGAAGAAGCAAAGTTCTGAAGAAAGACAGATACAGTTGTGAAACTCAAGTTAGGAATATACCCATCATTTCCCACAGCACCCATTTGCTATCTCATACTTGAACATCTTACAGCAGTCATAAAACTTTGCTTCACCTTCACCATCTCGTGGAGGCCTTCCTGATCAAAACATGTACCACAGGGACAAATTTCCTCACAGATATGAACGTCACTCTTAGAGTATCCCTTTGTACCACAGTCATATCCTGGTGTTCTATTGGTAACATGAAAAAACAGTCAACTGACTTACAGCTGCATCAAGTAAGTGATGGAAACCTTCAGTGGTCAATCACATATTTCTAGCACATCACATAAGTGAGCAGAAAACCAAAGTTAGGGCTTGAATTTCCTTTAACTATAATCATAACTCTTTAGACTTGGAGCAGATCTTCTGCTCCTCATTCCTGAAGAAGGGCTTTTGCCCGAAATGTTGATTTTCCTGTTCTTCGCATGCTGCCTCACCTCCTGTGCTTTTCCAGCACCACACTCTTGACTTTAATCTCCAACATCTGCAGTCCTCGCTTTTGCCTACTCCTCTTTGTAACCTGTGCAACATGAATCTGTCATTTTTGTGGTACTGTGTCTAGAATGAATGCAGTGCTCCGGGAAGGTTAATGGGCTCTTTGTGTTAAAGCCAGTGCAGGTGTACTGAAGTGCAACAAATTTGTGTGTTAGGATTCATAGAAAAATTGTTAACTTTTGCCCGTGCTCTTGAAATTATTGCTGGGAGGAAGCAGACATAATGTGAATGCTGCGCTAATAGTGTTTCTGTTTTTGAAGAAGCAATTAAAGTGTTTCTTCCTGGATTCCTCAAGGCTTGGCTTCTAACAGAAAAAGGCATATTGATGTCTGTTCAGAGATGGCATCACACGCTTAATATGATTTGAACCTGACAGAATCAGCATGTGGGACAGTGGGAAAGCTGAAGTAAAAGCATAGAGTGGCAAGCAGAGAGGTGAAAATCACAGGCTGCTCTGATAGCAAAGAGCCCACATGCTGCAAACACTCCATGTGGGTGTCTAGGGCATATGTTATCACTGAAGCAAATGTCATCAATTATGTTACACTGGAGCACTATTTGAGAAGCAGTGCTGAAGAGTTCTCTTAAAATGAGAACTTTGCAATGTGGATAATGGTAGCCATGAGCAGGTTCAGGTGAGACAAGATCTTCACTCCAAATGGTCCAATTTTCCAAAGTATTCCTTTGCTACACTTCTCATAACCACAAATATAGGTTTTTTTTTATGTGAACCTTTCCCTTGTCATCTTGAAATCCATTAATGTTTTCTGTTGCACCACTTGTTTTGTAATTCTGCTGAACAAACATTTCAACATTTTAGTGAAAGGTTCCTCGATTTCGCATTTTCAAGATGTTCTCTCTCGTACTGTTTTCAAACACATTCCCAATTAGGCTTAATGATTTAGGTTTAAAAATCAGTGGATCATCGGCTCCCCTTGCCTGAAAAGTAAAGTTTAAAATCACACGCTATCAGTTTATTGCCCAAGTAAAAGTTACATTTGTTGCTTTTCAATCCGAGGGAACATGGACTGGGTCGGTTGAATTGTGAAATATATCAATGGGTGGACTACAATCATTGAAACCAGTTCTTTCGTTATCATGTATATTGTTAGAGCCAAAGAGCCTCAACTACCTTTTGCTTCAACAAACTTCACCATGTCCTGGATAATGGATGTAAGGAGGTCAGCCTTAGAGAATATGAGTTTCCTGATTGGTGCTGTTAATCTGGTCCAATCAGGGAAACCTGGCTGAGATAAATGGATGAATGTTTGGGGTATTGTGGCCCTGGAGTGACAGGCTTTGTGAGAGGCAGTGCTATTGTCAAGCGCTATGCATTTGTAAACAAAGGGTGTTTGGTGATGAGATGTTGGCCTCTGAAGAGTTATTTCATGCTGGTGATTTTAAATTAGGATGCACAGGTTTAATACTTTAAAAACATGTCTATAAACATTTAGAACCCTGTTGTCATTCTATTAGATGTGCATGGTTAAATTTAGCATTCACATAAAGTAATGTAAAGAACATCTTTTTTTACTAGTTTTTAGATTGTGAACTAAAATTGGGAAAGTACTCCCTTCAACCAACTCACTGTGGAAGGAATTGTTGAGCATTTAAAACAAAAGTTACTGGAACTCATTATCAATGGTGTTTACACTGCTGCTTTCTTCCACCAGTGGAGAGAGATGTTTAAAACGTCACAGCAGCCTAGGAATGTATTCAGAGCAAAATATGGTCCATTGATTGGTTTGTGTGATCAAGACTGGTAATGCAGGGCAGGAGCCATCAGTATGACAACAGCTTTCTAATTGGTTCCTAGGCAGGTGGACAGCAGGTGAACAATACCGAAACTGAAGCCTTTCGATGCAAAAGAGACAAGGGTGTCTCTCACTTCCTGAAAAATAGCTAGATATTCTCACCCACCATTTGCTGTAGGCCATTGTCTCTAACCAGCGACTGAAAATAGAGCACTTCATGCATCAACCACTTTATGCCTTTAGCAAAAAAGTGAAAGAATCAAGAAGTAAGAAGATTATAGATTTAAAGGTCTTGGAGCTCATAGGATTCTAAAGGGTGAATGCGAAGAGGATGCTTCCTCTCATGGGAGAGACTGTCTCAGAGCGCACAGTCTCAGAATAAAAGGGCACCAATTTAAGACTGAGATGAGGAGGGATTCCTTCTCCCAGAGGTTGTGAGAATGTGGAACTCCTTGCCACAGAAAGCTATCAGGGCAGAGTCCTTGTGTCTTTTTAAAGCTGAGATAGATAGATTCTTGATCAGTCAGAGAATCGAATGTTATGAGTAAAAGACAGAAAAGTAGACATGAGGAATCTCGGATCAATAGAACATAGAAGAATACAGTGCAGTACAGGCCCTTTGGCCCTCGATGTTGCGCCGATCCAAGCCCACCTAACCTACACTAGCCCACTATCCTCCATATGCCTATCCAATGCCCGCTTAAATGCCCATAATGAGGGAGAGTCCACCACTGCTACTGGCAGGGCATTCCATGAACTAACCACTCGCTGAGTAAAGAACCTACCCCCCCTTAATTTAAAGCTATGCCCCCTTGTAATAGCTGAAAATTCAAACGTGATCTTATTGAATTGCAGAGTAGCCTCAAGCAGCCAAATGGCCTACTTCTGTTCTGATTTATAATGGTCTTATGGAAGAAACAATCCTGAAAACTAATGGTGATGAGCCATGTTCCCCATCATTTGTCCCTCCACCCAAAACATCTATGTTTGCTTGTTATCCGTGACTGTCCCCTTGTATGTGTAAGTGTTTAGGAATGGGATACAGCTTAAGTCAGCAGAGCTAGAGCTGATAATTCATATTTTGTTGTCCTGTTATTAGAAGCGACTACATTGCAATAAATGATATTTTCTTGTTTAGTATGAAAATCTAGTCAGAGTCTATCAGGAAGATATATTGGGGAACTCTGAGTAATTTGATTAAAGCTTTAACTCTTGTGATATCCCTGGGAGTCATGGCGCTTGAGTATCTGTGCATTTCCGCAAGGGGGTCATGATAATATAAAGATTCAGGTTAGTCATTCATACAGGAAACTTGAGGATCAGATACACTTACAGGTTGAAATATCAGCAAATTGTTAACGGTTTTTGAGAAGATTCGTAGCTCAGGTTGAGATTCTGGATGAAGGTTTGTTTACTGAGCTGGCAAGTTCAGTTTCAGACGTTTCATCACCATACTAGATAACATCATCAGTGAGACTCCTGATGAAGTACTGCTGGTATGGCCTGCTTTTTATTTATGTGTTTAAGTTTCCTTGGGTTGGTGACATCATTTCCTGTGGTGATGCCATTTCCTGTTTTTTTTCTCAGGGGGTGTGGAAATGGGATCCAAGTCAATGTGTTTGTTGGTAGAGTTCTGGTTGGAATGCTATGCTTCTAGGAATTCTTACACGTGTCTCTGTTTGGCCTGTCCTAGGATGGATGTGTTGTCTCAGTCAAAGTGGAATCCCTCCTCATCTGTATGTAAGGATACTAGTGAGATTGGGTCATGTCTTTTTGTGGCTAGTTGATGTTCATATATCCTGGTGGTTAGTTTTCTACCTGTTTGTCCATTGTAATGTTTGTTACAGTTCTTGTAAAGTATTTTATAAATTACATTAGTTTTGCTTGTTGTCTATATAGGATCTTTGAAGTTCATTAGCTGCTGTTTTAGTGTGTTGCTGGGTTTGTGGGCTCCACCATGATGCCAAGGGGTCTGAGTAGTCTGGCTGTCATTTCTGAGATGTCTTTGATATAGGGGAGAATGGCTAGGGTTTCTGCACGTGTTTTGTCGACTTGTTTGGGTTTGCTTCTGAGAAATCAGCGGACTGTGTCCGTTGGTTACCCATTCTTTTTGAATACACTGTTTGGTTGATTTTCCTCAGCTCTTCATTGTTCCTCTGTCCTGCAATGTGTGGTGGCTCATTGAAATAATATTTTAATATAGCAAGAACTGTAACAAACACTACATTGGACAAACAGGCAGAAAATTAGCCATCAGGTTACATGAACATCAACTAGCCACAAAACGACATGACCCTCTCTCACTCGTATCCTTACATACAGATGAGGAAGGACACCACTTCGACTGGGATAACACATCCATCCTAGGACAAGCCAAACAGAGACACATGCAAGAATTCCTAGAAGCATGGCATTTCAATTGGAACTCTATCAACAAACACATTGACTTGGATCCCATTTACTACTCTCTGAGGAAAAGAACAAGAAATGACATTACCACAGGAAATGATGTCACCAATCCAAGGAAACCGTAACACATAAATAAAAAGCGAGCCATACCACTAGTGCTTTATCTGGAGGCTCACTGGTGATGTTAGCTAGTATGGTGATGAAACATCTGAAAATGAACCTTCCAGCTCAGCGAGCAAACCTACATCCAGATCAGCAAATTGTTTCTGAACAAAGGACAGATTGTGGTTACCATCCTTTCCAGCTTAGATGTAATTAACTATTTCACTGGTTTTCTATTGACAGTTCTAAACAGTAATCCCACTTACAAATTTCATGTCATGCGCCCAGGTTTATAAGATTTTATGTTATCAAATTAAAAAAATGCACAAATGATCCCTCAATATTTATATAAAAAAGAATATTTATCACACAGAAGGAAGCCACTCACTATAGCTCTGTTTTCTGAAAAATAAAACTTCACTTTCAGCTCATTGTCATGTAGATCGCAGCACTGAAAGTGCATATTAAAGTTTTCTCCTCTAAATGTAATGACATTTTCCACCTTTTCAGACAGTGAGATCCACATGCCCTCTACCATCTGGGTGATAAGAATTCTCCTCAGCTTCTGTCTTGCACTGGTGGTGGTGTCGGGCCTAGGGTGGAGGTAGGTGACAATGAGCTAGGAGGATGTTGCAGGCAAGAGTGCAATTGCAAGAGAGTGAGCATTGGAGGGAGCTGGGTGCAGTCACAGTGATAGAGTGAGTGTGAGGGAGCAGAGAGAAGATAGTGAAGTGGTGTTATGGCTTCCCTTGTCAGTCCCTTTGGTAGAAGACAAGGTAGTGTTCCCCTGCATCACCTGATCCTTGGCTGGGTAGCAGGACATTGATCTCCCTTTGACTGCAATGTCTAGGATATTTGTCAAAAAACTGCACAGGCTGACTCCAGACTACCAACGCTTTACCTGGGGATTTTTTCCAGAAGTTGGAAATTGGCAACATTTTAAGTATGGTGCCAGCACCGGGGCAGGAGGGTCTGTTGGGATATTCCAGCAGTGGAGAGTACATCAACATCTGGTAAGATTCAGCCCAATGTCTCCATTCCATTGAACGAGGGAAGTCTTCATGAACAAGCTCCAGTGAAGAGAACGGTGAATACCACTCATTACTGCTGACTGTACAATGCACATCTCTCCAGGCAATACTTGGGTGGTAAAGAGATTGCAATTGGGAGTCCATTCGCAAGTCACTTCATATACAACTTGGGACATAATGTGGGCAAATTAAAGGAGCTGGTCATAAGTACAGGGAACATTTGCATGTTGGATCCCTGTCACAGTCATAAATATGAGCATTCATAAAGCAAATGTTCATAAATTGGGGACGTCCTGCAGATTAGAAACCTCCTTACTTTGGGTCAACTGACTTTCACTGTGGGACATTTGTGCCTGTTATTGAAGGTAACTGGCACTTAAAGACTATAATTCTCTGTGTGTCTTTGATACATTGCTTCAGTCAGAGTTAAAAATCACCCAACACCAGGTTATAGTCCAACAGGTTTATTTGGAAGCACTAGCTTTCAAAGCACTGTTTCTTCATCAGGTGGTTGTGGAACAGAATTATAAGACACAGATTTTGTAGGAACAGGACTGCAGTGTCATGGAATGTAATATTAAACAAATTTACCTTAAGTATTTCATCTTTTAGAATGATCATGTTAGTTTTGGTTCCTTCATATATAAATCCCAGAATGTTTTTAAAGTTACATTCACAAGGTAGCTTTTAATAATAGGTGTCATCTCAACTCAGATAATACATTGAAGGTATGAGCTTAAAGTCTGTCTGTGTCCCAATGTTAGATCAGATTTATTCAATTTCTAAAGTGGGATTTACAGAATCTTACTTGGACCTATGCAAAATAACTGTAATTCGACAAGGAGAACTTCACTCCATTAATTTGTGTGTGTGTGTGTGTGTTTAGTGTGACATGAACCCAAAGTCCCGGGTGAGGCTGTCCCTATGCGTACCAAACTTAGCTATCAGCCTCTGCTCGGTCACGTTGCGTCGTTGCCTGTCCCAAAGTCCACCTTGGAGGATGGTCACCCAAAGGTCCGAGGCTGAATGCCCCAGAAGTGTTCCCCGACTGTGAGTGAACACTCCTGTCTGTTGATTGTTGTGCCATGTCCATTTATCCATTGCCGCAATCTCTGCTCGGTCTCACCAATGTACCATGCTTT
Organism: Chiloscyllium plagiosum; assembly: GCF_037043375.1. Classification (NCBI taxonomy): domain Eukaryota; kingdom Metazoa; phylum Chordata; class Chondrichthyes; order Orectolobiformes; family Hemiscylliidae; genus Chiloscyllium; species Chiloscyllium plagiosum. The sequence continues at coordinate 7,343,313 of NW_028270140.1, read as the reverse complement.
GAGAGCTAGTGCTTCCAAATAAACCTTTTGGACTATAACCTGGTGTTGTGTGATTTTTAACTTTGTCCACCCCAGTCCAACACTGGCACCTCCAAATCATTGCTTCAGTCAAATATTCACCTCCTGCTCCATGGAATGAGGCTTATGCCTGAATTGGGCTTGTGACCATCTTTTTGTCAAATGAATTTGTCATCAAGGTGAAGTCATGGTCTAACCAGATCATAAGACTGCTCTCTCATTAGAAAGACAACCAGTGGTGGTTTAACCTTAGGGTTGCCATGCCTCAGGCAAGAGGAGAGATTGAGAAGGAGAGTCCTTTGTGGTGACCTCAGTCAGTGCGGGAATTGAAACCATACAGTTGGCATCACTCTGTATCTCAAACCAGCCAGCTGAGTTAACCAGGCATGCTGCACTCAGCATCCTGCAATGTTCCTGTGAATCACAGTGCAAATTGGAGGAGGAACGTCTCATCTTCAGACTAGGCAGTTTCCAACATTCTGGGCTCACTATTAATTTCAACTCCTTCAAATTGTGAACCCATTCCTTCCTTTCATTTAGTTTTGCTTGTTACATTCTCTGGCACCCTCTTTCCCTTTCCACCCATCCCAATGACTGTGTTACACACAGCCACTCCCCATGTTACAAACTGATTCCACACTAGAGTCCATTCACAAGTTGACTCGTTTGGAAGTCAGAGAAAAATGGGGCCAACCTGACCTCCCAATCACCGCCCATTTTAATTCTCCTTCCCACTCCCTTTCCAACATGACGATCCTCAGCTTCCTCCATTGCCACAGTGAATCAGACCATAAACTGGACGAAGAACAACTTATCTTCTGCCTGGGCAGCCTACAGCCCAGGGTACTCAACATTGAGCTCCAATTCCAAACAACATTCTATCCCATCCCCTGACTCCCTTCCCGACCCCTTTCCCTCCATTCTATTCCTCTGACTGAACCTTACGTCCAGCCACCAACCGGATTCATTCTTCCCATTAACCAACCAGGCTGTACCCCCTACCTGTGCTCACCTATCACTACCTCATCAGCCTGCCCCTCTCCCCACCCAAAACCCTCCCCCACCCTACCCCTTTATCTACAGCTCCCCTTACACCCATCCCCAGTGCTAAAGAATTGTTGCACCTGAAATGTTGATTTCTCCACCTCCTGATGCTGCCTGGCTTGCTGTGTTCTTCCAGCCTCCTGCTCATCAGTCTTAAGCGCAGGGGCTGTTTGTATGTTAGGTCTTCAAAACTACATCACGATATGAGATCATGTTAATAGATATGGGGTTTCTAAGTCACACAATTGTAAAATTGTAAATCGGGAAATTCATAAACCGTAGTACCTAGCTAGTTACAATCCATCTGAGTTATACAATAATCACTACTGAGATATCAAGCTGGATTTGAGAGTAGGCACACATTACTGTTAGCTACATCGAACTAAGCATGAGAACAATTACTGTTAATACACAATAATGAGTTCTGACAAAACCTGAACTCTGATTTTCTCTCCACAGATGCTGCCAGACCTGCTGTGCTTTTCTGGCAATTTCTGTTTTTGTTTCTGATTTCCAGCATCTGCACTTCTTTCAGTTTTTAACTGGTAGTACACAAACTGGTTAACTCTTCCCACAAACAGATCTTTATAATCAGATGGGTGGAGCTTATCTCATGGTACCAGTTAACTTTTTCATGTACAACACCTTAAAGGGTCAGGTGCATCCCAAAGACTGATCGAGTATCGCAGTTGTGATGATGCTATCACTTTGAGAGATTCTTTTGTCCTGGCTTTCTTTTTGAAGAGAGGTGGTAAGGCAGAGGTATCGAACTGGCCACTGAATACCTCTTGAATAAACAGCTTGGGAGGCCTTGGGTTTTTTTAACAGCCAATATGGGTGTGGCCAGCTCTCACAGATCCACATCTCTGGATTTTGGTTTTTCAGTAACACCAGGAACTCTTGGGGTCTTAAAAGAGTTGGGAGCTTCAGTGAATGTCTCCTGGCTGCTTCACTCTCTGAATCTTCTTTTGATTTGTTTTCCTCTTGGATTGGAGAACTGCATGTGAGAATCTGTGTTTGAATTTTGTTGTTTTGCCAAGGGGTGTGTTTATGGGATGTTAGTATATTAGAACAGTTAATTAGTAGTAGTAACTGGATTTATTATTCTGTTAAATTTCCAATTTGATAATTTCTTCTAAACTCTTCTTTTTTTGGTTGTATTTTAACTACAGTTGTTTTGTTTTGCTTAACATTGAGTAGATTAGATTACTTACAGTGTGGAAACAGGCCCTTCGGCCCAACAAGTCCACACCGACCCGCCGAAGCGCAACCCACCCATACCCCTACATTTATCCCTTTAACCTAACACTATGGGCAATTTAGCATGGCCAATTCACCTGACCCGCACATCTTTTGGACTGTGGGAGGAAACCGGAGCACCCGGAGGAAACCCACGCAGACACGGGGAGAATGTGCAAACTCCACACAGTCAGTCGCCTGAGTCGGGAAATGAACCCGGCTCTCTGGCGCTGTGAGGCAGCAGTGCTAACCACTGTGCCACCGTGCCGCCCACAATCTGAGTAGTTTGACCAGTCACATTGCATCTGGGACACTTTACATTTGCCTTTAAAATAAGTAAAAGTTAGGGTCCAATCTACCTTCTTAAAATATTGTTGAAAGGTCTGGTCTGGTCCATAACATAAGCAACGCTTCTTCAAGTCTAAGGTTTTTAGCAGGTCAGTACATGGATTTAAGGCAATGCTAAGATGGCTGTACAAAGGAACATAGAAACAAGAGAAGGCCATTCAGCCCCTCAAACCTGTTCTGCCACACAATGAGATCATGATTGATCTGTGACCAAACTCTATATACCTGAATTTAGCCCATATCCTTTAATACCTCTACTTCTCAAAAAATATCTACCTCAGATTTAAAATTAATAATTGATCCAGCATCCACTTCTGTTTGTGGGAGAGAGTTCCAAACTTCTACCACTCTTTGTGTGTAGAAGAACTCCCTACTATCTCTCCTGCCTGGTTTTAGAATCCCCAAACAGGGACAATAGTTATCCTTATCTACCCTGTCTTTTCCTGTTAATATCATGAATATTTTGATATACCTCAACATTATAAATTCTCAAGAAAACAGAAAAGTTGCATAAGTTCTCTTCATAACTTAATCCCTGAAGTTCAGGTATCATCAAGCCTACATTTTACTCCTTCCGAGCCAATAAAAGGTAAAGTCGCCATAGTTCCACCCTCTCATTAGAGAGAGAACAAGGAAGAGAGAGAGAGAGAGAGAGAGACAACTGGTGGTGGTTTAACCTGAGGGTCACTGCACCTCAGGCAAGGGGAAAGGTTGAGAAGTTCCTTCAATGTAGCCTCTGCCTGTGTGGGAAATGAACCCACCCTGTTGGTTTCACTCTGTAGCAGAGACCAGCCATCCAAGTTAACCAACCCCAAAGCAAACGGCTAATATATTCTTCCCACTAAAGCATTTTCCCTCCATGAGATTTTCTAGGCCTTTATTTTTACCTCTCAGACACTATTGCCATCCTGCATGTTGTAGCTCAGGGAAATAGTGGTAAATGAGATGGACAAGGCAAGAATCTCTCAGAAGCCTAGGCATTATTCCCTGCAGCCATCCCATATGCTGGATAGATTGGAGTAGCTAGAGAAAGCATGGTAGGGGTACTGAGACAAAGGTAATCCTCGGTCTCTGAGTTCTCCCTCATTCTCCATCTTGGATGTCACCTGATTTCATACAGAATGGCACAGCAACTTCCCTCGGGAAGTCAGATACACCTTACTTCAAATAGTTCTGCAAGAAATGCCCTGTAACCTTCCAGTTATGAAAAGGACCATTTACAATGTTCTGACATTGCAGAAGACACACAGCATAATTTAATTTTGCTTCCTACAGACAATGAAAGAGTGGAATTGGTGATGTAGCCAATTAAAAGGCACAAAGACGTGAGAAGTCATCAAATGGTAGGTCAGAAAAATTCAATCAAACTATTCAACATTTCCGTATTGACAAGTAAGAAAACTAAAATGGTCCAAACTTGGGCATTTTGAATTAGAGCCTCTTGTCATGTGGCTTCAGTTTTTAGTGTATTCCTTACAATCATACTTTCTTGATGGGAATTAAAGAACATAGAACTGTACAGCGCAGGACCTGACCCTTCGGCCATGATGTTGTGCTGAACCTGACGCCAAATTGAACTAATCCCTTCTGCCTGCCTTTGGTCCATATCCCTCCATTCCTTGCGTATTTGTGTGCTTATCTAAAAGTTCCTTCAGTGCTCCTATTGTATCTGCCTCCACCACCACCAGTGCTGTCCAGACTCCTATCACTCTTGTGTGGCATGGTGGCTCAGTGGTTAGCACTGCTGCCTCACAGCACCAGGGACACAGGTTTGATTCCTGCCTCGGGTGACTGTCTGTGTAAAGTTTGCACATTCTCCCCGTGTCTGCGTGGGTTTCTTCCAGGTGCTCTGGTTTCCTCCCACAGTCCAAAGATTGCAGGTGAATTGACAATGCCAAATTTTCCATAGTGTTAGGTGCATTAGCCTGGGGGAATGGGTCTGGGTGGGTTGCTCTTCGGAGGGTCAGTGTGGACTTGTTGGGCCGAAGGGTCTGTTTCCACACTGTAAAGTATCTAATCTGATCTAAAATTCAATTTTCAGTTCACAGAGATAGTTCTATTGGTTAATGTTCACATGATCTGACAGCATGTACTGTATGAAAGTGCTGCAGACAGCTTTAAACCTATACCTGCAACTGAGACTCTCTCCAGCAACTCCTGCCACAAACAGGGCAAAACGTCTCCATCAGCATGCCCCAGGAAATTTACATTGTATCTTATGTTTTATTTTGGGCGTATATACAATTTTGTAAATCTCCAGTTATACCTCCATTAAATTAGATAAAGGTAACTTTAAAATGTCCAAATGCCCTCTCATTCCTTTTCTATTCCCCAGCATAAGAGGTGACACATTATAAGATAAATTGCTTGATTCCTTTTCTTCTATTGGTGGTAATTTTAATTGGATAGCTGTACCGGTAAGTTTCATAATTGTCCCCTGCCCTCAGGAGACGCGTGCTAGTTTAATAAAATGGAGGTTGATTTGATTACCGGAGTTATGAGCCGGACAGGGCTTCGTCCACCACAGCCTGGGATCTCACGGCGAGTGAGGACCAGCCCAGCCGGGACTGGCAGGCGGGCTGAGGCTCCAGATCCACAGTTAGGCCCAGACACCTGAAGGAGGTGTCCAGGTTTTCCAGTGGATGGTCTCATCCAAGAGCAGCGATCTCAGCCCGGCAGAATGGTCTTCTTCGGCAGAGGCTTCCTGCCCAGAGTGGAGATCTTGTCCTGCTGCACCTTCCTGGTATTCCAGCTAACCTACACATCCCTGAACACTACAGGCAATTTAGCATGGTCAATCCACCTAATCCTCACATCTTTGGGAGGAAACTGGAGCAAATCCTCGCAGACACGGGGAGAATGTGCAAATTCCACACAGACAGTGACCCGAGGGTGGAATCAAACCCAGATCTCTGGTGTTTGAGGCAGCAGTGCTAACCACTGCGCCACCTTGCCACCCCAAGGCAATGTATTTGACATAAACTCCTTGGACTTCAGTGAGGCTGTTGATCAGATCTCTCATGGGAAACTGATAAAGAATGTGAGAGCCCAAAGGATAAAAGGAAAGATGCCAAATTAGATGCAGAGTTGACTGAGGGGCAGGAAGCAGAGGTTAAAGGGTGCCTTGTGACTGGAAGCCAGTGTGAATGTTGTGAAGTTGTTGAACACAACATTGAGTTCAACAATTTCAGAGGATGATATTCCTCCCCTTTAGTTATATCCCCTCTTTCCCCCAGCCTCCCCACCAGCTATGACTTGTTGACTTTACTCTCAACAGATGGATCCATTTTCTCCTTTTCACACCAATCATTTCCACTTACTTTACATCTCTATTACTCCTTTTCTACAATTAGCACGCACCTTTCATCTTTTGCTCTGGGCACCCTGCATGACCTGTTCCATGCCATTCTTCTGCCGCGCTGTCAATGGCATAGAAAATATCAATGTCCAGCCCATTCTGTTCTGAAGAGACTCATACTGGGCTTGGCATGTTTCTCTGTAATCAATGTAGGTTGCAACTCAGAAGAGAAATGGACAGACACCAAGAATGGCTATGTGTCTGTGATCAGCACAGAGTCAAAAATGCCATGAAATATAATTAATGGAGTGAGTGCTTCAAGATGGAGGCACCCTCTCTCTCTCTCTCCTACATTTTAAAACTTAAACCTAAACTTGCTTTTGCAGCCAGGCTACAGTAATGGGAGGCATGACTTCTGCTGTACTTAGGTAAACAGAGTTGCTCATTACGTTGACCTAGCGTGCTTATACACTTGGGCAGCTATCAGGAGGACACTTCCAATCGATAAAGCCAAACACCACAAGTTATACGCCCAATGTAAAGTCCCTTTTAGCTTCCTTTATTTGGCTTTACAATCCTCTTAATGACCTGGATCAACTGCTCATTGCAAGTGAGTAGCCAGTTCCCAAACCAACACCCTCGCTCAAATATAACAATGTTACATGTGACGATGCTGTCACTTTAACAAGGTTATTTTAGTCCTTGGATTTTTTTGGAAGAGAGGTCATAAACGCAGAGGTTTCCAAAGAGTATAGAGTTCTAATAGTTTAACAATGGAAGGGGAGTGGCCAGTTCTCCCAGTTCAGGTTTTTTCTAATTTGTTTTAGCTGTAGCAGTCATAAAATGTGTGAGTCCAGGGGAGTTGCAAGCTTTAGTAAAGAACTTCCCTGACCTTTTTCTGAAATCTCTCTCTGGGCGTTGTTTCCTCCTGCCTGTGTTTGAATTTACCTCCTTGCAAAAGGATGCATTTGTGGAATATTACTCTATTGGAACAGTTAATTAGTAATAATTACTGTTTTGGGTGGGTTAGTTTTTCCAATCGTTAAGTTGTTTTAAATTCCACTTTCTTTTGTTTGTGTTTCAAATGTAGTGCGTAAATAAATTCTGTTTTGCTTAAAGCGGAGTGGTTTGACCAACTGCATCACATCTGGAATATCTACTTCACATCTATCTTTAGAATAAGAAAAAATTAGGATCTAGGCACCTTCTTAAAATATTTTGAGGGGGTCTGGCCTGGTCTATAACATACATTGTTGGAAATTGTAGCCTTTCCTGAAATGTTCAATGATGGCTCTGTTCATTTATTTCAGTGGGTCAGCTGATTACTTAAGTTTCCACATTGAAGGAAAGAACGGAAATTATTCTGGTGTGCTGATATTTCTTCCTCAATAAACATTACCAGAATAATACTTAATTAGTTTAACTATTAATTGTAGAATAATGTTCTTTACAGTAAGATTTTTGAGATGGGACTTGAATGTATAAACTTCTGGTATTAGTTACATAACTACTGTTTAAATATTATTGATTCATGAGACGTTGATATCCAGGGCTGGCATTTATTGTCCAGATTAGAGTGGTGCTGGAAAAGCACAGCAGGTCATTTATTGTCCATCCTTAGTTGCCCCTGAGAAGCTGGTGGTGAGCTGCCTCTTTGAACTGCTACAGTTCATGTGCTGTAGATGGACCCTCAATGCCCATAGGGAGGGAATTCCAGGATTTTGACCCAGCAACTCATTGTAGTCAAAGTAATTGTGTGCATTGGAAATATTTGGAAAGTAGCAACGTACTTTTTTTTCTTTTTTCCTACTTTGTTTCTCACAGAAGGTATACTTGTGTACCAGTTTGACTGAAGACTGGTTTGGATGATTACTGTTGTTCACACATAGCTGTGTATAGGATCATCATGTGCAACTACTTTGTGGAAATGTACATCAATATTAAATATGCATGTTAGCCCTTGGATTTAAGCAGTGGACCAAGGAATTGCATGTGATCAAATTAAACATTGATCCATCATTGATATCATCATCAATCATTTCTAGTCTCCAAAGTTTAGATTGTGGTGAAAAGTTAGCTCTTGCAGTCCATGAACCTGATGATATTTGGAAGGCAAGATAATGACTGGGCAGTCAAGGTAACAGACAGTCATGTTACACAGCAGACAGGCTTTTGGCTAGCTCTCCTGGTGGCAACATGATACATGGTATTGAAATTATAAAGAGCAAGGCAAAATATATGGTTTTAAAAATGAAACAGTTATGAACACATAGAATGTAGAAACTACTGATTGTTACGACATGGGGTAAACCCTCCTGCTTAACTTACACCAGCAACATAGAAACGAGTTATCCCATCCTGTAATCTGTGAAAATTCAAGAGGCCAAGAACTATGTAAAGTAAAAATTAACAACTTTATTTCATAAAATATAACAGAAAATAATTAACAACAATTTAGAACTCCTTTCTTGAAACTATCTTTTACCTTCCCTTCTATATTACCAGTCTGATAACCCCCCCACCACCCTGATTAAGCTTTACACAAAATTCAAGTTTTCAAAACCAGCCAGTTGACAAATCTTATATTTGGACCTTCCGGTATCTTCTTTTCTTCTACTTAGGGATTATGCTTCACAGGTCACGGATCGATAAAGGTACCTTTAAGAGGGCTATTTTTCGGGCTGTCTCTGCATGCTGGTGGCTTGGTGGGTATCCTCCCAACTGTTCAAATTTTCTCTGGTTTTAAAACCTCAAAGTATTTGATTGTGTCATTGGCTTTTAAGATTGTTAGTATACTAAATTCAAACTTGATTGGAGTTTGGCATTTTTCGGAGTATATTTTAAAGTAACTGGCCTAATTCAAATCTGTTTTCTCGTTTCCAGGTACCTAGCTAACCTAGCTTTAGACCAAGTGTTACATTGTTACCTTCTTCAGAACACTTGGTGCTGTCAGGTAGTTCTTCTAGCTTTTAACTCTCTTAAAGGTACAGTACACCCACACCTTCAGAACATGACACTTTTTAACACTATATATTTGCTTACAGTAACTGTACTGATCGTAGTGAGGTCAGCCAGCTCGACCTCATAGAATACGAGCTCCTTGATTGGGGCTGTTAACCTGATCCAATCAGGGAGCCCTGACTGACAGACATAAACAGGAGCATCAGAGGTTCTAAGATCTGGCTCTGAAGAAACCAGACCAATGTCAATGTCAATGTGCACATCTAAATGAAGGGTGACTTGATGATAGGATACCTGTCACTGGATTTATTGCAGTGGTGACGAGAATGGGATGTATATGGTGAATGTCTCAGTCTTGATGCTTTCACTACCTAAAGAACAGGATGAATTTCTTCCGAAACACTCTGGGCGCAAGAGGCAGGCTACAGTCCGGTACATGCTGCCTCTATCTGGGGCTGAATCAGAGGAACTGGACCCAGTCCAAAAATGCCCCCAGGGGGAGCTACAAGAAAGGAACTGGCCTACGTCCCTGGACTTAGAAGGGGTGGGATGTAGTGATTGCAATGGGATCAGCCAAGTGGATATCATTGAATAGGAGTTGCCTGATTGGGGCTGTAAACCTGGTTTAATCTGGGCACTCTAATTGACAGCAGTGTCAGAGGTTCTGTTCACTCTGAGAGCTGGCTCTGAGGGAGCTGGATCAGTGTCATGGACTCTCCATATGTAAATACAGGGGGACTTGGTTGTGGAGTTTTTTCAGTAACAATCTCTTCTAAACAGGTAAAGTAATTTATTTGCAATAAATTTCAATTTTCATAGCATTGGAGGGATTGAACTTTATATTATTTTAGGAAGTTATTACCTTACGGTTAGCTGAATGCATGCAGTGTGCTGCCTAAGATAAGCATTATCTGTGGCTGCTTGCTCAGGTATTTTGTCATAAAAGCAAAAGCGTGTGAATGAAAGTGGTGGCACTTTATAGAATTGAATTCCATTCCTCGGATGATCTGTGCACTGTGTGTTAAGTAGAAACAAGATATATTTATGCCATAAAACCTCTGGGGTCTCAAACGGAGGATCAAAACCAGGTCCATGCTTTTACAATGAATCATATTTTTTTAGACGTGTGCTGAACGTTTCCTCATGAACGTGTCCAGATGCAATACCCACTGAACTGAACCCATTGTAGTTTGTGGAGGATGGTAGGGGAACAATCAAACTGCATGAAGCCAGGGGATGTGTCCAGCACAGGGACATTGCTGAGGTTCCAGCCAGCAGGAAGATCGACTGCCTTACCAGTGCTAGAAAGAGAGGTGTGTTGCAGGTTTTTCTACGAAGAGAGGTGATTGCCCAGTGGTATTTTTAGTAATTGCATTACTAATAATACATTACTAATTAGTAATCCAGAGATGCAGGTAACTGTTTGGAGACCCAATCTAAATCTTGCCATTGGCAGGTGTTGGAATTTGAATTTAATTAAGAAAAAGCCTGGAATGGAGAGTCTAATGATGATCATGCAACTGTTGTTGGGGGGAAATCCCATGTGGATCACACAGATTCTCTAGGATCCCTCAGTGCGGAAGCAGACCATTCAAACCAACAAGTCCACAGCAACCCTCCAAGATGCACTTCCCTACCATACTCCTGTAAGCCCGCACTTCACATGGCTAACCCACCTAGCCTGCACAGCCCTGGACAATTTAGCATGACCAATCTTTGGACTAGGGGATGAAACCAAAGCACCTAGAGGAAACACACACAGACACAGGGAGAATGTACAAACTCCACATAAACAGTTGCCCAAGGCTGGGATGCTGGCACTGTGAGGCAGCAGTGCTAACTATTGAGCCAACATGCCACCCTGGTAACCTCTGTAGCAAATATTTCCCCGAATCTTCTCCAACAGTTTCAAATGCCAAGTGGGGAATGTGATTAAATATTGTTACTTGCCTGAATTAATTGTTACATGCCTCCATTAACACTCAGGAAGATTCATATAATCCAGGATAAAGCAAACAGCTTATTTGGAACACACTGCACTACCTTAAATTTCAGTTCCTCCACCATAGGCAGACCATGCTGGAACAAGTACCATTTACAAAGATGCTTTGCAGCTATTTACCAGTCCGCCCTCAACAGTACCCTCCAGACCTGTGACTCCACTACCCTGAAAGATATGCTTAATAGGCACCATCATCTGCAAGTTCTGCACTATCTCGACTTGGAAACAGTTTGCTGTTCTATTATTGTTTCTGTACTTAGGCTATGTGACAGTGGCAGTGCTGAAAGCTCACCACTAACACCTCAGGGTAATTAGGGAAGGACAATAGATCCTGGTTCTGCTGGTAATGCCCACATCCCATGAATGGAAACAAAATTTACACTTCTGTAAATAGTAGCTCTCATTAATTTTGATATTTTTAACAAACTCTGATGGGACTTCAGCTCAATTTTTGAATTATTAATCACGGTTTCTTGCTCACTCAATGACATAGCCACCACACTAACAATACAAAGATACTCTTATCTCTTGTTTCCTTTACTCAGAGCTCAATACCCAGTCACGTTGGTCAGATGCCTGCCTTCCATCGCAACCATCCCTACACTCTCTGTAAACTAAAACAGATCCTTTCATATGTTTGTTTCCAACTTTTCCTACTTACCCAAAAGCTTAAAAAGAAATTAAATATTGTGGGTGAATATCCTTGCTGTCTCCAGTGTTATGCTGGTACCGGAATGATGTTACTGTTACAGTGAAAGCTGATTGTGGCCAAAATGCATTGAAAAGACTTTGTCCTAGTTTTCTCGCTAATCTAGAGCCATGTAGTGAACTGGCCATCAAGTTACCGCTTAGCCACATTTGTATATGCCGAACTGAATGAGAGTAGCAGAAGACAGCTTGAGTTCCTGGATTTTATGTGCTGCACTTATGACAAATTACACTTAGTTAAATGGAACACCGCTGTTGACAAGGCGACCTTAGCAAAGAAGCTTAAGATTTCTGAACACTGATTCTGCAGGTAGGAGGCACATTTTCAGCAATTTTAAAGTTAACTTCAATCTACAAGTCCCTTGACTGTTAATCAAAGGTGTGAAGCGTTTTCAAACACTTCCCTAGCCCCTCAGCGAAATCCCTTACCTGCTGTTGCTGAGCAATAATCAGGAACAGGGGATGAGCATTCATTCTCATCATTCTTGGAATTGCAAGAGGTAGCTGGCTTTCCATGTCATTTACACGAAATGTGATTAAGATCAAGAATCATTCTGTTGCAAAAGAATGTGGCATGAATCTACTATTGGTGTCCGTCCTCTAACCAAACAATTACAAATGTCAGTGGATGATCTGGAGAGAAAATAAACAAAGGAACACTTCCACTCTCCATTGTTAATCATTAATGTTCCAACATGAAATCTTTGCACAAAGGTCAAATTATCAGAAAACAGTGAAATAACTCCACAGAAGCCAGTATCCATCACCAAGTCATCCTTTATTTGCATGTGCATAGTAAATATCACTGACCCAGCTAGCACAGTACCCCTGACACTCCTGTTTATACCTGTCAGCCAGGGCTCCCTGATTGAACCAGGTTAACAGCCCCAAACAGGGAACTGGTATTCTATGATGTCCAGCTGGCTGAGCTCGTTACAATCACCACAGATGAATTTGGACAGAATTTTGCAATATGAAACAGCACTGTTGCTTCTTAAAATAGTGAATCAAGACAAAATTGTCATCCAGCATCTCAGACACTGACCCAACAACAACTTGCACATCAAGGCCATGGAGCTGTTAAAATAAAGAGCATGAAGCGAATCCTTTTTCCTGCCATCCACAGCTTCTTTTCTTGGTCTCTGACATTGGCGATGACTTTGGAATTTATTTACAGGACTTGAGGAGAATAGGGAACAGCTCTTTGCTGCTGATTCATTGTCTGGACTTTGCAAACATTGGTATTGCATCAACATAGCTATTGGATCCATTAGTGTTTGACAAGAGCCATTAGTAAACCCACAGATAGTGTGATCATGATCAGTGTACACTAGGCTAACTACAGAAACAAAAACTTGGGTTTTGTTTGCCTCAGATCACAGTATAAAGATTGTAGTGGCAAGCACAGGCAATGAAGTTGCAGTCTTTCAGTGACAATTGTGATGAACAGAAACACAGTAGCATTATTCAAATTAATAGAAAACAAAAAAAACCGTGGAAGCTGGAGATTTGAATCAAAAACCCTTCAAGGGTCATGAGATTCAAAACATTAACTCTGTGTCTTTCAAGTTTCTCCAGCAATTTTTGTTTTTATTTAAATTAATCCCTTGCAGGATTTAGAGGCATTATTCACACACCGTTACATCTGCTTAGACACATCTATCTGTGCTTGCTCATCAGTAGCACTGTACAGTCACCAAAAGTAGTATTCACCCACCAATATCACGATTCCCTCATGAATAGTATCACATTGCTGCTTTAGCAAAGCACAGTGTAAACACCTCTATTAGTTATGGATACTTATTATTCCAATACTTACAGCACTGCTCAGTCACCAGCAGACTTTCCCATTCATCAGTGGCTCGACTCACTCACTAACAGTACAGCTCGTTCATATGCAACTCCATATGAATGATCTGACATTTTGTCGTCAATTGTCCCTTGACTCAAGGATGACACTACTCAGGATCAGGAGTTTCTGTTGCAACTCTGACTTGTAATTCCATCATTGGGACTCAGATTGATACTGTGCTGCAGCTTGATGGACAAGTTGTCATCATTCTGTGGAATTGGCAGTCGGCTTCCCCAGTCATTAACATCAATGTTGCTGCATTCCAAGGAGAGCTGAAGGGTGCCTTTGTAGTGTATCCTTTGCTGTCCCTAGAACACCAGGCTTTTGAAAGTTGAAAGCCTGGGATCTGCAGAGAGTCAATTTGCAGCCATTTGCAGGAGTTTTGTCTGGGTGTCTGTGGACATCAATTCAATCAGCATCCGACTTAAATCAGGTCAATGTACGTTATGGACCAGAGTTTAAAAGTGTGGTTCTGGAAAAGCGCAGCAGGCCAGGCAGCATCCGAGGAGCAGGAGAATCGACGTTTCGAGCATAAGCCCTTCTTCAGGCTTATGCCAGAAACATCAATTCTCCTGCTCCTCGGATGCTGCCTGGCCTGCTGCACTTTTCCAACACCACACTTTTCAACTTTAGTCTCCAGCATCTGCAGTCCTCACTTTCTCCTCCATGTTATCGACCCAGATCAAACCCCCTCAAAACATATCAAGGAGATAGCACCTTAGACCTGCCTTTAAATAAGATAAAAGTTAGGGGTTGAGCTATGTTCCAGATGTGATTTGATTGGTCAAACTATTTAGCTTTCTGCAAAACACACTTTATTCTTACACCACAGTTTAAATACAAACAGAAAAAGGAGGATTGGCGTAACTATAACTCTATCAAAATATTTAACAAAATTTAAACTACTTCTCGTGAACTGTTCCAGTATCACTGTATCCCATAAGCATACCCTTGGCAAAAGCAAATTCAGCAAAACTCACTTGCTGTGTCCTCCAGTCCAGAAGAAAGGACTAGGTGGATATTCAGGCTAGGTGGATTAGCCATGGGAAATGCAGAGTTACAGTGATAGGGGAGAGGGTGGGTCTGGAAGGGTTGCTCTTCAGAGGATCCATATGGGTCCAATGGGTCACATGGTCTGCTTTCACACTGTAGGGGTTCTACGATTCTATGAACGAATCGAACGGCAGAGAGAGAGACCTTCACCTTTTTCCAACCGTAGAGAGAGAGAGAGCTGTACTGAGCAGCTTCACCTGCAAAAAAACCCAACTTAACAACAGCAAGCAAAAACTGAAACTCCACCCACTCATGATTCTTTTGTCTACTTTCAGAAATTTCAGAACTACTCTGTGTTCCATGGAGCAGACACCTCAGCACCAAGTTTACAATTTCTTCTTCAAGAGAAACAGGACAAAACAAATCCCAGTTTAAGTCACACATTGTCACAACACTGATGGAGTTTCTCTAAAGTTTTTTTAAATGTTACTGACCCATGTTCCAGGTTTCACTGTAATCAAAGAGTGTGGTGACAATAACCATTTCATATACCAAGCCTTTAGTTGAGTTGCAAATTGTTAGGTAGTTGTTTATGGTAGATTGAATTGTCATCGTTGATCTCCTCATCAATGGTGGCCTTTTGAGAGAGGTGGCCACCAAGATATTGGAGGTGCTGAGCAAATTCCAGAGCTTTTCTTGAAACACATATCGGTGGTGGATGGGGTTTGTGGTTCTGGTGGGGGTGAATATTGAGTTCATTATATACAGATTAATGTGTGGGTTGTCTTTTGACAATATTCAAGAAGAGGCCAAGGGGTCTTGTATGATAAAATAAAGAACCGTGGATGCTGGAATCTGAAACAAAAACTGAAGTTGCGGGAGAAACTCAGCAGATCTGGCTGTAGCATTGGAGAGAAGGCAGAGTTCAAATTTCAAATACAGCGACCCTTCATCAGAATCACTAATAACTAGGAAAAGGTGGTATAAATGCTTAAGGAGGACAGAGGGAAGAGGAGTGAACAGATAGGTGAAGATGACGTCAAAATGGCACCAGATTGTGACAACTGTTGAAGCTTTTCACTCTATTTTACCATATTATTCACTATCAAATGCAAGTAACAATAAATAAATCATTCAAATCAATCATTTAGATAAAGCCCAGAAAGAAGGAAAGACAGACAGAGAAAGGAGTGGATAATGATGGGCAAGAAAATGAGAAAAGCTGATAATGGGGACCATGAGTAGGTGAAATAGGTTGGCAATGTAGAAAGCAGCCCATGTGATGACAGAGCCTGAGGTCTGGGAGTGGCTAAAAGACGTGGAAGATGATGTTCAGGCTCTAAAATGATTGAACCATTATTGAGTCCTGAAGGCTGCAGAGTCCCCAAGTGGAAAATGACATGGTGCTCTTCCAGCTTGCACTGAGACTCACTGAGGCACTGCAAGAAGCCTGAGATGGAGATGTTGGCCAGGGAACATGGTGGTGTGTTGCAGGCAACTGGAAGCAGGGTCATTTTATCAATAGAATGTAAGTTTTCTGCAAAACAATAGCTCAGTCTGTGCTTTGTGTACAGACTGGTGTAGAGGAGACCATGTTGTCTGTAGCAATTGCATTTTTTGTACACAGAATTAAATAGATCAATAAATGAATTCAAATCTAGTGCAGATTCAGCAATGTCACAACAGTCAGCTTTGAACTGTATTTGTGTGTACCCATGGTGATCAATTAAGTTTTGGCATGGGGCAACTCAGTTAGACAGTTTCCATTTAATACTGATACTACAGGACACTTGATCGTGATGAGGTGTATAGCCACTTCAGTAGAGTTGTAAATAATCTTGAGAGTTCACACACAGCCTTTATGTCCCCAGTTCAGATGAGGAAGACACTTGTTTCAGCTCTCCCATTCAAGGCAGTTGTGGTATTATTAACATTTTCTTTTATTCATTCACAGGGGATGTGGGCGCCATTGGTTAGGCCAGCATTTATTGCCCATCCCTAAGTGCCCAGAAGGTGTGGAGTTACATGTAGGCCAGACTAGGTAAGGCATAACAATTTCCTCCCTAAGGGACATTAGTGAACCAGATGGGTTGTTCCCCTCACAATTGAGGATGGATTCATGGTCATCATTACAGCCGTAATTCTAATATTTTTTGTTGAATTCAAACTTCATCATCTTCCATGGCAGGATTTCAACCCAAGTCCCCAGATGCTTCCCTGGTATCTGGATTAATAGTCCAGTGATAATACCACCAGGCTATTGCCTCCCTGCCTGAAACTGTTGGAAGATTGTGATGAAGTTTCTCAATCATCCAAATCTTTAAATGCATAATCCACAGAGCCATGTGATTCACTGAATGAAATTTGATCAGGTTGATGATGAAGAGCTTTGGGTTTTATTCTTGATGTTTGTCTTCAATTGGTCTGTTAATAAAGATTACATTCAAGGCCCTCTGTTGTATAGTATCTCAGAGTTGTCCAAACATAACACTAGCTGTGTGTAACAGATTTTATTTAAAATACTTTACAGTAATGATTCCATGGAATGTCTACAATTTGTTTACTCTTCTTTCAGTCTACCACTGGGTTAATATAGAGCGTAGAACAGTACGGTACAGGAACAGGCCAATCTGTCCACCATCACGGTGTTGACCATGATACTGTTTTAAACTTATCCCATCTGCCTGCATACACTTTGTGTCCCTCTACGCTATGCCTGTTCTATTAATGAATCTAGTACAGTGAAAATGCATAGTATACAGACTTACATCAAACTCAGAACAATAGAATACTGCATTCGAAAAGGCAAAGCCACCTTGTGTGCTATCTCAGCTACAGGAAGGAAGTCATTCAGAAGAAAACACATCAGTATTTTCTCTGCTATGAAACAGGAGGCAAAGTTTGGGAGAAGATTTGTAGCTCGGGTGCTCGTTATTGTGGTTATGTTCGCCGAGCTGGGAATTTGTGTTGCAGACGTTTCGTCCCCTGTCTAGGTGACATCCTCAGTGCTTGGGAGCCTCCTGTGAAGCGCTTCTGTGATCTTTCCTCCGGCATTTATAGTGGTTTGAATCTGCCGCTTCCGGTTCTCAGTTCCAGCTGTCCGCTGCAGTGGTCAGTATATTGGGTCCAGGTCGATGTGCTTATTGATTGAATCTGTGGGTGAGTGCCATGCCTCTAGGAATTCCCTGGCTGTTCTCTGTTTGGCTTGCCCTATAATAGTAGTCCTATAATAGTTGCCAATATATTGCCAGTGAAGGTCACCCAGTTCTTACATTGTTGGAAGTATCTGGAAAGAGGCCTCACAGGTGTAAGGTAATTTTGAGGATCAATGAAGAATACCAAGGAAGTATAACTGACCCTTGTGGCTAAACAGATTGAGAGATATGGAGAGAAGGTTGGAGTGCAATACTGAAATTGCATGAACAGCCATGACTACATCAAAATGAAGTACAGCAGACAAAGGAGATTAGATTAGATTACTTACAATGTGGAAACAGGCCCTTCGGTCCAACAAGTCCACACCGACCCGCCAAAGCACAACCCACCCATACATTTACCCCTTCACCACGGGTAATTTAGCATGGCCAATTCACCTGACCTGCACATCTTTGGACTGCGGGAGGAAACCGGAGCACCCAGAGGAAACCCACACAGACACGGGGAGAACGTGCAAACTCCACACAGTCAGTCGCCTGAGGCGGGAATTGAACACGGGTCTCTGGTGCTGTGAGGAAGCAGGGCTAACCACTGTGCCCAGGAGGTTTGAAATATAAACAGAATGTCCTGGAGAGTTGGGAGATCATGTTGCGGCTGTACAGGACATTGGTTAGGCCACTTTTGGAATATTGGTCTGGTCTCCCTCCTATAGGAAGGGTGTTGTGAAACTTGAAAGGATTCAGAAAAGATTTACAAGGATATTGCCAGGGTTAAAGGCTTTGAGCTACAGGGAGAGGTTGAATAGGCGAGGGTTGTTTTCCCTCAAGCATTGGAGGCTGAGGGGTGACCCAATAAAGGTTTATAAAATCATGAGGGGCATGGATGGGGTGAATAGGCAAAGTCTTTTCCCTGGGGTGGACAGTCTAAAACAAAAGGGCATCAGTTTAAGGTGAGAGGGACAAGACATAAAAAGGACCGAAAGGGCAACTTTTTTCATACACAGTGTGGTATGTGTATGGAATGAGCTCCCAGAGTAAATGGTGGAGGCTGGTACAATTACAACATTTAAAAGGCATCTGTATGGATATAGGAATAAGAAGTGTTTAAAGGGATATGGGCCAAGTGCTGGCAAATGGGACTAGTTTTATATAGGATATATTGTCAGCATGGATGAGTTGGACCAAAGAATCTGTTTCTGTGCTGTATGTCTCTATGACTCTATGACCTGACACAAAATGTGGATGAGAGGCATGAAGATGAGAGAAGTCACCACCATTAGCTCATCATATGCAATGGGAATACTGCCATGAAGTTTCATGGTTATCTGTTAACGTTGCTAATAACCGACAAACTGTCCTAGACTTCCCATATCGATGCAACAGTCAAGAAGACACAACAATGCCTCTTCTTTCTCAGACAGCTTAGGAAATTCAACATGTCCATAAGGACCCACACCAACTTTTACAGATGCACCATAGAAAGCATACTGTCCGGGTGCATAACTGCCTGATACGGCAGCTGCTCTGTACAGGACCATAACAAACTACGGAAGGCTGTGTGCATAGCCCAGACCATCACAGAAGCCAATCTCCCAACCATTAACTCCATTTACACTTGTTGTAGCAGAGAGGCTGCCAACATCATCCTTGACCACTCCCACCCCTGTAATGCTCTCTTCCAACGTCTTCCATCAGGCAGAAGATAAAGAAGCTTGAGCACGCACACTAAAAGGTTCAAGAACAGCTTCTTCCCTGCCGTTATTAGACTGATGAGTGGACTCTCTAACTTCAAATGATGTGGATCTTGTTAATTTTGACCTTGCTTTGTGCATCTTCGGTGTAGTGTAACCTGTAATCATCACTCTGTCTAAGGACCCTATGATCTCTATGTCCTGGATTACTATAATCTGTCTGTTTTGCTCGCAAACAAAGCTTTTCACTGTACTTAGGTACATGTGACGACAATAAATCAAATCAAACCAAATCTCTTCATATGTTGTGTGAGTATTTCTAAGCTGATTGCACTTACTTTTTCTGTTATTTCCTTCTAAACTACATTTGTGGGCTATCAAGCTCTTGGTTATCAGTAGCTTTCTTTCTAAACCTTAACTTAATTACTACTATATTCATGGATGTACCCAGGAGTCCATTGTCCTGATGAATCATTTTGCTATCTTAACAACTACTTCAATTTCACACTGTCTATTGCTTTCCATGTCATTGTAGATCCTCCCACCCCTCCACCCCCACCGACTTCCAAGAAAGCAGGCTTTTTTAAAATTGGAGAATGTCTGCTGATACCATCCATTTAATGACACATTGTGGCAGCACATTCTTAGAGTTTACCTAAATGTACATAAACACGATTTTTAAAACTTAAAAAATTCCACTTTAACAATGTATTTTTCTCTTCACCAAGAAAGTGTCACAGAGTCGTAGAGTTGTATGGCACAGAAATAGACTCTTTGGTCCAATTTGTCCACACCGACCAGATGTCCCAATCTGACGAAGTCCCATTTGGCAGCATTTGACCCATATCCCTCTAAACCCTTCCTATTCACGTATCCATTTAAGTGCCTAGTAAATGCTGTAATTGTACCCACCTCTTTCACTTCCTCTGGCAGCTCATTTCATACACGCACCTCCTTCTGTATGAAAAGGTTACCCCTTAGCTCCTTTTTAAATCTTTCCCCTCTCACCTTAAACTTGCGCCCTCTCGTTTTGGATTCCCCCACTCCTAGGAAAAGACTTACTCTAATTACACTATCCTTGCCCCTCATGATTCTATAAACCTCTATAATGTCACCCCTTAACCTCTAATGCTCCAGAGAAAGTAGCCCCAGCCTAAACAGCCTCTCCTTGTAGCTCAAATCCTCTAGACCTGGCAACATCTTTGTAAATCTTTTCTGAATCTTCTCACATTTAACAATATCCTTCTACAGCTGGGACACCAGAATTGTATACAATATTTTAAGAGTGGTCTCACCAATGTCTGTATAGCTGCAATATAACCTGCCAACTCCTGCATTCAATATTCTGACTAATGAAGGCAAGCATGCCAAGACATTGGTGACCACAGGGGCTGGAATATGGCATTGATGGGTCCTGGAGTCAAGAGGAATGAGAGGGGAAAC